>NC_058130.1:186134222-186304268 GCF_016433145.1 Gracilinanus agilis
TATATATATATATATAGTGTGTGTGTGTGTGTGCTGTCTTTATCCTTTAGAATGGAATCTCCTTAAGGAGAAAAAGTAGTTTTCTATTTTAAACTCAAATTACCAGTGCTTATCATAGGGTCTAGCACATTAGAAGTACTTGCTGCATTCTTGTGTGGATGATAGATTATAGACTAGTCATTATGCTATTGTTTAAAGTCTATTGGTTCAAAAATAAAATTTCAAAATGATATACCCATTTTTTATTTTTTTCATCATTTGGTTTATTATAGTTTCATTGTTTGGATCATCTTTCTACTGTACTATGCACACTTCTTAAGCACAGGGTACAAATCTCATCTAGACATTTCATCTCTCCCAGAAGGCACCTAACAAGAGTTTGTTAAATAAAAGTGATACTACCTGAAATACTAAACCCAATCGAATGGGCTTGCTGCCTCTGAATACATGGAAATGGCTTTTTTAACAAGTGACCAGTCTAGACTTCTTGGTTCCAAGGATTTCTAGATATTCTCATTAAGACCAACTGCCTCTGGGTCTATGAGTCTGTCAGCAAGCTCTCCTATGTGCCAGGCACCGTGCTGAGAGTCGGGAATAGAAATACAAGCAAAAAGAAAGCTACTTAAGATGTTGGGGAAATGGGGCAATAAGACCTAACTGTGGCAATGGCGGTTATTTCACTTTCAGGAGGAGATAAACAGACCCTCAACAAGGGCAAGTTAGCTGTCAGAAACTTGTGCTTCTTGGCGGAAAGCTAGTATATCCATTTATGAGTGGGCATAGTGTGGTAGAAAGATTGTTGGACTCATAGTCAGGAGACCTGAATTTGATTTCTAGCATTTTCACCCAGTATCTTCATGATCCTGGCCAAGTCGATTGACCTTGCTTTGCCCTCTTTCCTTATCTTCAAAATGGGGAAAAAGGGCTTCACTATATAGCTCATAGGATTGTTAAGAGGAAATGCTTCATAAACCTTAAAGTACTACACAGATGTGATTTATTAGCATCAGCGCTTTTAATCATCATGGCAAAGTTCTTGCCTAGGAGAAAAAGCTAGATTCTAGTTTGGCTTCTCCCATTCTACAATTCACTTTAGTTCTGTGGGACTCAAATTCTTTAAATGAAAAATGGAATCTTTGGATTTGATGAACTTTAAGGTGCCTTCTTACTCTCAATTCCTATCCGATTTTTTCCACCTCACCTTAGACTATTGAATTCTATCTAACCATTAAAGCCTAACTCAGATGTCACCTCCTTAAGAAATCCCACCTTGATATCTCCACGTGGACATTTTTGCTCTTTCAATTCGTTATTAAATTACATTCTTCTATAGCTCAATTCTTGATGGAGTTTTTAATCTTTGCAGTTATATGATCCAGCCACTGGAGGGCAGCAGACTCCTGAGAAATCATTCCTGGGCGTTTGCTTTTCATTCATTCATTTCCATGGGAGGAAATGCTTTGTTATCCTTTAAACAACCCACTGAAGCCCCAGTGAAAGGAAATGTTTTTTTTAAAATTTGTTTATTTGTTTTTATTTTTAAACAATATCAAAGTACAATTAAACAACTATAGAAATGATCCTATCCCAATTTTGTTTTTGATATGTACTCCGTCCAATTCCATTAATAAATTATATACAATGCAGAACATACATCCCAATGCAGGTTTTTAAAATAAGTGCAACTGTTTCTAATCTATAACCTGGGGATTGGTAGATGGACCATGGATAGAGCACCAGGCCTGGTGTCAGGAAAACTTGAGTTCGAATCCAGCCTTGGTAGCAAGTTGTATGCTAGTTATATGCTAACTACTGTTTCCTTCAGTTTCCTTATCTTTAATTTATTTTTAATTTATTTTTTTATTATTTTTTTTAAACCCTTACCTTCTGTCTTGGAGTCAATACTGTGTATTGGCTCATAGGTGGAAGAGTGGTAAGAGCTAGGCAATGGGGGTCAAGTGACTTGCCCAGGATCACACGGCTGGGAAGTGTCTGAGGTCAGATTTGAACCTAGGACCTTCCATCTCTAGGTCTGGCCCTCAATCTATTGAGCTACCCAGTTGCCCCCAGTTTCCTCATCTTTAAAAAGGGGACAATAAATGTCCTTACCTCCCAGAGTCGTTGTGAAGATCAAGTGAGATAATACAAGTATTCTGTCTGTATGGCAGGGATGGGATCTACAAAATGCTTTTTGGCTCTCCCTACCAGAGAAGCCTCTTTTTTCTTTTTCTTTTATGGGGTGTTTACAATTCCCCGTATGCATTTATAAGTTACTAAACTTTTAAAGATATCTCTATATTCCTAGTCTTTGTTATCATCCACTGACTTTAGTGTTCTTTTTGTAAACTTTAACTTTTTACTCATTTTAACTTTAAAAAAGAGATTATGTACTTGTGGTATTAAAAGATAAACTATGTTGGTATTATATAATTCTATGAATTTTTGTGTTTCTAAACTTTTTTCTGTGTCTTCTGCTGGCCTTCACATGTTTTCTGCTGTTTCTGCAAAACTCCCCCAAAATTCCCATTAAATTTCTTATGGTGAACCACACTATATCAAAAATTTATGGAGAAAGTTGCAATGTAGAAGAGATGCCTATATTTATAAAGTGCTTAGCCCATTGCCTGTCTCATAATACCAAAAGAAATGTTAGCTATTAGTATTTTCCTAGAACAGTGTAGCTTATCCAAGAAGATAAAGATTAGTTTGGTATAGAGTCTATCAAATCTAATTTCTGTCCATTTCCATTTGGATAGGATATATGCCTTTCTTTCTTCCTTTTTTTTTAAACCTTACCTTCTGTCTTGGAGCCAATAATGTGTATTGGCTCCAAGGCAGAAGAGAGATAAGAGCTAGACCAGTGGTTCCCAGACTTTTTTGGCCTATTGGCCCCTTTCCAGAAAAAATATTATTTATCCCCCTGGAAATTAATTTTTTAAAATTTTAATAGCAATTAATAGGAAAGATAAATGCACTCATGGCCATCACCGTTCCCCTCCCTCCCCCCCCCCCCCCGGATTGCTGCAGCACCCACCAGGGGTCAGTGGCGCCCACTTTGGGAATCACCGGGCTAGGCAATGGGCGTTAAGTGACTTGCCCAGGGTCACACAGCTGGGAAGTGTCTGAGGCCAGATTTGAATCTAGGACCTCCCATCTCTAGGTCTGCCTCTCAATCCACTGAGCTACCCAGCTGCCCCCCAATACATGCCTTTTTTAAAAAACAAAACAAAATAAAACAAAAACAACCCCTTTCTTTAGTCTATAATTTGGAACATGGATCTTATAATTCTTTCTTCTTTATTTTTTAAAAAATCCTTACCTTCTATTTTAGACTCAATACAAAGTATTAGTTCCAAGGCAGAAGAGTGGTAAGAGGTAGGCAACTGAGGTTAAATGACTTGCCCAGGGTCATAGCTATTAAGTATCTAAGGTCAAATTTGAACCCAGGACTTCCTATTTGTAGACCCATCTCTCTATACACTGAGCCACCTGGCTGCCTCTGGAACATGGATCTTTTAAACTATTACTCTAACACAGAATAAGGAGAGGATCTGAATTAAAAGAATTGTTCCCCTCTACAGCCTTAGCAGACAGTAAGTTCCTTGAGGGTAAGGATGACTTTTCACCTGATCTTTGTACCATGTAAATAGCATGAGCTTAAATTTTTATGAGACTGAATTTTAATTCTCCATCACTATTCATTCTTTGCTAATGTTCCTTGAGGACAAAAACTCGTTTTCTAAGGAATGTATCTCTGCCATTAATATGGCAGTCCATAAGGCTTGTCAGCATACATCCAACTTAAATGGATCATAAGGTCTTATTACAGTCTGTCTTCATCACTTATTTCTGCTTCACAGCCCTCTTCCTACCTCCTACACATAACATTCCTTCTTCTCTCCCCATGTCTTTGAACGAGTGATTCCCCGAGCCTAGAACTTACCCTCACACACACCCGGCCTCTTCCTCTTAGACTTTCTAGCTCAGCTGATAACTCCGTTTCTTTCCTGATCTCTTACCATTCCACCCATCCTTCCTACCCCCAATCTCACATAAAATCCAGATCCAGGCAGCTAGGTGACACAGTTGATAGAACTCTGGGCTTGGAATCAAGAAGACCTAAGTTCAAATCTAGCATCAGACCCTTATTAGCTCTATGACCCTAAGGAAGACACTTTACCTCCTGTTTGCTTTCATTTCCTTGGCTGTAAAATGAGGATAATGATGGCACTGATCCTTGAGGAAGGTCATTGTAAGGATCAAATGAGATAATATGTGTAAAGCGTTTAATGCAGTGCCTGGCGCACAGTAGATGCTTAACATGTTTATTTCCTTCTTTCCTCTTAAAATCACAGTTTATCCCTTCCACATTATGACTTTCACCATTGTGGTTTCAATTTGTCACAAGCTGGCATAAGAAATAAATGAGAATTTTGGGATAGTTTTGTGAAAGTTACAGATGACACGCAAAGGCCAACAGATGACACAGAAAAAGTTCAGAATCTCAGAAAGGCCTATTTGATTGAAAATTGACAATAAGGTACTATAATCACCCCATAAAATAAAAAAAAAATCCAGACTTCTCTGTTAGGATGGGAGGGCCCAAAATTTGTATGCAGGATTTTCTAGGTCACAGCAGTGTCCAGATAATTGTACCTTATATAACTTCACAGTATATTTTTGATACGTTGTTAATTGTGTGCATATCACATCTCCTGATAGGATAAAACTGCTCAACAACAATTGTGAAATACCCACTATTTGCCAGCCTCTGGGCTAGGCATCGAGGAGACAAAGGCAAAAAATAAATAATTCCTGCCTCCAAGGAGCTTATGATCTAGCCAGGGAGACAATCTAAACATATATAAATATTTACAAAATAGATAGGAGAATTTCTTTCTTCAGCAGGAGGCATTAGGGCTTAGGGAGGATCAATTAAGTTTTCACCTAGAAGGAACTGAGCACTGAAGAAAGATGGATATTCTAGGGTCAGCCTGTGTATAGCAAGGCAATTTAAAATAAAATAGAAAGATAAAGGAGGATGACACATATATGATGAGCCTGGAAAAGGAAGTTGGAGCCGGGTTGTAAAGAGTTTGGAGTACTAAACAGAGGACCTGATATTTGATTCTCGAGGTGATACAGAGCTACTGGAATTTACAGAATTCAGGAGGGGGGCAATCTAGCTTCTAATTTAAGAAAATCACTTTGTAGCTCCTTGAGTGCAAGGATTCTTTTATTTCTATCTCTGTATCTTTGTTCCTACAGATATGGCGTTTCCCACATGGCAGGTGATTAATGTTTGTTAGCCAATCAGTCAGCAAGCATTTATTAAAAACTTATTATGGCAACTAGATGGTATAGTAGATAGGGCACAGGACCTGGAGTCAGGAAAAGTCATCTTCCTGAGTTCAAATCCGGCCTCATAGACTTCCTAGGTTTGTGACTTTGGGCAAATCACTTAACTCTGTTTGCCTCAGTTTCCTTATCTGTAAAACAAACTGGAGAAAGAAATGGTAAATCACTCTAGTAACTTTGCTGAGAGTGAGGCCATCAAGAATCAGAAACAATTAAACAACAACAAAATAATGTGACAATAACAATTCTAAGCACTGAGGATAAAAAAAAGGCAAAAACAATTTTGGCTCTCAAGGAGGCAAAATTGTTTCTTAAATTGAATTCTTGAGGAGGACTCAGGGTCACACTGAAGTCACTTCCCTAAAACTTAAATGATCCAGGAGCCTCAGCTTCCCTTAATGCAGAGATTATGAGCCCTGTTTCCTTGTATGACATTTAAAGCTCTTCACAACTTGCCCCTTTCCTATCTTTCCAATCTTATACATACTCTGTATTCCAGCTATACTGGCTGATTTTCTACTCCATCTGCCATCACCTTGCCTTTATATCTACTATTCCCCATTCCTGGATTGATCTCCAGTCTTCTTGGAATCCCTCACTGTCTCTGTGTCATGAAGAATATATTGCATCTGAGATGAATGCTGATAACTTGGAGCTGTACACTTTGAAAAGTGCCTCCTTCATATTCATATAGAAAGTCTGACTTTTCTGTTGATTATGTAATTCATTGGATTGCAGAATGATCACTCTAAAGACAGAAGAAAATTCAGACCAGCCCATGGTGGCAATTATATTCAATCCAGTGGAATAGAGGGTTGAAAATACTAAAGATTTTCTGCCTAACACAAGCAGGGGGGAAGAGATCAGAAAGGTAGTTGGAGTGTATGGGGTGTTCAAGAAGGATTGGCATTTCTGGTGCCCTTTTCAGGGCTGCTCATCCACTTTTGATATCCAACTCTCACCTGTGGCTCCAAGAAACTGTAGTATACCCAGTAAATATCACAGCAGATGGGCTAAACTAGGTTGAGGGTAATCTATGGGGCTGTCAAACCTGCGAATTAGTGGTATCTATCCCAAGATGGGGAAGACTTCCTCTAGTAGAATGGGCAGATGAGAACAATTTTTTTCCACCAGCCCTGAAGGAGACTGAAGCAGGCACTGTGGAATGCCTAGAGCTTAGGCATCAGATATGGATTTCATTGTCATCCACTTCATCCTGGGCCATAGTTGGTCATTCTGACTTTTGTCCTGCCACTAGACTTTGGTGACTCTGAAAGAGAGGTGGTTGCCTCTTCTTTTCAACATTTTTATTAAAGTGTAGGACATAACCATCCTTCCAGTCTACCAGGTTCACAATCTTCATGTCTTCCTCTTCTCTTGGTCACTCTACATATTCGATAAATTGCTAAAACATATCCTTTTTCTCAACAACTTCTTTCACAAAGCATGCCCTTCTCTCTAGTCACATAGCCACCATCTTGGTTCAAGTTCTCATCACTTATCACATGGACCATTGTAATAGTTTCTCTTTTTTTCTAACTAATTTATTTTGAAATTAACCACAGACTCGTCATCACATACAGCATCTTGAAAAATTCAGTAGAAGCCTAAATGGGAAAAGGTAGGTTAGTAAAAGGTAAACACAAGAAGAGGAAGATCATGCATCTATTTTTCCACAAAAGTCAGACTTTACTATCTATAAATACCATGAATCAATTCTATAATCTAACCTTTGCTCATGCATATTAAATCTTTAAAACAGAATTAATTCAGAATCGAAGGTGTACTGAAGGTTCTCCTTTAGAAGTCTGATCAGTGGTGTAATAACTGAGAATTATTTTAATGCTCAAATCTATCTTCTTTTTTAAAAATGATTTATCTAGTTGTTTAATTTAGAATATTTTCCCACGGTTACATGATTCATGTTCTTTTCCTCGCCTCCTCCCACCCCTTCCTCCTGTAGCCAACAAGCAATTCATCTGGGTTTTACATGTGTCATTGATCAAGACCAATTTCCATATTATTAATATTTGGCATAGAGTGATTGTTTAGAGTCTACATCCCTAATCAAATCCCCATCAACCCATATTATCAAGCAAATGTTTTCTTCTGTGTTTCTGCTCCCACAGTTCTTTCTCTGGATGTGAATTGCATTCTTTCTCATAAGTCCCTCAGAATTGTACTGGATCATTGCATTGTTGCTAGTAGAGAAGTCCACTGTGTTCGATTGTGCCACAGTGTTTCAGTCAACAGTCTCTTAACTGGTTCCCCTGACTCATGGCTCTCCTCACTGCAGTCTATCTTTTACTCAGATGCCTAAATAATTTCCCTAAAGAATAGGTTTGAACACCTGGTTCCTCCTATTACATAGTAATCCTCTTTGGATTTTTTTTTTCTGAGACTGAGTCTCCTTAAATACTGGGGACATCACAACTCACTCCCAATGCAGATGGTTCTAAGAGCTTTAACTTGTTCTATTTATCTCACCTAGACCAGTTTGCACCCCCATCAGGAGGCCAAATGACTTTCCACTTCCAGTCATTTAACATATTAGTGCTGGTTTTATTGTTTTCAGTCACTTTCATTTGTGTCCAATTCTTCCCATTGCACATGTGTATGTGTGAGGGAGTGCTTTTCTTGGCAGAGATACTGAAGTGGTTTACTATTTGCTTCTCCAGCTCATTATACATATGAGGAAACTGAGGCAAACAAGTTAAGTGACTTGTCCAGGATCATACAGCTAGTAATTGTCTGAGGTCAGATTTGAACTCAGGAAGATGAGTCTTTCTGACTCCAGGCCAGTCATTCTATATACTTTGCCACCTAGTTACCAATATTATCAGTCCTAGACTTACCATATTAGTGTCAGTATGTATATTTTTATGGTTATGAATTCTATTATAGCTTAGAATTCTGAAGCTTAAGTGATCCAGGAGCATCAGCTTCCCCTAAAAGCAAAGATTAGGAGTACTGGTCCCATGTATGATATGTAAAGCTCTTCACAACTTGCCCTTTTCCTACCTTTCCAATCCCATAGGTACTCTACAATCCAGCCATATTGGCTTATTTGCCACTCTGTCAGCCATCCCCTTATCTTTACACTGGCTATTGTCCATTCCTGGATTGACCTTCCTCTCAGCTCTCAGTTCTTGGAATCTCTCACTTACCTTAAGCAAACCTCCCTCCTACCACTGGTCTTTTCAACTATTAGTGCGATCCCCTCTAAAATTATCTTCTATTTGCTCCATTTTGTCTTTTTTTGTTTGTTTGTTTGTTTTGCTTTTGTTTTTGTTTTTTTTTTATTTTTTTTAAACCCTTAACTTCTGTGTATTGACTTATAGGTGGAAGAGTGGTAAGGGTAGGCAATGGGGGTCAAGTAACTTGCCCAGGGTCACACAGCTGGGAAGTGTCTGAGGCCGGATTTGAACCTAGGACCTCTCGTCTCTAGGCCTGGCTCTCAATCCACTGAGCTACCCAGCTGCCCCCTATTTTGTCTTTTACATTCAGATTGATCATATTTACCTCCCCTATTAGATAAAATACAAGTTCCTTGAGGGCAAGAAATGTTTTTTGTGTTTTGTTTTTTTGCTTTTGCTTTTCACTACCAGTTCTTAGCCCCAATACCTAGAAAAGTGGCTTCCTAAGTGCTTGTGAATTGACTGATTGATTGATTGTTGCCCAGAGCACTCAGAGAGGAAGTTATTTTCCCATGGCTACATAGCTAGTGAGCGCCAAAAGCAGGAGAATCAAACCCAAGACTTTCAGACTTCAGCCCTCTATCTCCTAAGACATACTTGCCTTGAGACTGTATAACTTTTGTTGTTGTTCAGTCATGTCCATCTCTTTGTGACTTCATTTGAGGCTTTCTTTGTAAAGAACTGGAATGTTGTCATTTCCTCTTCTAGCTCATTTGACAAATGAAGAAACTGAGGCAACCAGGGTTAAGTCACTTGCCTAGCTTTACCTAGCTAGTAATATCTGAGACTAAATTTGAACTCAGGTCTTCCTAACTCCATGTGCTCTATACAATGCACCACGTAGTTGCCCCATAAAACTGAAAACATTTTATATACAAAAATGTTGTTATTATTATCAACCTAGTCATCTTAAAATCTGGCTTCAGTAAATTTACACGGCTATTTAATCATTCTCATCATAAAACTATGCCAACATTTTAAAATGAAATTTGGTATCTCACCAATGGCATGTGTCCACAATGGATGAATCATTAGTCCCACAAGCTCTGAATAGTCATTGTATCAGAAAGAAAAATCAGAAGGAAAATGTCTGGGTATATCACAATATTTAGACAGCTTTGTATTTCTTGTGTAATTCTGCTGCAGTTTATTAAGAAGCAAGCTAGGGAGGAATGGAAACTCTTGTGTCCAGCTTGTTTTCCTGCAGAAACTTCCATGGCGGCTTGCCAGTGTGCAGATTTGAGCAATGTGGCTTTCTAAGCATGCCAAAGTACTGTAGGAGCAGATGGGACCGGAGGGTTTTTTTGGAGAGCTGGAAAGAAATCTTATCAAAACAAAAGACACTAAGCAAAGAAGTGAATTGTTCCAGCCCATCTGCAGCTACTAACCAGATTCTATCTTTTGGCCACTTAACGTCTATGGTGTTGGGTTTTGACCGATTGGAAATATACCTTCTATCCTTTGGACTTCTTTTCACTGAACCTCAAGTGAGATGTGGCATATTCTCAGAATAAGGGAAGGCAAAGAATCAGCTCCCTTGGTGACTTAACTTTGATCATTTTTGTTGTTGTTTTTCACAGGAGCAAATAGCCCTTTTGAGTTATAATCCCCAAATATCCACCTTATCTAGAATCACAAGTTTAACTAAAGATAGCAAACCCTCTTTGTATAAGAACCAAAGATAAAAAAATGGAGTATTTTTTTTAATTTTTTAAATTTTTTTTTTAATTTTAAACCCTTAACTTCTGTGTATTGACTTATAGGTGGAAGAGTGGTAAGGGTAGGCAATGGGGGTCAAGTGACTTGCCCAGGGTCACACAGCTGGGAAGTGTCTGAGGCCGGATTTGAACCTAGGACCTCTCGTCTCTAGGCCTGGCTCTCAATCCACTGAGCTACCCAGCTGCCCCCCAAATGGAGTATTTTGTGTTTTGTATTTCCACTTTATCTGGTGGTTTCATATCATTTACTCATATGCCAAAGTATCAGAAAGTGCTTTAAAGTGAATACTCTAAGATAAATATAACTGTTTTAATCTAGAGAATCAGAAACATAGGTTAAGAGATGGAGAGTTTATAAGGGATTAATTAAAGGCCAGAGGTGGCGGCTAGGTGGCTCAGTGGATAAAGTGCTGGGCCTGGAGTCGGGAAAACCAAAATTCAAATCCAGCCTCAGACAACTTACTAGTTGTATGACCCTGGGCAAATCATTTAACCACTGTCTGCCTTAATCCAGTGGAGGAAGAAATGGCAAACAAGTCCAGTATCCTTGCTAAGAGAACTCCATGAAGACTATGGCCCATGGTGTCACTCAGAGAGGAAATGGAGAAAATCATATAATATTCTCTATTTTATATCAATCAATCTGATTTCTTTTATAATAACAATTACTAAGTGCCCACTTATGTACAGAACACTGCGCTAAGCCTGACAAATTTGTGAGGAAGGTGATGGATCCATAATTCATCAATCAAAAGAATTTCTTTGGTATAGGGAACCCCCAGTAGGAAAATTCCCTCCACCAATACAGGTCCACAGCTGTCTGTAACTCATCTAAGAAAGTTTTCCTGGAGTGCTTCTGATCAAATAGCGAGTGTGAACAGGACTTGAATCCAACTCTTAAAACCAAGGGGATGTTGTCTCTGATGGTGACAGTGTATGGAAATAAAAACAAACATGGGCCCAACCTCATAGAGCTCAGGGAGTATGATGCCTAAATAAATAATTAACCACAAATGTTACTTAAGTGTATTCAAGAGGATGTACAAGTAAAATATTTTATAAGGTCCCAAGGGTAAGAATGGTTACTGACTAAAGTGTTCCTAAATTTAGAGCAGGAAAGGATCTCATCTAGTTTAATCTTCTTATTTAACAAATGAAGAAACTGAAGTCCAGAAATGTTGGGTAACTTACCCAAGGTCACATAGGTGAGTGGCAAATCAGGAATCCAAATTCAGGTCCTCTGACTCCAAATAGAAGTTAGATCCTGCAGATGATAAGTGGCAGAGTTGGGTTTTCTGAATTTGAATCCAACTCTCTTTCCACTGAAAAAATGCTGGAAACTTTCACTAAAAACTTGACATTCGAGCTAGACTTTAAGGGATGGAATTGGAATTAACAAAGACAAAGTGGATGAGAGGACAGTTTAAGAATGAAGAACAGGAGAGGCACAGAAATAGATTCTTACCAAAGTTGTTACTGTAATACAAGAAGTAAGGCTATTATCCTAAACCCTTATTTGTAGTGGTAAGTTGGGTCCTCAGAGTCTACAGAGCTACTTCTTTCCTAAGGGTCTGGGAGATGGTTTTATAGTACTACAGCTCACAAGCCCCAACCAGTGTTTCTCCTAATAGACATAGGTTGATGCCAATTAATCATTTAGGCTTAATTAGGTTTTAGTTAGGAATGTTAACTAAGTATAGGCAAAACAGTGGGTAGAAAACATCCCCCCCCCAAATCTTTGACACACTCTCTCAGAAGTACGTACAGACTCCAAGGGAAAAGGGGCTCAAGTTTATAGAACTCATGTAGCAAAGAATCATATCTATTCATTACTACAAGTTATTCTCTCTCTTTATGGAGTACCAAGTTCTCCTTAGCAATGGCATAGCTCTCTTCTGAGTTCTTCATAGAGTATTAACACTCCTTTTCCTCACTGTGTCTAATTTGTCCCTTAATTCTGAAATAAATGCTGCTATCAACTACTCAAGAATACTAGAGATATTGCTAGAAGACTATTAAGAAATCCAAGTCTTCTGGATATTTCAACGCTCCCAAGCTCTTTCTGGTCAAAAGGCAGTAGTAGAAGCATTTCACTTCTTTCCCTCCTCTCCAAGTGATTTGTGACTTGCTCTCTTGTTACTTGCCACAAGAAGGCTAGTATCCAAACTAGCTATTCTATACCCAAAGGGCATGGCTAAGTTTCTTCAGCCAATCCCAATATATTTCCTGTGTGGAGTCATTTCACTTCACCCAGTGCCTGGAAGAATTATCCTCCTTTATTCGTTTGATTAATTACATTATTCATATTTTGTTTTTGACTGACTAAATCAGTAAAGGTGTCTAAGCCTTATTCACACCTTGTTTATACCTCTGTATGATTTATTTAATCAGAAGTCAGAACACTCTGTAATTATTGAGGCAGGGGTATGGAACATCTTACACAACTTTTCCATTCACCAATGGGTAGGGAGAATAATAAGATGAAATTGTTAACTGAAGTCAACTATAGATTCTAACAAATACATACAGATTTGGGAATGTTCTTCTTTAGGAGTATTATATTATTTAGGATATTATACTTGTTATGTGTAAATATAATTGTCATATTTGCCATAAGAATAATGGCGTTCCTTTTGGTAAAGAACAGTGTGATTCAGACTTTGCAGAAAACATGTTTGTTTTTCTGACAGTCTGCCCTGACTGTAGTTATCTGGAGAAAATGATATCGCCAGAGTTGCCTCTACACCCATTCACGCAGCACCTCCATTGCATGGGAACAAGAAATGGTCTCACCTAGTAATAAAGTCAGCTTAACTACACGCCTGTGTCTTGTAAGCCTCTTGACTTCATATTGACATGCCTAAGGTTGAATTTCTCAACTCCGGGTACTTCAACAAACATTTCATTAAGTACCCACTCTATATAAGCAATTAGGGATACAGAGATTGTTTGAAAATAAAACAAAGATCCAGACTTCAGAGAGTTTATCTTTTATTGGATTGATATAGAACATGTACAAATAAATACAAGATAGAAAGTAATGGGGACAAATGAACAACCAGACAGAGCATTTTAGGGAAATTTGAATGGGAAATAAGCACTACCTACTTGGGGTGATGGAGGTGAGCGAAGGCTTCTTTCCTAAGGAGGTAACACTGGCCCTGAGTTTTAAAGGAAAACGTTTGAAAAACTAAAAGTGGGAGAGGAATGAATTCTAAGCTTTTAAGGAGATAGCCTAAACAAATGTGGAAGACAGAAAGCGAGAGGGGGAAGGAGAGAGACAGAAGGACACAGAGAGAAAGACAGAGGGACAGAGAGAGACAACATGAGCATTCAGAGACTAATAGTCCTATTTGGGGAATGAATGAATGAATAAGCATTTTTAAGAGCCATATAAGCTGTAGGGATACAAAGAGAAAAGTCAGATAGTATTTGCTCACTAGGGAGTAATGTGAATGAAAAGAATACTTTATGTGAAATGGAGTAATGCAAAATATGAACAGAAAGACAGATTGTAGTCAGATTGTGAAGGGTCTCTCATTCCAGACTAAGGAATATGTATTTTATCCTAGCAGTAATAAAGAATCACTGAAAATTTTTGAGCAAGAGTGATATGGTCAGACTTGTGTCTTAGAAGCTATTTAAGGAAGGACTGGAGAAAGGAGAGATTGACAGCAGGAAGGATATTATTACAACTGCCAAGGCAAGTTGTGACAAAAACCTCAAGTGGGATGGTGGAAGTGGGAGTGGAGAGAAAGGGAAAGGGGCAAAATATGTGTTGGATGTTGAATGAAAAAGGCTTAGAAGGATGTGATGGGGCGGGGCGGGGGGGGGGTGAGGGGGAGATTAGATGAAGTAAAGGTAGAGTCAAAAATGCCTCCAGGGTTTGGGAAACAGGTTCCTTTGAGGATGATGGCTCCATAAAAGAATTAAGGAGGTTTGGAGGAGCAGGGCAATTCAGGAGACAATGTGATGAACTCAGTATTGGGCATGCTGAGTTTTTAATGCTCATGAGACAATCAGGTAACATTATCCAACTGGTGAAGGTGTGGGACTGGAGAGAGATTAGAGGAGGGGCTCACTTTTTCTGTGTCTTGGACCCCTTTGGCAGTTTGGTGAAGTATTTTGACCCCTCAGAATATTTACACACACACACACACACACACACACACACACACATATATATAAAAGGAAATAAATTATTTTGAAATATTTTGAAACATATTTTTAAAAACCAAGTTCACAACCCAGTTTACCAATTTATTTTTAATATATTTTTCAAATAACATGTAATTATTTTAACATTCGTTTTCTAAAATTTTGAGTACCCAATTCTCTCCCTTCCTCCTTCCTCTCCCCTTCTCTGAGATGCTAAGGAATTTTTATTTAGGTTGAGAATGTGTAATTATATAAAACATATATCTATATTGATCATGTTAGCAAATTTATTAAGTACTTCCTATGTGGTAAACACTTTGCCAGGTGCTGAGGATACCAAAAAAAGGGAGGAAAAAAGTTCCTGCCCTCAAGGGGTTTACATTCTACTGGAGGAACCATCTAAAGAAGTTTATACCTGCAAAATAGATGCAGGATAAATTGGCTTAGAGCTAGATATATAGATTTAAATATCATCTTCATTATGCTATCATTGAACCAATAAAAAGAGTAGGAGAGTATAAAGAAAGAAGAGTGCTTAGAACTGAGCTTTTGAAGAAAATGACCAAATCAGTGAAAGAGACCAAAAAGGTCATGTGAGAGAGGTAGGAACTGAACTAGGAGGAAGCTAAATCATAGGAAATGAAAGAGAAGAGAGCATTCAGAAGAGCAGTGTGGTCAGAAATCCAATTGCAGGGGGTTGTGGAGTTAATTGGTAGTAGGGAGTGGAAGAAGTGAATGCAATCTATTCTTTCTAGGAATTTAGCAATGAAAAGGAGAAAAGATCTAGAATGATAACTAGTTGAAAGGTTGGCATGGTCAAGAGAAATGGCTTAGAAAAGATGAGTATGTAGATAACAGCAGGACAGAGAACATTAGATTGAGAAAGATTTGGGAAAAGAAAGAGTAGGGAGAAAAAAGAGGAGAGGAGAAAAGTAGAAAGAAAGAAGGAAAGTTGAGGGAGAGAAACAGAGCCAGAGAAAATGAAAATGTTTTTAAGAGCACAACTAGAGGAATTTGCCTTGCCAAGGAGAAAGGTTCCCTGATGCTCTGAGAGTGACAGGAAGAAGCAAAGGTGGGTAAAGAAGATATGCAAATGTTTCAAATTTGAGGGAGGTGACATTAGTAAACTCCCAATAGATAGAGCCAAATCTCTTCAGCAAAGTAGGAGACAAGGTCATGAATAGGAGGTGGGAGTAAGGGAAAGGAATAGAGTTGGGAACTTGAGAAGAGAGAAAATCTGGAACAGGTATGGAGGGAAAGATGAAAGGCATTCAATTGCCAGTGAATTTTTAGAATGTCATGCCTCACTGAGGGTCTCCTTTAAAGTCAGATAACATGTAGTGGACCCAATCAGAAGTTTCATGATTTCTTTCAGAAGGGGCAGAGAAGACAGAAGTTCAAGGTGGAAGGTTGAGATTTAGAAGAGTGTGAACAGCAGGTGAGTAAGTAGCAGGATATTTAAGGTTATAGGACAGTACTTTGTTAAACTGGTTGACTATAAAGTCAAGACTCAAGAAAAGGGCAATAAGGTGAAAGAAGGACTGATTGATTGGGAAAATAAGGAGGGATTGAGAGCCTAGAATTTGCAGGAATGGAGAAAAGTAAGCTTAGGAGTGATGCAGTGAAAAGAGTAAAAGGATATTCAAGAGAATGGGATTTCAGGGTACAAAATCTTAGAGTTAGAATTGTTTTGGTTGATGATTAAGTCCAGTAGGGGTGACTACCATAATCACAGACAAGTATTTTCCCTCCACATTTTCTTTCTCCTCTACCCCACCCCCTCCAAAGGGTTAGTTTGCATTCCAGGCATTTTATTTCCCTGAAAGTTCCCCCCACCCCCATGGTACCTGAAAAAAATTTTAAAAGCTAGAATAGGAACTTTATTACTCTCTTTTCCTTAGAAAAATATGCCTCCACTGCTACCTTTCTGTCATATACATTAAATAGTCACATGGCAAAAGAGTAAACCCACAGTTTCTGATTATTGGAAATATTTTTCTCCTTTAGTGGAATTGTCACATTATATATCAAATGGTACTTCATTTTCTTGCAGAGAAAGATTAGTAAATCCATGAATCAAAATTCTGTTTATACTTATTTTTGAAGGCTAGTCACTTAATTAAATCCCTATGGTCTTGAGCTAAAATATGCATACTTAAAGTATTAACTAAGCTTGGCTCCCTGCACTAATATGAAAGACTAGATATAACTCAGACTTTGCTGAATTTAAATTTACAATTATTTGCTTATATGCATTAATGATTTTAATTGGAAGGCAAATTATGCTACTTATAAACAAATAAATTATTTGCCTTGACAACAGTAGAGTAAATGTTCTTGATAAATACATTTACTAATTGTCTTTTCCTATTCATTATTAGCAAGTACTAGTTCTTTCAAGTACTATTTTTTTCAATAAGCCTACAATTTTCAATAATAGGAATGATTCCAAGAATAGATAACAAGTCAATTAGAGTCAATAGGCATTTATGAAATACCTGCTATGTACCAGAAAATGTGCAATCACTGGAGATGATAAGAAAGGAAAAAAAAAAGACAGGCTCTGTTCTTAAGGGGCTCATAGTTTAATGGGAGAGACAACATGAAAACATGATATATAGAGGATAAAGTGGAATTAATCAACAGAGGGAAGACAGTAGCTTTAAGGGGGATCAGGAAAGAAGATGAGACTTAAGCTGAAACTTGAAGGATGCCAGGATGTACAGATGAGAAAGGATAGAATTCCAGGCAGTGAAAATCCTAGGAGTCTGGAAATAGATTGCTTTGTTTGACCAATAGCAAAGAAACCAAAATAAAAATTTTGTCCCTGAAATTCATTGTATGTTTTGTTTGTTTGTTTGTTTGTTTTTGCAGTGGAGTGTACCCATTTTGGGAAGGGTGGTGGTGGTAAAGATGGTCCAGGATTGCTTCAAATATGTCAGTGGTTGGGAGCAGAAGTCTTCTTTAATTGAATTCAATAATTATTTACTAAGCACTGAGTCAATCATATAACATTATAATTCATAAATCCCATGTATCTCTAATTGGATGGTAGAAGAAAGTGCCCAGGGGGGTGATATGTGAAGGAGGAAATTGGCTCTGGAGTAAAAGTTTGCCATAGGTAATGCACAATGCAGTTATTCATAGGATCATATGCATTAAAGCTGGAAGGGACTGTGTCATTTAGAAATGTTGTTAGCCCTGGGAGACTACATCTCCCAGGGATCCCTGGTACAACTTCCCCCAAAACCTCCTACTTCTTGGAGGTGTCAGAGAATGTATAAAAGAGAGTTTGGTGCCTTTTCGTGCTCTCTATGCTGGAATCTCTCTGCCCTCTCCAGTCTGGTGGCTGGCTGACACTATCTACCCTGATCTCTCTCTCAGTGCCTTTCCCCCTTTATATCTACAGCCTAGTTTTCCCTAGACCTTCCCCTTTCTAATTTAAATAAAACCTAGCTATTCTAAACCCTAAAGTTGTTATCTGATCTTTTTATTTGAGCCCCGAAGGGCTCTAGTCAATTTACCCCTGCTGGGGCTGTGGACTGCTACCTTCCTTTCCCTTCCTCTACCTTCCTCTCTCCTTTCTCCCATTCCATCTATCCCTTCCTCCTACCTTCCTCCCTTCACCCCCCTCCCCCAGGACTATATTGATCATATATACCAGTTCTCTCACTTAAAGAGGAAATTGAGATCCAGTGAGACTAAGTAACTTCCCCAAAGTCCCACATATGGTAAATAGTGGCGGCAGAACTTGAATCCATATCCTCTAATTACAAATCCAACAATTGTATTCCCACAGATATGCTAGTAATTGAAAAAATCATTTCATATCCTCTGTTTGCAAAAACGAAAATAAAAGAGGCATTTGCTGTTTTCTATTAAGAAAAGATCTGAATGACATCCTAAATCCAATGAGAATCATACCTCATATGCAAAATATTTAACCATTTAATTCCCTGCCAAAGCATCATGGGAAACAAAGGGTTAATGAGTGTTCCTGTGAAAGCAAGCAAATTCTTATTTTGCTGTCTCAAACTGAAGTCCAAGTGGAATCATTGAAGATCAAAGAAAAGTAGAACTTTAGATATGGATCTAGAGTTTTCTAATCATGACATCATTTCATCTGTAAAAAAAGTGAGGATTTTGGTTTCTCTTTACATCTGCTTAGATCTTCCATTTTTCCCCTTGACTTGCTAGTGAGTACTTTAGAATTTCTCCAATATATATAACAATAGCTTTTGATTTTTGGTAGATGTTTATTTGCCATATTAAAGTATGGTCCATTTCTTTCTATTCTTTTAATATTTTTATCATGAGGGAATGTTCTATTTTGTTTAACATTTTTCTACATATATCTATTGATATAATCATGTCATTTTTTACTGTTTTATTATTAATGATTAAATATATATTTATTGTGTATAAATATATAAAACATTTTTCCTACTGCTGACTTCCTTGTATTCATAGTATATAATATTTTAAATATGTTTTTATAACCTCTTTGCTAATATTTTATTCACTATTTCCCAATTACATTTGAGATATTTTCCTATGGTTTTCCCCAACAATACCATACTCATCTCAAAGAAAAACATCTGGTAGGATCACTTCTTTATTTTTATAAACAATGTAGATACATAGTAGGAGAATTACTTATTTTTGTCAATGTTTGATGGAATTAATTTGGAAATCCATGTGCTCCTGGATTTTTCCACCTTTGAAAATCTTTTCATAAAGTGAATGGATAATTAAAATTTTTATTTCATGTTCTATTTTTCTGGATATTTTATGTATTTTTGGTAAATATTCATCTACTGCCTTTGCTATTAGTTTTCATGAGAAATATTTGGGAAAAATATTCAAGTCAAACTAGTGAGCATTTATGCAGTCCCTGTTCAGTGTCAGACATATGTGCTAAGCTCAGGGGACAAAAAGGAAGGCAAAAAATCAATCCCTACTTTCAAAGAACTCACAACCTAATAGGGTAAATCATCATGTGTCAACAATATATAAACAGGATTGATACAGAGGGAATACATTCACATTAAGAGGGAGAACAAAAGGCTTTTTATAGACAGGAGGATTTTTTCCTATGGTTGAAGTGGAGATGAGGAGGGAGAAAATTCCAGGCATGAGATTAGCCACTGAAAATGCCTGAAATTGAGAAGGTATTTTGACAGCAAGGAGTCCTGGTCTGCAGGATATATGGAGGAGAAGAAGTAAGATGTCTGTAAGGAAAGGAAAGCTCAAGATGTAAAGGGTTTTAAAAACAAAACAGAGCTTTATAGTTGGTTCTACCAATAATAGAAAGCCAGTGAAGTTTATTGAATGGAGAGTGACATAACCAGTCTTGCACTTTAGGAAGATCAACTTGAGTGCTGAGTGGCATGGACTGGAATGGGGAGACACTTGAGGCAGGAATTGAGGGAGGCCAACTAGAATGCTATTTCAGTAACCCAGGCATGAAGTAATGAGGGCCTATATTAGGGCAGTAGTGGTGACATGAGAGAAGGGAGCATATAGGAAAGATGTTATGAATGTTGAATCAAAAATAACTTATGACAGTTATATTTATTTCCTTTTCTTTTGTTGTGAATTCTCCTTTTTTAAAAAAATTTGCTATTGGCATTTTGGTTTTCCTCTATTTTACCAGATATGCTAACAATTTGTTTTATTAGGATTTTTAAAACAGTTATTTGTTCCATCTATCAATTCAATAAGCTTTTTTGGTGTTCAATTTTATCTCTTCTTTGATTTGGAAAATTTCTATTTTTTGTCTGGGGTTTTTTATTTGTTGCTTTTAAATTTTTTAGCTGTGTGCCTAGTTTATTGATTTGTTCTTTGTAGCTTCTGTCGATTAAAATATTTAGGATATATATTTTCATAGAAAGACCATTTGGGCTGAGTTCTAAACTTATGATTTTATTGTCTTATTTTCTTTACTAAATTATATATTGTTTTTATCATTTATGCTTTTGAATCTCAAATTTTTTAGGAACAACTTAATTTCTATGTATGTTTCAATTATTTCTTTAAATATTTCTATTGATTATGCTTTTACACTGTATTATAATTACTAAGGATATGTTTAATATTTTACCTTTCTGAATTTATTTATGAATTTTTTCTGTCTTAGCAACATGTTCATTTTTTGTAAAGTTGTGCACAGTTGAGGAATATGTATATTCCTTTCTTTTCCTATTCACACATAACAAAGAACAAGCATATTTAGCTTTTTCAAAATCCTATTTAGGTCTTTATTTCTTTTCTCATATATATGTATTTTTAGATGTTTATAGGTCTGAAAGGTTGTACATTGAGAGTCCCAACCATGTGGTTTTGCTATGTGATTTTCCTTTTAATTTGGTTAGCTTTTCCTTTTTCTAAGACATTAAATATATACATATATATTTATGCATATAAATATATACATACGTAAATACATATACAAATATATACAATTCATATACATAAATAGATACATATATAATATGTATTTATATGTATATGCATATATATTAAAACTATATTACTTCTATTTCCTTAGCTTTGGTAACTTTGAGGATAAAATAGTTTCTCTGTTTATCTTGATCATGCCTTTATCTACTATTGCCTTTTCTGAGATAGTAATTGCTACTCCTACTTTTAAAAATTTATGTGAAGCATAATAAATTCCATTCCAGTCTCTCACTGAGATGCCATACTCTTTTCATTAGCAGTGGCAATATTGATTTAATAAAGATTTATAGAGGATGAGATAGAAAGAGGGGTTATTTGGTAGTAAGTCCATTAGCAAGAAAATGACCAGGGTAAAATGAAAAGAATGAATAGGGGCAGCTATATATATCATGGTCCATGTGAGTTTGAGCTCACACTTTCAACAATCAGGTCTACACCATCTCTAAGGCAGGTGTTCCAAAGATGAGTTGGCTAAGTCCTCCTGGGTGTGGTCTCTGGAGGTCCAGTGATCTGTGGATTGTAAAAGCAAAGTGGATGCCTTTGGAGAGATGACTGGGTTGGAATATAAAACATGAAAGACATCAGCTAAACATTGCATGTCTCTGGCTCTTAGAATCCTTAGCTTCCTTCAAGGTTCAGCTCAGTGACCCACTCCTACCAGAACTGTTCTCAATGCCCCTAATTGTTAGTGTTCTCTATGTCCTCAAAGTACCTCAAATTCTCTCATCTATGTAAATTGTATTTATCCTTGAGTTCAAGCCCCTGGAAGGATGAGAGTAATTTGCATCCAGTCTGTTTATCCCTTCTGTCTAGTCCAATGCTTTTCACTTAGCAGTGGAATGAAACTGAATGAGGAAACTGAGGTCTACTGAGATAAAATAACTTACCCAAGATCTTGTGCCTAGCAAATGAAGTTATTAGAATTAGAACTCAGTTCTTCTGAATTGCAGTCATAAGAGATTAGGTGGCAAAATACATAGGACGCTGAACTATGAGTGAATAAGACCTGAATTCAAAGCCCTCTTCTGGTAGATACTCAACAGCTGTGTGTCACTTTGTCTTGTGGGTTCTCAGTGTTCTCAACTGTAAAATGAGGGGATTGGATTTAAGCCCTCTAAAGTCACTTCCAGCTCTAAATCTATCATCTTTCCATTCAACGAGTGTCCATTTTTTTTTGCCAGAGCACTTCTGACACCATTCCATTCCATACTAATAAGTAGTTGAAAATGCTGAACATTAGTTGGCAGTAGAAACTCAGATGCAATAGAAGCTTGACATTCCCTGGCTAGTTGAAATTCAGTTGCTATGCTAATGCTAATTATCTGCATTTTCACAATGTATTCCTTCCATGTAATACTTTGCCAAGATAAATATAGTAATTAACATGAGCCAGTGGGGTCACTCTTTCTGTCCTTTGGGAACATTTCCATCTTTAACTGTCATAGCACAGAATAGAATTAGAAGAGACTCAAAAGATCATCTCATCCAAGACAAAGGAGAACCAAAAGAAACAAGAATAAAATAAAGACAGCTTCTGCTCAGATTTTTTTAGAGTATTTTACTTAACAATAAAACTGAGTATTGGTAGTGTGTACAAATATACAAAACTACATGTATATATGATCAGTTACTCAAGAAGTATTTATTAAATGGTTGATTGTTGTCCTTAATATTCAATGAGGACCAAAGTGGTCCTGGTGATATCTTTTGACTCACTAATAAACTGGATTTAAATCAGACAGAGTGGGACAAAACCATCAATCTCACTCTCTCTTCCAGAGTCAATGGAATCCAGTAGCAAGAGAAAAGTCAAGATGACTGGTGATGGCTCAGGATGCAGAGAATGACCTTGGCTTCTTCAGTGTCTAACCAAGTGCCAAGCATTTCAAAGCGCCTTTTTCAGCTGCCTTCATGGTCACTGGAACAAATTATTCTCATCTACCCCTTCCACTGGGAGAAATCTTCACATACTCTGATAGACATTTCCCTAATTCACCTATGGGTCTATATGAACCTTCAACCTGATTTAGCCTGTCTGCTGAAAAGGTTTGCAGGTGTATGGCCAAGGGACACACAATCTACCTGTCTGGCACTGTGGTAGACACTGGGTGTTCAAAGATAAAAAAAAAAAACAATGGTCCTCATGCAGATAAAGAAATAGATACACATACACTGTTTTTAGAATCAAGGGACCTGAGCTCAAATTCTGATTCTAGAACTTCCCACCCATGTGACCTTACACAATTACTTCCTTTCCTTTGGATTTAATTTATTTCCCTAAAAAATGAAAGGATTAAGCTCATTGGTTGCTGAAGTTCCTCTGAGCTCTATATCTGTGATTCTGTGACCATTAGAAGTCCCTTCCAATTTTAAATCTATAATTCTATATGGATGAATATATGGATCTAAATAATTCTATATGGATCTAAATGAAGATTTGCATGTGGATATGTGCCTTTGTTGTTTATTTTTGTAAAGTGAAATTAATTTCAGCCAGGTGGTGAATAGATAGAATATTAGGCCTGGAGGCAGGAAGATTCATCTTCCTGAGTTCAAACCCAGACTTCAGACACTAGCTATGTGACCCTAGGTAAGTAATTTAACCTTGTTTGCCTCAGGTTTCTCATCTGTCAAATGATCTGGAAAAGGAATGACAAGCCAGAATCTTTGCCAGGAGAACCTTAAATGGGATCACTGGAGTGTTGGGCACAACTGAAACAAGTGAATAACAATCAAAATCCCTCATTCCTCTCAATAGGCCAAAGAACTGACTCATCAGAAACCACAAATTTTTACTGTCACTAGTTTAAGAAAAAATTTAAAAATATTAATATTTAATTAAAGTTTATTGTAAAACTCCATGTGTAGCCTATTGTCACCTCCTTATAATTTTTAAGGCAAATTTTCGTGCTGGCTACCAATGCAAAATGAATGGAATAAGAACAAAACAGCTGCTTCTTCACTCCCCTCAAAGAGTGTAATACATATGAAATCTTTGTTCCAATTTCTTAGTCTTTTAGAGCTTCCAGTAATTTCTCTAACCCTGCTTCCCTGACTTATGGTCTCTTGCCATTATTTTTAATTATTAAAAAAATTTTAACCTTTACCTTCTGTCTTGGAATCAATAACCTTGGTTCTAAGGCAAAAGAGCCATAAAGGCTAAACAATTGGAGTTAAATAACTTGCCCAGGGTCACACAGCTAGAGAATGTCTAAGGTCAAATTTGAACCCAGGACCTCCTGTCTCTAGACCTGATTCTCAATCCCCTGAGCCACCTACCTCCCTCTTGACATTTTTAACTGACAAATCTTTCTCCCTGACCTTGACTGGTATATAACTTGTCAAAGCTTCCTTATTATTTATCCCTGTATTCCCAACTTGTGGACATGGGTGACAAAGGATTATGTAATCCTAACCATTATCTTTGAATCAGGGATTTTCATGCAATGAAGCATCCAGGCATTCTTTGGGGATTTCTTCATTTCTTTTGTTCATCTGCCTCCATTCTTTAAAGTTTAAAAAAATTTCTACATTTCATTGAAATACTCTGCAAGCAAATACCAAATTTCTATGTATTTTCATTTTATTTTAAGTCTTTTTGATGGCCTTTTGTTTTTCATCACAGTAGCACAATTACTTCCATTTTATCCTCCCTTTTCTCTCTATTATATAGTGAGTCGTAACTCACTATGCAATTATTTTTCATTTATAATATTAAAAAAACAAAAGTAAGAAAAAAAATAAAACACATTGACCATCTAACAGCATATGTAATATTCACCACAGGCCCTCAAAAAAGAAGGAAAGGGAATTAACTTATCTCTTGAAAGGGACAGAATTATTCATCACATATACATAGCATTTAGTTTCATCTTATTGGTTTTTGTTATTGTAGTCACTGTATATTTTGTTTTCTTGATCCTGCTTATTTCACTCTGTGTCAGTTGCTATAAGTCTTCCCATTTTTCTCTAAAATACTCATGACCATTATTTCTTTATGGCATGTTTTTGGTTACATTCAAATACCACAATTTATTTAGCTATTCCCCAGCCACTAGCCACTTACATTGTTTCTAGTTCTTTGTTTCACAAAAAAATAATTCTATGAATATTTTGGAAAGCATAAGATCTTTTCTACTCCCTGTCTTTGGCCATTTGAGAGTATATACCCAGCAGTGTCTGAATAAAAAGTTTTAATAGTTGGTTTTTTTGCATAATTTCAAATTATTTTCCAGAATGGTTGGATGAATTTACAACTCCACCAAAAGTATATTCTATTGTCTTTCATCCCATAGTTCCTTCAACATCAACTATTTCCATCTTTTCTCATCTTTGCCAGTTTGTGGGTTATGAACCCAAACCTCAGAATACAAATTTTTCTTTTACAAGCAATCACTTCATGATTTTGAAAAGAAAGTTGTTTTTTTTCTGAAAGAATAAGGAAAAAGAAAGAAACATTTCTTCAATTTCTTCACTGATCCCAAAGATTCCCTAGAGTAAATCCCTTGAATTATGTGTATTCTCAAACTTAAAGATTCCTCAAACTGTTTCTCATGAGAGTGCCTATAATCAAATTGTACCTACACTCAGACACTGCAGCCATATTATGTGGGCTCTGCTAAAAAGAAGAAGTTGTGCTGGCTTTGTAGTCAGGACCTGCAATCAAATCTTAGCTCTTCCATTTTACTTCTCATGTGGCAGGGGTCAAAATAACCCCCTTCGGCCTTTTTAATCGTCTGTAAATGAAGGGGGTTGGTGTCAAACAATAGAAGTGGAACTACCCAGGGCAACTAGACAACTCAGTGGAATGAGAGCCAGGCCTAGAGACGGGAGGTCCTAGGTTCAAATCTGGCCTCAGACACTTCCCAGCTGGGTGACCCTGGGCAAGTCATTTGACCCCCATTGCCCACCCTTACCACTCTTCTGCCTTGGAGCCAATACATAGTATTGATTCCAAGACATAAGGTAAGGGTTAAAAAAAAGAAATGGAACTATCAAACTGTACATAAGGTTTTCTATGACCACATATTGGACAGCTAGGTGATGCAGTGAATACAAGGCTGGATCTAGAGTCAGGAAGATTCACATTCTGAAGTTCTGAGTTCAAATGTGGTCTCATTTACTTACTAGTTGTGTGACCCTAGACAAGACACTTAATCTTTTTTGCCTCATGTTCCTCATCTGTAAAATGAGTTGGAGAAGGAAATGGTAAACCATTCTAGTATCTTTGCCAAGAAAACCCCAAATAGGGCCACAGAAGAGTCAGACACATGATCTGAACAACAGCGACAATGATCACATATTGACTTGGAAAACCACACATTTACACTATCTATGTTTTAGTACATTTTAAATTTGTTAAATATTTCTCAATTACATTTTAATCTGGTTCAGGAAGTACTCAAAGAATTGTGGCTGCAGTATGGCCATGGATTATGTGTTTGACACATTTTTAAAAAATTAAATTAAATTAATTAATTAAAAATATTTTCCCATGGTTACATGATTCATGTTCTTTCCCTCTCCTCCTTCCTCCTCCCTCCCGTAGCCAATGAGCAGTTCCACTGGGTTTTACATGTGTCATTGATCAAGACCCATTTCCATGTTATTAATATTTGTAATAGGGTGACCATTTAAAGTCTACATCCCCATTGAACCATGTGATCACAGAAATGTTTTTTTTTTCTTCTGCATTTCTACTCCCACAGTTCTTTCTCTGGATGTGGAGAACATTTTTTCTCTTAAGTCCCTCAGAATTGTCCTGGGTCATTGCATTGCTACTAGTACAGAAGTCCATTACATTCTATTTTACCACAGTGTATTGGTCTCTGTGTAAAATGTTCTCCTGGTTCTGCTCCTTTCACTCTGCATCAATTCCTGGAGGTCTTTCCAGTTCACATGGAATTCCTCCAGTTCATTATTCCTTTCAGCACAGTAATATTCCATCACCAACAGATACCACAATTTGTTCAGCCATTCCTCAATTGAAGGGCATCCCTTCATTTTCCAATTTTTTGCCCCCACAAAAAGCATGGCTATAAATATTTTTGTATAATTATTTTTCCTTATTATCTCTTTGGGGTACAAACCCAGCAGTGCTATGGCTGGATCAAAGGGGAGGCAGTCATTTAAAACCTTTTGGACATAGTAACAAATTGCCTTCCAGAATGGTTAGATCAATTCACAATTCCACCAACAATGTATTAATGTCCCAATTTTGCCATATTTTCTCCAACATTTATTAATTTCCTTTGCTGTGATATTAGCCAACCTGCTAAGAATGAGGTGGTACTTCAGAATTGTTTTGATTTACATTTCTCTTATTATAAGAGATTTAGAACACTTTTTCATGTGCTCATTGATAGTTTTGATTTCTTTATCTAAAAACTGCCTATTCATGTGCCTTACCTATTTATCAATTGGGAAATGGCTTGATTTTTTTTTGTACAAGTGATTTAGTTCCTTATATATTTGAGAAATTAGACCTTTGTCAGAGGTTTTTGTTATAAAGATTTTTCCCCCAATTTGTTGCTTCTCTTAGAATTTTGGATGCATTGGTTTTGTTTGTACAAAACCTTTTTAATTCAATTTAGTCAAAATTATTCATTTTACATTTTGTGATAGTCTCTATTTCTAACTTGTTCTTTGTTTGACACTTCTTAACTAGATTACTATTACTAAGGGGTCTCTTCTATCTTTGAAACACAGATTAATTATTTAAGCTGGAAGGGACCTCTGCAGCTATCTAATCTAACCTTCTCATTTTACAGATGAGGAAACTGAGGCCCAAAGTAACTTGCTCAGGGTCATAGTGATAGTATCAGAGGTGTGATTTGAACCTAGACCCTGTGATTCCAGAGTTAGGTAGGGGGAAAAAACACAATTATTCTATACAGGAAACTGAACTAAATACTGGAGATAAAGATTATTCCTGGCCTCAGGAGCTTTTATTTCTTTATCCAAAAACTGTCTGTTCTATCTTTTGACTGTTTATCAAATGGGGAATGATCATTTTATAATTGGCAAAGTTCTCTTTATATTTTTGATATAATACCTCTATCTGAGAAACTATCTACAAAATTTTTCCCTATATATGCATACATATTATCAAATGATGCCTTCTTTAATGCGGGGAGAGAATGAGTCAATTGGTATTAAAATGTAACAAAGTAACAAATAAATATTTTTAAAAAGCTATATGTAGGGGGCAGTTGGTTGGCTCAGTGGATTGAAAGCTAGGCCTAGTGATGGGAGGTCCTAAGTTCAAATCTGGCCTCAGATACTTCCTAGCTGTGTGACCCTGGGCAAGTCACTTAACTCCCACTGCCTAGCCCTTACTGCTCTTCTACCTTGGAACCAACACACTGTATTGATTCTAAGGCAGAAGGTAAGGTTTACAAAAAGCTGTATGTCTTGCTTGTTTCCATTTATCAGTTCCATTTCTAGAGATGGACCTACACAAGTTATTCTTCAAACAATATTTCTGTTGCTATTTATAATGTTCTCTTGGTTCTACTTTCACTTTTCATAATTTCATGTAGGTCTTTCCCTGTTTTTTTAACTCATTTATTTATTATCTCTTATGGTACAGTAGCGTTCCATCACAATCACATGTCACAACTTATTTAGCTATTGCCCAGTTGATGGTCATCCCTTCAATTTCTAGTTCTTTGTCACTATAGAGAGGGTTACCATAAATATTTTAGAAAATATAGGTTCTTTTACTTTTTCCAAGGAAGGGTACTATTGATAAGGAGTAAAATAAGTCTGGAGAAAAAATAAGTAGAACCAAGAGTAAAATGAACATGGTTAGGGTATTCCATGAAATAATGGTCTGAGCTAGTGAATCACTAATTAGGAGAAAAGATTGTGGAGCAATGGCATCTCTACGATGGGAAGGTGGAAAAATCTGGAAAGAGAGGAGTAAAATCAGAAGAAAAGAGTCAGTAGTATTTCCACTCTGCTATTGGCCAAATGTCCTTTTCTCTTCTGATATCTGTGATATCTAATAACTACTCTCATCCACCAAAGTAGTTCTCTCTACTATTTAGCAACCAACAAGATGCCCTGACTGTTGTTGTCTATTTTCCTCTACTCACTCATTTATGGTGGAATGATTCAAATAACCCCAGGCTCTTGGAATCTCTGATTATGACTAGCCCAGGCCTAGTTCAGGCTATCTTCAGTAGTTCCACATGTCTATGGATTGCTCTCATTTCCTTAACTCCAAGGGAATAGGGAGGAAAGGAGGATTCCAGCTTCTCTAATATTTCTGACAACTCACAGACTAGAGGAACTCAGGCCCATAGGTTGATAATCTAACAATGGTCTTGAATATCTTAGCTGCAGTATTTATTTTATTTACTGGTGTGGTTGTATTTTTTCTCCATAAAAATGTGAACAGAAGAGCAATGCTGTGAAACAAGGATGCTTTAATACGTTTTCTGAGCAGCTTAAAAAGGCAAAAAAATATGTTGGAACGTCTTGTCATGAAGGCTTTTAGAAGAAGCCATCTGGTTAATTGTTAAAAAGAGTTTAATTAGTTAGGAAAAGAACAGAAATTTTAGTCACTTTTTTTATTATCACTCTATTATTTCCTACTCACATTATTTAAAAAATAGGATATACAACATAAATTCCAACTTCCCTCTTGTCCAAAAAAAATTAGAAAGAGAATATGTATTTCTCTTGGTCATACTTTGTATCCAAATTTCTATATCATATAAACCAAGATAAAAAGATACCATCAAAACTTGTATTTTAATCACTTAATTAAGATGTATAATATTAAATTACTTTCTAATATGCTTAAAGTTAAATAATTAAGGCCATGAAAACTTACCTTTTTGACATTCTGTCTTAAATGGAATAATGAATATTACCTCATCAATTTTTTATAATATAAAGTAGCAGTTCTCAAACATTTGGTCTCAGAACCTTCTTATAGTCTTAAAAGTAATTGAGAACTTCTAAAGGTCTTTGTTTATGTGGGTGATAAACATCAATATTTACCATATTATAAATGAAAACTGATAAATCTTTGGATATTTATTAATTTAAAATAAAAATAAAAAATATATGTGTTAATATATTAACATTTTTAATGAAAACAATTATCTTCCAAAATGGTAAATAATGATTTGAAGAATGGCATTTGGAGGAGGGTGGTGACAGAAACTAAGTTTGTCTGGGATAGTCTGCCTCATCAATGGACAGATGAAGGCAATGGAGAAAATGTGGCAACAATGGAGAGTCCAAAGAAGCAGGAACCCTGAGATGATAGAATGGGGACAAAACTGAGCAGATGGCCTAGGACACTATGTCAGAATGCATGGATAAAGGAATGTAAGGATCACAAATCTAGAATTGGAAGAAACTTCAGATGGCAGCTAGTTGAACCTCTTTATTTTCCATATGAAGAAGTTAAAGCATAGATTGATTAAATAAATTGCTCAGGGTCACTCAGCTAATAAGCAGCTGCTATAGAATTTGAACCTAAGAATTCCTGACTCCAAATCTAGTAAACTATCTACTATAAGATACAATGCCTCTCAAGGAAGGTGTGGATTTTGTGTCTCTGTCTTTTGTGTGACCTTTGTATCATGCTACATTATTGGCATTTTGAGCTATTTTGAACTGTTGTATTTACCATTTTGTCATTGTTTGTTCTATGATGGCAGAAAAAAATTAGACATCTAGTTAGCTAAACAATCATGGAATATGTGAAAATAATTTTGGAGGTAACTAAGTGGCTCTGTGGATTGAGAACCACACCCAAATATGGGATGCACTGGGTTCAAATCTGGCCTTGGGCACTTCCTGGCTGTGAGACTCTGGCAAGTCACTTATCTCCATTGTCTAGCTTTTACCATTTTTCTGCTTTGGAATCAATACGCAATATTGATTCTAGGATAGAAGATAAGGATTTTAAAAATTATTCTTATAACCCTACACAATTGATTGGTATTTATTTAGTTCATTCAGATTTAATATTTATCAGTGATTGTATTAGTGACTTAAGTAGTATAGAATTAAGTTTGATTTGAAGAGTTAATACTGTTAAAATTAGAGTTATATGGGGTACAATGAATTAACATACCACATACTGATGATTATATTACATCTATGGGATCTATAGACTTACGCTTTATTAGTTATTCCTATTAGAAGGACTTATATTAATTTGTGTTAAAGATTTTCTATATTAGCACTATCCTACACTTTCCTGGCCCCCTCTTCTATAAAATTTATGGCCAAAAAACTAGTTTTCAATTTCTCTTCTCAGACCTGTTCTTACTAACTGTTGCAAGCCCTAGAATACTAATAACTAAACACTGGTAGTTAGTGGATTTTTCTTTTAGTCAACCATAAGATTTCGCCCACTTCTGAAAATGACCAGTCATAAATTTTAATGCTTCATTTAATTTTTGGTGATCTCCCAAGGTTTATGAAAATAATCCATCTACAAGTAGAGAGATCCCTGACTTTAAAGAATGCCATTGTATCCAACCGCTTAAGAATCTCCAGTCTCCTAATAAAATGATAAGTGCCTTGAGTTCTGCCTTTGTTTCCTTTTGCTGTAGATTGGATTTTTGCAGTCCACAAATAACATGAATGAAGTACCATGAATTCTCTATGACAGGATAAAGCTTTCTGATTGAATGAAGCTAAGCCTAAAATTAGAAGAAGAGATAAATAAGCTTGACCCACAGAGTCTAGGTAGGGAAGTCTCAAATTCCATTTACAGGAGCCACTCAAATAATTTCCTCCAAACATAGGTCTGATCATATCAATGTAATTAGAGGTCCACCCTGTGTCAGGGAGGGGAGGAAAATGATGTAACCTGCTGAATTATTTTTAATTTTTTTTCTCTTTTTCTTTCAATAAACTATAAATATATTAGTTTGGCATAGAATATGTGGAACTAGGTGAAAATAATATTATTACTACTAATAATGAAAACAATAACTAACATTTGTGGACCACCCTGAGGTTATAAAAGTGGTTTATTTGTTTTACGTTTTGATCCTTACAAAAATTCCATAGAAAGCAAAGAGGAAAGTTAGGTTTTATGAAAGGTCATGCACAGAGTGATGGTAGCATAGCAAGGAAAAAAGATCATGGGCTTAAAATAGGGAAACATGACTTAGTGTAGGGTTTCTTAACCATTTCTGTGTCTCCAACCCCTTTAGAAGTCTGATGAAGCCTATGGACTTTTTCTCAGAAGAATGTGTTTAAGTGCATAATCCAAAATATATGGACTTTAAAGGCAGCCAATTTTTAAATAGTCAACAAAATGTTAAATTAAAAAAAAAAGTTTATGGATCCTAAGTTAAGAATCTTTTACTCTAGAATTCCATGTGAACAGGAATGACCTCCAGGAATTGATGCAGAGTGAAAGGAGCAGAACCAGGAGAACATTATACACAGAGACAGATGCACTGTGGTAAAATTGAATGTAATGGACTTCTCTATTAGCAACAATGCAATGATCCAGGACAACTATGAGAGACCTATGAAAAAGAACACTATCTACATTCAGAGGAAGAACTGTGGGAGTAGAAACACAGAAGAAAAACAACTGCCTGATCAAATGGTAGAATGGACATATAATTAGGAATATTGACTCAAAATGAACACCCTAACACAAATATCAATAATATGGAAATAGGTCTTGATCAATAACACATGTAAAACCCAGTGGAATTGTGCGTCGGCTATGGGAGGGGTTGGAAGGAGGGGAGGGGTAGAACATGAATCCTATAACCATGGAAAAATTTTCTAAATTAACTAATTAAATAAAAATTTTAAAATTAAAAAAAAATCTCTTACTCTAAAGCCAAGAAGTCCCAAGAGGCTTAGTGTTTTGAATAGGGGTTCACAGATCATACTAAAGAAAATAAAGCAAAAGAACCCTAGGCTAGAAAGAAAGCTCAGTAGACCAGCTCTGAGAGAAGGAATTGGTGACTCAGACTGTGGGGGAGGGAGGCTTCAAGTTGCAGTGCTTTATTTTGATATCTTTACCCTCACCATCATCATCTTTATCATCATAGCATATATAGGTCTTTAAGGTTTGCAAAGCATTGTGTATGTGTTATCTCATTTAATCCTCACAGTAACCTCCCAAAGTATGTTTATTATTATCTCCATTTTACAGATAAGGAAACTGAGGCTGAGGGAGGTTAAGTGACTTGTCCAAGTTTATAAATAAAGCTAGTTAGTGTTTCATGTGATATTTGAACTCAAATCTCCCTGACTACAAGTCAGATTTTCTTAACTACTACATACCTTAGCTAACCCCTGACATAGAATGAACAAATAAATGTTCTAGGTAACAGAAAAGGAAATTTAACATTGCTTCCAATTAATACGGAACAAATTTTTCGTAGACTTTAGAGCTACAACTATTAGTAATCATCTAGTCTAAGCCTCTTTATTTTACAGATGAAGAAACTGAGACCCAGAGAGCCTAAGTCAATGGAGCAGGTTATCAAGGTGGTATATAACAGTCTAGCTTAGAACTCATCTTTTCAAACTTCAAATCCAATGGTCTTTCCATTAGAAAGAAAGTATTTTGTGGGCGAGGAAGAACTCTCTTATTTAGAGTAGGACCTCATTTTACATGAATCCAAAACATGCAATTTCAGGTATTGGCGATTAAGTCAAATTGGCAATCAATTGGAGATAAAAAAATCAGAAAAATACATCAAATAAACAGTTTAAAATATTCTTAAATCCACACCATTTTCTCAAGTGAGATAAAGTCTCACAGCAGTTTGCCCAATCACATATATTCTCTCTCAGAAGCATTAATGAGTCATTATATTGTTTTGCACCAAACATTGGTTTCTCCAGCAGTCTTTGAATCCTGACTCGTAACAAGTTGTGTCTGTACCAAAGTCTTAATACTTTTTAGTTATTAATAATGTCCTCAAAGTACAAGAATACTGATGCTGGTAGCTCTGATGAGCCTGAGGAAAGACACAAGTGCCTAGATATGTTCATATAAGAAATCTTTATTAAATAATGGGGTTTTCTATAGTGCGTGATTTTCAGCTCATTTGAGGAGTCTTGGAATGTATTGGTTGAGCAAAAAGAGGCACTACTATACTTATATTTATAGCCCCAGTGCTTAATATAGTCCCCGACTTAGTGAGCTATTAATAAGTGTTCACTCATTCTATCTGTCTAGCTCTTTGTTATCTGTCTCTCATCTAGATACCTCTCAAACCCTTTAGCTACCTAGTGTGGAATTATATTTAAAACTTCCTTTCTCTAGAAATTGTTTCTCTAGAAATAATAAGAAATAATATTTTTCTGATCTAAAACACTTTCCAGACTCCTTCATTTGCAGGTGGGATAGGTCAAGAGAAAAAAAAGGACTTTTCATAAGGAAACAGTTAAAGATGGTAACAAAAATTTAGAACTGAAGATTATATCCCTTGTCTAGATAAGAGCAAGACCTTTCCCATCCCTGAAACGACTCTTTACACAACAAATACTGCAATTGGTCCATCCTTAACCCAAAGGATTAAAATATCCAAGGCAAGAGATCTTTTTTGTTTATTCTAAGAGTGAGGGGAATAGTCCAAGGAAAAGTGGGAGGGTGACTGTGACTTAACCAATTTGAAATGTTAGCTTCAAATTGAATTTTTAAAAAAAATTTTTAAACCCTTAACTTCTGTGTATTGACTTATAGGTAGAAGAGTGGTAAGGGTAGGCAATGGGGGTCAAGTGACTTGCCCAGGGTCACACAGCTGGGAAGTGACTGAGGCTGGATTTGAACCTAGGACCTTCCATCTCTAGGCCTGGCTCTCAATCCACTGAGCTACCCAGCTGCCCCCCTCAAATTGGATTTTAACATACCTTTTCAAAACATTACTTAAAACTCTCTTGGTGAAATCATGTCAGAGGTCATGGGAGTCAATGTTGGTTTAGACAATTTTTTTCTACTAATCCAAAAATGGCTTAAATATGAACTTAATGTTGCATTAAGTGAAATTATTTTGCATAGACTGAAACACAGAAAATGGTATTTTTATATTTTTTCTTAGACTCATTCAGCTGCTTATTTAGCTACCTTTTTCTTATGCCACTCACCAACTCTAACCTGAGATAACTGAGGAACTTAGAAAACTGGCACAACGACCAAAATTATGGTTCTAAAACTAGCAAATTCAATTCAATACCTTTCAAGGGAAATTTTATGAGAAAATATTAGTTTGACTTTTGCTACCAAATGTTTACATTCCTGTTAAACAAAACTTTGAACCCAATTCAAATTCTACAAAACTCAAAATGGTATTTTAAAAACTGACATAACATTCTTCCAAAGAAGTTATGCAGCTTCATCGTCTCAATCCTTTCCTTGTTCTGAGAATATATGGCAGAACCCAGTCCATTTTTAAAAAAAAATTGCCCTGTTTCTGTCAATGATACAAACATCCTTCTAGTTATCCAGGTTTTTGACCATATATTCATTCTTAGCCCTTCCCTTTCCCTTACACCCAAAAGTCAACTGTTGATGATGATGACAACAACTAGCATTTGTACGGCCCCTACTCTGTTCCAAGCAATGGATTAAGCACTTTACAAATATACCTTTTGATCCTCACAACAAACCTGGGAGGGGAGTGCTATTATTGTTTCAATTTTATAGATGAAATAACTAAAGCAGAAAGAGGTTAAGTGACCTGTCCAGGGCAATATGGTTAATCAATATTTGAGGCTTTTTATGAACTCATGTTCTCTTGATTCTAGACCCAGTTTTCTATCCACTGTGCCACCTAGATGGCTTTATTAAGTTATCAAGTTGTATAAATTCTACATCCACAGCATGTTACATTACCTTCTATCCTCTCACAGGACCACAATCCTAATTCAGACTCTTGTCATCTCTCATTTGGATTATCCCAAAATTCTTTAGTTCTACTGAACTGATTTTCCACTGTATATCTTTTCATTTTTTGTTACAGGGGATGCCTTGGGGAGAGATATTGTAAGGGGTAAATTATGGTTGGACTGAATATTTAAGAGTTTTGGTCACCAGGAATTGATTACACAATTCCAAATTAAGAGAGAGAGAGAGAGAGAGAGAGAGAGAGAGAGAGAGAGAGAGAGAGAGAGAGAGAGAGAGAGAGAGAGAATTACTCCAGCCTGGTCCAAAGGTCTGAACCAGGCAGGGCTTCAGAGGCCCCAGCAAAGGAACAGAGAGATTAATTAAACAAGGCTTCTAGCCACGAGTCTTCCTCCAAGACAAGGGACCTCTTTGGAGGCTAGTGCATCCAGAAAAGCCAAGGAAAGGGAGTCAGCTTTTCACTCACCCTGTGACAATCCAAAGAGAAGCAGTCTGAGACCTCGAACTGGAGCTCCTCCAAGGTCAAGTTCAAAGGATAAAATCCCCACCTCACAGGAATTTACCATCATATTTAAAAGATAGTTCTTTGCATCACTTTCTGTGTCCAGCATCCAGTTTTACATGGACAAATGGCAGCTTTAACCTTGCTCCAGACGGCCCAGGGGGCAGTCAGTTGTTTTTGATTTGTCACTCACTAGCACACATGGGTTATAGACCTCCCCCTATGGGGTGTATACATTCCTGATGGCTAAAATCTAAAGAATAAATAAGGGAGACCTAATTCCATCTTCACAATATATACTTGGATTTGGACAGCTAGGTGATATGTATAGAGTGCCACACTTGGAGTCAGGAAGACCTGAGTTCAAATCCAGCCTCAGACACTTAATATCTGTGTGGCTGTGAGTAAATCACTTAATCCTGTTTTCTTCAATTTCCTTATCTGTAAAATGAATTGGATAAATGGCAAATGGCTCCAGTATCTTTGCCAAGAAAACCCAGAAATGGGGCCATGAAGAATTGGACATGACTTAATTCAACAACAATAATAACAATAATATACTTAGAGAGTGATAAAATACCAAAAGAAATCAGTTCATACAGTCTCAGGTATTTCTGTGATCTCATCAAATTAGAAGTTGCCTCAAGAGATCAATATGTTTTTTTAAATGCTTATTGAATTAATAATAATAATAATAATAATAATAATAGTATATCTATAATAAGGCATTGAATATTGGAAACCATGTTATTTTTTCATGGAAGAAATAAGAATCTTCAGTTATTTTGTTTTGCAATATTTCATATGTTTGTTTTTAAGCTGAATATGTTATTATCCTGATTTGGATGACTTCTTCCTCACTATCTTCCCCTTGTAATTATAATCCAAGTGTCTTTTATTTGCATATAAACTCTCTTCCCCTTTCTCTCAGGACCTTCACATTGGGCAAATTGGGCACAATAGGCAAAATATGAGCATTTCAGTTTTTGAGTTCTTAGAAGATAACTAATGTCTTCATGATTTTAGGTACTAAAGTATGTCACTGTCTGATGATACCTCCCCCTGATGTGAAGGTGGCACCTGGACTCTTGAAAGCTATGGCCAGGGAGAACCAGAATGGTCTAATATAGGACCCAGTAGTGAGAGTAGGCCCCAGTAAAATCACAGCCATAGTATAGGAATTGCTAGGCACGTAGCCTGCTCTTCAACATGAGAAAAACAAACTTTTCCCCTTCATAAATATTGTATGTTCTTCCAAGAAATCACTGGTGTAGGAATTCTGTGAGAAATTTAGCCAGGTAGTTATACATTGACATATTGAATTATCACCTATAGAAAACTCTGTTTAGAACCACTGAGGTAATCTAAATCCATTGTCTCTCTTGTAAAACATTACTAACCATTTTGTCTGCAAAAAGCTTACCTAATCCCATAGCCTACGTCATTTTCCCTATAAAGTATGTACCCCAAATCATTAAACGTTGTCATTATCGACAAGAGGATTTTGCGTGTCTGTCTGTCAGTTTGACCCTCCTATTATCCCAGCATCATTTCTCTCATTCCAGTTCGTAGACCCACAAGTAATTTGTCGAGCAGATCCCAACAATCTAATTCTAACAAAGGAAAGAGGGAGGGAGGGCAAGTGGAAAATGGGAGAGGTAAAAAAAGGAAACTGAAAGAGAAAGAGAAAGATGAAGAAAGGAAAGAGAGAAGAGTAAAAGAAGGAGAAAAATGGTAAGTAGTGTAACGATATTTTGCATATCAACATGGAAAGCAAGATGATGGACAGTTGTCTGTTTAGAACATAGAATGAGCTGAGACTGGCAGGAGGTGCCATGTGCCAAGAAGTTAGCTCAGATATATAAGGGGGGATTTGAACTGAAATCTCATCTCAATCTGGAGATTGTGGGAGTAGGAGGTTGGTTTGGGTAGACCTTAGGTCTTCTTGAATTGCCAGCAACCTGCATTAACCATCTTATAGCCTCAGATCCTGTGATACCTTTGTACCAAACAACTTGATCCTGATTCATACTTCAACAGCAAGCAACAACATCTCTCAGCTGAACAACCTGATTTTGGTTGAACTCTGTCCGGCTCTGCCAGGCTGGCAGCTGGCTGCTAGCAATTGATTATTGACAAACGTGATCATTCCCTCTTCAAGTACCATCTTTCATCATTAGTTTAGATTAAGAATCTCCTGTTTCCCTCCTTCCTCAATTGATATGCTGTTTCCCTCCTAAGCCTAGTAGTATTAAATCTTTGAAACTTACCTAAACTTGTGTCAGCTTTATCTTAAGGCTTAATGAGCATATCCTTGGGACATTTGAGGGAAAGGAGAGTAATATGAGCCAAACAAGATCTAATCCACAGTCAGACTATACCGTTATTCCTTACTGGGCCAGATTGTTCAATTAGAAGTGTCTGTATAATTCCAACGACAGATTCTTCATTTTAGCTGATCAGTCAGGGACATTGTTATTCTGAAGTTGAGTTTAGCAGATTCATTACTAACATTTTATGGGCCCTTTGTGTTTCACTATCACAATTTAAGTGTTACACTTAGGCATTACCCACACACACTCAGCTTCAGCTCCTCATAACATCAGGTATATTTTATAACAGTAGACATTTTGATACACTGGGAAAATACAGTTGCATACAGGAAGAGAGATCTAGAACATGATATATCCTAAGGTTAGAATACACCACTATCTCCACTTATCCTTGGAAAGGTAGTGAGAAGCAAGGAAGTCTACTCTAGAGTGAACCAGTTATATCAGAGAAATGGTAGGGGAAGGCAGACCCCAGGAGAGAAGCATGATGGGACCAGGTCTTGGAAGGGGGTGATGCATGGCTTGGTGCCTAAAGAAAAGAAGATGTGTTGATGCTACATGATACAGGATTATGATATATGAAGGACCACTGCAGGGAAGAAACACATCTCTTGATTGCTGGCTCCCTGGGGCAAAGCCCCAGTTGTCCCAGGCTAGTTATAGCTTTGAGATAGAAAAATGATGAAACTTTCCTCCCTGTCTGTAACTTCCTAGCGGTAGGAGGTTCCTTACTGCTATCTAGTAGACATCTGTTTCATTTTCTTTCTGTGGGAAATAAAAATGAGTCTTAAATATCCTTGCTGTACCTTATCTATATCTCACTTAGCTACTTACCAAAGGAGCAATCAGATGTCTTACCCATATCAATTAGCTACGACACTTAAATAGTTGGTTTTCCACATAAGTTGAAATTATGATTATGTAGGGGAGCCCTGATGCTGATAGACACAAAGCCTGGCAGGAGGTGATAGGAGGAGAGGGTGGAGAGTTATGTTTCCAGCTGTAGGCATGACCAAGGATTATGTCAAATTATTATCACCCCCTGGAATCATGGAATCAGAATATTAGAGCTGAGGGAAAGCTTAGCAATAATTTATTTCAACCCCCTAACTCCATGAAGAAATAACAACTCTGAAGGGAGGAATGATTTATCCACAGTCTGGCTAGTTCAGAGGAGAAACAGGACAAAGACCTATTTTCCCATTCTCTGAATCTTAAATGTCCCTGCTCTATCTTATCCACATCTTCCTCAACTATTTACTAAAGGAGCAATCAAATGCCTTACCCTATCAATTAGCCAAAAACACTTAAATGTTTAATTTTCTCTCTATTTCTTACTGCCTCTCACTCTACTTCCTTCTCCTTGGAATACAATGTCTTCAAAAATGGAAATTTGCAAGCAAACGGGCCATGTTTCTTTCTTCAGTAATGATCTCTAAATTATAGGAAAGGGGTAGCATGTCATAGATGATAGAGGGTCATCTTGGGATGAAGAAGAATTGAGTTCAAGTTCAGCCTCTGTCACAGACCAGTTGGAAGATCTTGAATAGACAAATCATTTACCTTCTCAGGGTCCCAGACAACTTTATTTTTATTTTTTAAGTTTTTAATTTTCAATTTTTTTAAACCCTTAGCTTCTTAGTCTCAATTCTAAAGCAGAAGAGTGGCAAGGGCTAGGCAATCAGAGTTAAGCCACTTGCCCAAGATCACACAGCTAGCAAGTGTCTGAGGTCAGATTTGCACCCATGTACTCTTGACTCCAGGCCTGGTACTCTATCCATTGTGCTACCTACCTGTGCCACCCCCCAACCCCCTACCATCTCAGGTAACTTTCTAAATCTCTGAGACTCAGACTAGTTGCTGATCTGCATTGGTTGCCCAGTGGATAGACTACCAACTCTGGATTCAGGAGAATTGTTATGATTGTTTGTCCTTTGTACTCAAAGGAGAGCAATGACATCATGGGGTGATGCCTTGACTTTTGTATGAATTACACTTAAGTGAGGCAGAATTTTGCAAAGTTGTGAGCCTCATACTCTTTTCCAGTCATCAAAGACCAGTGGCAAAGGACCCGAGTTCAAATATGACCTCAGACACTAATTAGCTGTGTGACCCTGAGTAAGTCATTTAATCCTACTTGCCTTAGTTTCTTCATCTACAGAATGAGCTGGAGAAGGAAATGGTAAACCATTCTAGTATCTTTGCCAAGATGACCCTAAATGGAGTCATGAAGAATTAGATCTGACTAATAGACTCAACAACAACAACAGCATTGGTTATAGGAGTATTCTTACCAGGAGTTTCCCACACAAATAAAATTACAAATCTTAACCAAACAAACAAAAATGAGCCACAAGTATATTTTTAACTTTGTAAACTACCAGGTAGTGCTCCTGGGATATGAAACTACCCCAAAGTAAGTAGCTACAAATACACAGGCAGCATGTGTGCACATACACAAGTGCAAAGGATGAAAATCTTTGGAAGTTGTGATTTGGTGGTTTATTCACTGTGAATTTTATTTTTAGAAAGAATGAAAACAAGCTCAGTGCCTTTTTATCTGCTGCCATCTGTACAATGTTCTCTGCCACGATTCTTTCAAAGCAAAAGATTAGTTTCAAACAATAAACATCTGGCCCTTAAAAAAGAGGCTTTTAATTTAATTTTTGGTGGTTCTTTACAATTTACCTAATCCAGAGACATCCAGATTCATGGTGAAAGGTAAGCATCATATAAGCAGCCTTAACATTTTTAAACTCCTAAAAGAGATGAATGTGATGGAATTTTCTTGGATTCACAAAGGAGAGGAGGGGAATACTTTTGAGCAAAGTTAGGAATTAAAGGAAGAAGCTGTCACATATGGAAGAGAGCCTCTTAAGCCTTACTACATTTACAATTCTCATGGGAAAGACTTTGAAGTAGGGATTGTCATCTTGCAAAGTGACACAGAATTTCCCAGGAGAGATCAGGATCCTGTTTACTCCCTCATCCTGTATAGGGCTTCTAGGCACAAAATACCATAGCATTTCAGAAGGAGCCATAAACAAACAAAGGATCTGTGAGGTGTTATGGGAAACGAGAGGAGGGCAACAAGCAGACAGCCATTTATCAAAGTCACAGAATTTGGATGCCTTGGGTAGGCCTGCTAAAATGAATCTATATCATATAAGAGATTGTGTAGAGGAAGAATGTGTAATTTGGGAAAGTGTCAAAGACAACTTGATAATTAAGTTGAGGCATCCGCCATTAGGGAAATGGAAAGGTCTTTAATTTTCTTCCCTCCTCCCCCACTTTAATACAAGCCAACATTTAAACTTTCTCAGCAAATGCTCTATGTGTGCTAATTTTAGTCTCCCTCTGTATCCTGCCCTCCCCTCCCCTTCTATGCCCCTCAGAAAATGAATAGATTCAACCCATTACTCTATCTTTTTATTTTTTTAATTCACTTTTATTTTCAGTTCTGAATCAATTACTACATCTCAAAGATGAAATAAACTCTTTGCAGAACCTCCACATTGACAAAATAATAATAATTGTTGTTCGATCACGTCCCATTCTTCATGACACCTTTTGGGGTTTTCTTAGTAAAGATATTAGAGTGGTTTGCCATTTCCTTCTCCAATTCATCTTACAGATGAGGCAATTGAGGCAAAAAGGGTTAAGCAATTTGCCCAGAGTTACATAGATAGTAAGTGTCTTTGGCCAACTTTGAACTCAGGAACATGAGTCTTCCTGACTCCAGGACGCAGTACTCTAACCGCTGCACCATTTACCTGTTCAAAATAACAATAGCTAGCACTTATGTTGTACTTTAGGGTTTGCAGTGTACTTTACAAATATTATCCCATTTGATCCTCACAAAAACTGTGGAAAGTAGATGCTACTTTGATTTTCCTTCTTGATTTTCCAGATGAGGAAACTGAGGCAGACTTACCCAGGGTCACAGTTAGTAAAGTGTCTAAGATTAAATTTAAATTCTGGTCTTTCTGATGCCACATCCAGGGTTCTATGGATGCTCTCCAAAATGATTTGGGGACCAGCTAGAGTTCCATGATGGAGAACTCTTCTGGTTCTCCTTATTTTAGAAGGTTTTAGACAATTTATCACAGAACACTCGTCTTCCTGTGTTGTTTCACCCCATTCCAATCCATTCTGAATTCAGCTGCTAAAGTGATTTTTAAAAAGTGCTGGTCTAACCACATCTCTTTCTGCCTGCCCACCAGCACCCCAGGAAACATCAGTGATCAAATATGAAGTCTTATTTGTCATTTGAAGCTATTCACAATCCAAGTCCTTATAGCTTCCAGGCTTCTAACAATCTCCTCCCTGCCCATTATTATCTGGATAGTGTGGCCTACTTCACCCGCCATACTCCATCTTCTTCCTGTCCAGAATACTCTTCCTCCTTACCTCTGCTTCCCTGGCTTCCCTCAAGACTTACCTGAAGGGGGGGCAGCTGGGTTGCTCAGTGGATGGAGAGCCAGGCCCAGAGATGGGAGGTCCTGGGTTCAAATCTGGCCTCAGACACTTCCTAGTTGTGTGACGGGCAAGTCACTTCACCCCCATTGCCTAGCCCTTACCACTCTTCTGCCTTAGAACCAATACACAGTATTGATCCCAAGAGAGAAGATAAGGATTTAGAAAAAATAAAGACAGTTTAAATCTACTTTCTTCAAGGGGCCTTTCCCACTTATTCCACCCCACTCTCTTGCTAGGGTTGCCTACTCTTTGAGATTAACTTCTGTTTATGCTGTCTGTATTTTGTATGTATACCCTGTATGTACCTTGTTTCATTATTTACTTATAGTGTCCCCCATTAGAAAGTGATCTCCATGAGGGCAAGGGCTATGACTCTTTGTCTTTCTTTTTATTCCCAGCATTTGGCACGGTGCCAGGCACACAGGGGGCATTTAAAAAAAGAAGCAAAAAAACCCAAAACAAAACAAAACTCAATTGACTGACTGAAAGGCTGAAAAAGTCTTACTAGTAGAAGCTGAAATATGGAAAGATGCAAGCAGGACAAATAGGGAAAAGAGCCTGGGACAATAAGAGAAGGGGAAGAGAAAAGAATGGACTTAGGCCCAGGAGACTGTAGTATAGCTGGGCTTAATTCTTGCTGCTATGAGAAATCTTTTCTACCCTCTGCCACTACCTGAAAGCCTGTGTTATGTTTAGGTCACTGACTCACCAACACTTCAGTTACTGAAGCTTCACTACTCCCATCTCTGCTCCAAGGCAATCAACCATCAGTCATCAGTCATCAAGAATTCAACTTTCGTCTTCTAGATAAACTGTTCTACTCTTTCTACCCCTTCCTCTTTATTTCATCTTCACCACTTGAATTTCCCCAAGTTTTTTTTATTCAGCTTTAATCATGTGTTTAAAACATTTTCTTTTTAGTCAAAAGAAATTATACTTTATAATAGGACAGCCAGCTAGGTGGCACAGGGAATAAAGAGCGCAGCCTTGAATTAAGAAGACTCAGTTTAATGAGTTCAAATCTGGTCTCAGACACTAACTAGCTGTGTGACTCTGAGTGAGTCACTTAACCCTGTTTGCCTCAGTTTCCTAATTTATAAACTGAGCTGGAGAAGGAAATAGCAAACCACTCCACTATCTCTGCCAAGAAAACCTTAGATGGGGTCTTGAATAATTAGATGTGTCTGAAAACAACTCAACGATAAAAAAAAATATTAAGGCAAATGAATATTTGTTTAAAATCGAATGCAAGGTAAACAATAAATATTAATTCCATCAGAAAGAATTCTTAGTACCTGTTCCCCAAAAGATTACCTTACCTGTCTCCTTCCTAGAGATATGCCAGTTGATGCATCCTCATTCATCTGTGCTGTAAGCAGGGGAACAGAAAGGCTGTGATGATATATGTGACCCTGAGGAGGTGATGGTCTTAACTTTCCTGGACCTGAACTTCCAAATGTGTAAAATGAGAGGATTAGACTAGATGGCTTCAGAGGTCTCCATGGTCCCCTGATGCCTTTCTCATACCCAGAAGATGAATGTTGGAGCAAAGCATCATTAGAATATAATCTTGGGGCAGCTAGGTAGCACAGTGGCTAGAGCTACAAGCCTGCAATTGGAAGGATCTGAATTCAAATATGACCTCAGACACTTTCTGTGATTCTGGACAAATCACTTAATCCTCATTGCTTAGTCCTTACTGCTCTTATATCTTACAATTGATATTGAGACAGAAGGTAACGGTTTAAGACATTTTTTAAACCGTTACCTTCTGTCTTAGAATAATCAATACTGTGTATTAGCTCCAAAGCAGAAGAGTGGTAAGAACTAGGCAATGGGAATTAAGTGACTTGCCCCGGAGTCACAAAGGTAGGAAGTGTCTGGGGCCAGATTTGAACCTAGGACCTCCCATCTCTAGGCTTGGCTCTCGATCCACTGTACTTCCCAACTGCACCCCACCCCCACCTCCACCAAATGTTTTTAAAATAACATAGCGTTGAAGTTAGAAGGGACCCTAGAGGTCATCTTGTCCAAGACTGTTACTTTTTCTGTCAAGGAAAATTAGGCCAAGAGAAGCTAACTGATTCTCTCAAACTAGCACAGGTAGTAAGCAGTGGAGCCAGGTCTTTGGATGCCCAAACCAGGACTCTTTCAACTATATTACACTATCTGCCTCACTGTCTGATGTGCACTGCCACAGCAATACCCAATATCTAAGACCACTGTGGATATGGGAGGTGGGAGAGGAGGAACCTCCTTTAACGAGCTATAGTTGTTAAATGTAGCTGTGGCACAGTCTCCTAGGACAGGGTCCATTTTTCTCTCTTCTCTGCACATTTCCATTCACCTTCTTACTTCTATTTTCTCTATTAAAAGTTGCTCCCTTTATCTTAATTTTCTAGGTGAGAAAACTGCATCAGACTTACCCATGGTCACAGAGTTAGTAAAGTGTCTAAGATTAAATTTAAATTCTAGTCTTCCTGATGCCAAACCCAGGATTCTATGCATTCTACCACTATGATGCCCTCCAAAATGATTTGGGGACCAGCTAGAGTTCCATGATGGAGAACTCTTCTGGTTCTCCTTATTTCAGAAGGTTCTGGACAATCTATCACAGAAAACTCATCTTCCTGTGTTAAGTTTCACCCCATTCCAATCCACCCTGAATTCAGCTGCTAAAGTGATTTTTAAAAAGTGCTGGTCTAATCGTATCCCTTTCTGCCTGTCCACCAGCACCCCACTCAAAGGATTTTCCCAATCTTTTCTTTTCAAACTTCATGAGTTTCCAAGGCTCTACATAACATTCTAGGAGAAGTGATCCAAAGTTTTATCTCTCTCAGTCTGTTTCGTTTTGCCCATATGTATACTATGTGTGTATGTCTCTGTTTTTCTTTGTCTCTATATAGAGTACCAACCCTGAAGTCAGGAAGAGTCATATTCTGGAGTTCAAATCTGACCTCAGATACTTAATTAGCTGTTTGAACCTGGGCGAGTCATTTAACCATATTTGTGTTAACCCTGTTTAAAATCTGTAAACAAGCTGGAAAAGGAATGATAAACCACTCCAGTATCTTTACTAAGAAAACTCCAAATGGGGTCACAAAGAGTTGCACATAACTGAAAAACAACTGAACAGCAATAATTGTCCTTGCCTTTCTGTCTTCATATCTCTGTCTCTGTCTGTCTCTAATCTCCAAAATATTATGGGAAGATGGAGATCTTCCAGAGACAGCCCTTATATATTTACTTTTGTCAAATTATCACGTAAAATTGGATCTTAGAAAATAATTTTAAAGAATGATTCCGAAGTTTGTAACAAAAAATAAAAAGCAAAACTCAATGTATCCCCTTTCAGATGAAAAAGAAATGTACCTCCAAAAGGAGATATGTGGATAAAGAAGTACCCAGATGGATTGGTGGTAAAAAAAAAACTAAAAAAAAACTAAAAAAAAACTATCTAGAGACCTTCCCAGGGCCAGTGAAGTGCAAACGCCTCGAGACTATATGAAAACATAAGTTTATTTTGCTTATTAAGGTTAGGGAACTAATAGTTAAGATTCAATATGTCCCTGAATCTACAGAGCTCTACCTCCACCCACTTCCTCTGCTTATCTCAGGAGGAAGCTCTTCTGATCTTCTTAAGCCCTTCTTATCAGCTCCCTGATCTTTCTAAACCCCAAAACCATATGACTAACTTTCTAGACTAGGAATCCTAGATTTTTAATCAACTAACCCTAAGAGTCTCTAAAGGACTAGTGAGAATGGACTCACAAATGGACTGAGTCCTTTCCCAAGTCTGGGGTTGGCTTCTTAGGTAAAAAACCCAAAGTCCCAGATATTAAACCCTTTGATTTACCTTAGCCAAACTGTCACAGCCAAATTGTCCACAGCACTGCAGGGAAACCCGGATCTCCTCCTAGGTATGTGCTAAGCCCAAATCCTCCAAGTTTCTCCACAAAACTATTCAGATTACAGGAGCTGACGGAGTAGCCGTTTCCCCTTCCAGTTCAGAGACAAGACAGTCCTGTAGTGACAGTTAACTTAGTTAACTCCCCAAACCCTCTTCTGCAATGCTTTCTCCTTCTAGAATCTTTTCCCAAGGTTCATGGCTAAATTCTCCTCTCTCCCTTTTAGAGACAACTTTTTCATTTTCCCATATCTCTTATCCCTCTGTCCTCACACAGATTACCTTCTATGTACTCTATATGGTTCTTATATGTACCTAATTATTTGCATGTCATCTTCTCCACTAGAATGTATTCACCTTGAGGGCAGGAACTTTTTTTTTAAACTTTCTTTGCTTTCCCAGTGCTTAGCACATTGCCAACAAATAAGTGCATAATAAATGTTTGCTGAATGACTGAAGACGGAAAATGTTTTTTTTTTTTTAGACCGTTAACTTCGGTGTATTATCTCATAGGTGGAAGAGTGGTAAGGGTGGGCAATGGGGGTCAAGTGACTTGCCCAGGGTCACACAGCTGGGAAGTGTCTGAGGCCGGATTTGAACCTAGGACCTCCTGTCTCTAGGCCTGACTCTCACTCCACTGAGCTACCCAGCTGCCCTGAAAATGTCTTTTAAAAAATTTCTGATGTGCTTCTTTTCTACGATTCTTACATTTTGAGTGTCCTTGAGATACCAGAATTGTAAATCCAAGACTTGGTGATAATATCAAAGTAGAATATGAATTAATTATTGGTAGATCTGTTTTGGGATTTGCAAAAGACCCATTCAAGCAAACCGTCATTAAATACTGGGAATAAGTAAAACTGTTGACCCTGAGTATTCTAGAAAGGAAGCATAGTAAATAGAGTTATTACTTTAGATTGTTAAATATAATACTTTATGTAAACATATAAAAAAATCCAATATTCTAACTCGCTGGCCATACAAAAACAGGTGATGCCCCCTGCCTTAGAACACATTGCAAGTTGTCAAAACTTAATCAGGAGCAATCATGCAATGGGGAATTTATCGGTGAGTGTATGTAACCAACATTTACAGACTGCTAGCTATCTGATTTAATTTGGGACTCTCAAGGACTATTATGATAAATGATTAACCTATTTCAGCACCATTTTGTCTTCTGATTTTTTTTTCTTGTCATCCCTCACACTTTTGCCAGTTATAAATACCTGCTAGTTTTCCTATTGCCTCTCACTGATGGAATGCTAATGTTCATATTCTTTACAAAACAGAGAATTTTATGGGAGAACTAGAGGATTAAAGTTTTCCTCCAAATATCCAGGTACAATTTGTGCCGGTTTACAGAATTTAATTGATTTCTTGGTCATTGAAAACACAAAAGTTTGGCTGTGGAAAAGCAGAACGTGAATGACTTGTAGAAGGAAAAAAAATGCCATATGACAGAGAAGGGAGGATTTTTTGGAAAATGGTGCCCAAAGAATATTTGGTTAACAAACAAATCCCCTCTCCCTAATTCATATGTTAAGTGGAATCCTTACTATAGTGGTTAAAAATAATGTTAATAATAATAAAAATAATAATTGGATCTAGTTCAACCTATTCTTGACATTTGTATTCTACTTAGAAGTGATGTTATTTGACAATGGTTTATTATGTGCAAAGAAATGGAAAAGCTGTCAACCTCTAACAGTGATAATTACATACCTTTCAATTATATACAAGTCCATTTGGAACAAAACATTCTCCAGGTCAGATTAGCAATTTTCTGCCTAGAAAATGATTCATTAAGAGACAATAATTCTCTATTTTAAGATTTTATCATTCCTGAATACAGGCTGAATCTATTAAAGTGAAATTCATTAAAAATAAATGCAAAGTCCTATACATGGGGTAAAAAATTTAACTGTTCTTTGTGCTTTGTGGATTTTTTTAGTACTGCCTTGTTTTAGAATAGGGGATTTGGGTAGGAGTTTATCCACTAGTTGAATAAATATTTACTTGATTTTTTAAGTTAAGCTTAGAATTTTAATAAAATTAATTCATTTGCCCAAGAAAAAGATAAGAGATACCTCACTAAATGATATTTTGCATAAAAATGATCTGAACTTTTAGTGGACTACAAATTCTGGATAAATCAACAGTTTAAAGTAGCAGCATGGCATGCCCACATCAAAGAAGATGCTGTCCTCTATGAGCAAAGCAAACTTGCAGTAGCTCAAAGGAAATGTGAGATGTACAAATTTAGACACATATCCACCTCAAATGTTCATATGGGCTATTTGTGCCTGAACTGTGGTAGAACCTTGTGAGCTCATGTTGGTTTTTCAGGCACAGTTAGAGCCCTTCCTTGTACACCAACTCCAACAAAGTGATATCATTTTGGTCTTCTTGGAGTATGAAAAATTACAACTAACCAGTCACCCAGTCATGGTAGACAAAAAATGATGCAATTTAACTTCAAATAATACAATAGTATTCAGAATGAGAGAGGAAGGATTCATTGAATTCTACCCAGGTCAGACTATAACTAGAATACTATGTCTAGTTCTGGGGACTGTATTCTATTTTATTTTTTATTATTTAATTATTCCAAATGCTTACAAAACCAAACAATACCAGCATTTCCATATACAAAGAAAAATAGGATAGTACAAAAAGAAATCACAAATATCCTATATGTTTAATTTACTTTTCTTCATGCTTACATAATAAATCCCATCCACAAGTGTCCTAGTCCTTCCCACCCTTCCCTCATCTAAAAAGATAACATCAGGGAGGCCAATGTGTTCTTATAAATTAGGTTTTTCATGTTTCACATTCTGGAGGTAACATTCACTGTTTATTCTTCCAGCATTAGTTTTGTGGCTGTATATAATGTTCTCCTGGTTCAATTCATTTCACTGTTCATTATCTCATTTGGTTCTATGCTTTTTTAAAATCAGTTTGTTGGGAGCAGCTGGGTAGCTCAGTGGATTGAGAGCCAGGCCTAGAGACGGAAGGTCCTAGGTTCAAATCCAGCCTCAGACACTTCCCAGCTGTGTGACCCTGGGCAGGTCACTTGACCCCCATTGCCTACCCTTACCACTCTTCCACCTATAAGTCAATACACAGAAGTTAAGGGTTTAAAATATAAAAAAAATAAAATTAAAAAAAAATAAAATCAGTTTGTTCATAGTTTCTTATGATGCAATGTATTCCATCATAATCATGTTCTACAATTTGTTCAGCCATTTCTCAATTAATGGTAATTCCCTCAGTTTCTAATTCTGCATTACCACAAAGAGAGCTGCTATAAATATTTTGGAAGAAATGAGTTCTTTTTCTCTTTCTCTCATCTCCTTTGGAATCAGATCCAGCAAATTTTATTGCTGGTATAAGGGTATACACAGTTTTTTAATTCTCTGGGTATAATTCTAAAATGCTCTCCAAAATGGTTGGATCAGTTCATAGTTCTACCAACAGTGCATTAGTGTCCCTGTTTTTCCACATCCCTTTCACTTTGTGTCTTTTGTCATTTTGCCCTTTTGTCATTTTAGCCAGTCTGATTGGTATGAAGTGATATCTCAGAATTGATATCCCTACTCTACTTAGAGTGAAAATCACTACTCTAATCAGTAATGATTTAGAACATTTTATATACTTATATATGGCTTTGATTTTTTTATCTGAAAATTGTCTGTTTATATTTTTTGCTCACTTATCAATTGGGGGATGGCTCTTATTCTTATAAATTTGACAAAGATTACTATATATTTTAGACATGAGACCTCTATCTGAGAGAGTCTATAAATTTCCCCCAAATTTTCTGCTTTCCTTCTAATCTTGGTAGCATTTTATTTTATTTCTCCAAAATTTTTAATTCAATTTATTCAAGATGATCCATTTTGCATTTCACAATACATTCCATATGTTGTTGACCCATAAATTCCTCTTTATTTTATTTTTTAATGGTATTTTATTTTCCTCATGTAAAAAAGATATTTTGACATTCATATTTTTAAAAATTTGAGTTTCAAATTCTTTCCCTTCTTTCTTCTTACTCTCTTCCACTCCCTGAGGTAGTAAGCAATACGATATAGATTTTACATATAGGCATCACATTTCAGAAAGGTTGTTTAAAATAAAATGGAGCTTTCTCAATGGAAGATGACCAGAATGAGGAACAGGCTTGAAGGCCTATCCATTTTTTTGTTTCTGTTTTTTTTTTAATCCTTACCTTCTGTCTTAGAATCATAAGTATAAGTGTTGATTCTAAGAGAGAAGAGTAAGAAGAACTGGGCAATTGTGATTAAGTGACTTGGTAATCATATATATATATATATATATATATATATATATATATATATATATATATATATATATATATTGCCCAAGATCATATAGCTAGGAAATGTCTGAGATCAGATTTGAACCCAGGTCCTCCTGATTTCAGGCCTGGCACTCTGTCCACTGTGCTAACTAGCTGCTCCTGAAGTCCCTATTTTACATAGGATTTGTTAAAGATACTTGGGAAAGAAAACTAGAGAAGACATAATATCCATTTTTTAGAAAAATTTTCCATGGTTACATGATTCATGTTCTTATTTTCCCCTTAAGCCCCCTCCCCAAACCCACTCCCACACACATAGCCAATGCACATTCCCACTGGTTTTAACATGTGTAATCAATCAAGACTTATTTCTATATTATTGATAGTTGCATTGGTGTGGTCATTTCGAGTCTACATCCCCATTGTGTCCACATCAACCCATGTGTTCAAGCAGTTGTTTTTCTTCTGTGTTTCTACTCCTGTAGTTCTTCCTCTGAATGTGGGTACTGTTCTTTTCCATAAACCCCTCAGAGTTGTCCTGGGTCATTGCATTGCTGCTAGTACAAAAGTCCATTATATTCAATTTTACCACAGTGTATCAGTCTCTGTCTGCTCTGCTCCTTTCACTCTGCATCAATTCCTGGAGGTCTTTCCAGTTCACATGGAATTCCTCCAGTTTATTATTCCTATGAGCACAATAGTATTCCATCACCAACATATACCACAATTTGTTCAGCCATTCCCCAATTGAAGGGTATCCCTCGTTCTCCAGTTTTTTGCCACCACAAAAAGTATAGCTATAAATATTTTTGTATAAGTCTTTTTATCTATGATCTCTTTGGGGTACAAACCTAGCAATGGTATGGCTGGATCAAAGGGCAGACAGTCTTTTATCCACCAGCAATACATTAATGTCCCAATTTTGCCTCCAACATTTATTACTCTCCCCTGCTATCATTTTAGCCAATCTGCTAGGTATGAGGTGATATCTCAGAGTTGTTTTGATTTGCATTTCTCTGATTATTAGAGATTTAGAACACTTTCTCATGTGCTGATTGATAGTTTTGATTTCTTTATCTGAAAATTGCCTATTCATATCTCTTGCCCATTTATCAATTGGGGAATGGCTTGATTTTTTATACAATTGATTTAGCTCCTTGTATATTTGAGTAATTAGATCTCTGTCAGAGTTTTTTGTTGTAAAGATTTTTTCCCAGTTTGTTGTTTCCCTTCTGATTTTGGTTGCATTGTTTTTGTTTGTACAAAAACTTTTTAATTTAATATAATCAAAATTATTTATTTTACATTTTGTAATTTTTTCTAACTATTGCTTGGTTTTAAAGTCTTTCCTTTCCCAGAGATCTGACAAGTATACTATTCTGTGTTCACTTAATTTACTTACAGTTTCCTTCTTTATATTCAAGTCTTTCACCCATTCTGAATTTATCTTGGTGTAGGGTTTGAGATGTTGATCTAAACCTAATCTCTCCCATATTGTTTTCCAATTTTCCCAGCAGTTTTTGTCAAATAGTGGATTTTTGTCCCAAAAGTTGGGCTCATTAGGTTTATCATAGACTGTCTTGCTGACATCACTTACCCCAAGTTTATTCCACTGATCCTCCCTTCTGTCTCTAGCCAGTACCATATTGTTTTGATGACTACTGCTTTATAGTATAATTTAATATCTGGTACTGCTAGGCCATCTTCCTGACGTTTTTGTTTTTTTTTTTCCATTATTTCCCTTGATATTCTTGATCTTTTGTTCTTCCCAATGAACTTTGTTACAGTTTTTTTCTACATCTTCAATAATTTGAAGGACTGTCATGTGAATTAAAGGAACGTTCGTATGTTTTGCCAGGACTAGAAGGAATTAGTGGAAGTTGTAGAGGCAGCTTTTGACTTGACATAAGGAACAACATGATAACTAATTGAGCTGTCCAAAAACGAAATGAGTTTCTTAGAAGGTTCTCCATCCTTGTATGTCTTTAAGTGGAGGTTGGCTAGTTAATTGCCAGATTGTTATAGAGTGAATTTCTCTTCATATAGGAGTTGGACTAATTAGTTTCTAAAGGCGATGGTGTGATAGCGTGAAAAGGGATGCTTTTGGAGTCAAAGGGCACAAGTTTGAATCCCAGTTCTTTCACTGGTGACCTTTAGAAAACATAGGCTAGTTATTTAGCTTTTGTAATTCAGTTCCTAATAGGTAAAAATAATAGTCGAACTAGCTGATCCTCTAATTTTCTGATTCCAGAAGTATGAACTTAAAAAAAAAAGACTCTTAATCCTCATTTTACTTGTTAGCTAGTCCTGATTGCATATGCTACAAACAGAAGCTCCTGAGCAGAAGTAAAAAATTGAAATTTATTTTAAAAATAGACACTGTCTATAATGCAGACAAGAATATCTGACATATTTCCAGGGGATTTATTCTGTGCATTAAATTTGAAAGTGCAGATTGAAAGCCAAACATTCTCCTTTGAAATATGTGGTTTTATTTTATTCCAAATGGCTTTTCTTTTTGGAACTTAGTTTTTGACAGCAGAGTGCTCTCGTATGAGAAGGCTTGGAATTATTATTTTTTTAATTTCCTTTTGATGTTACATTATCCAAAGACAGTCTTATTAACCTACCCACTTCTTAGATATTACAGAAATATAGGGCATCCCTAAAATCAATGCAATTTTATCTTAAACCTGCTTAAGATAAAACTGCAATAACATTTTGGGAATGTTTTTTATTTGGTCTGTGTTTGTCACATGACTTTTAAATTTAAGAATAAAACTTTATTGGCTCCTACAAATGTATCTTAATAATAGCTTCTTTTTCAATAGTTCATTGGTAAATATATCTATACATATCTATACGTAGATATTACCTATATGTTCTTTGGTGGTTAGTAAAATATTTAACTTTCTGATGTTCAAAAAACAAAAGTTTTACTAAGTAATTGGTTTAATATTCTCAACAAATAATAGCTTGTGGAAGATAATGCCAATGAACAATTTATTAGGTTTTTAGGAAAAGTCTTATCATGACATTATGCATTATCTCTTTCAGGAGATATCTTGGACCTCTTAATCATCTCACACTTTCTCTGTCTGCTTTTCTTCCATTTCACCTTTCTCTGTAAATACTACAGTGAAATCAATCATGGATTCTTTAATGTCCTTGTCTTTCTTGCTAGGGCTTTCAAACATTGCCTTATTCATCATTGTTAAGTAACTTTCCTTGGAGTCCTCATCCAAAGACATAGCTATCAGTCGGGTATGTTGTGGAATGAAGGTGACAATCTGTGAAAGGAAGCCAGGATGTGAAGTTCTGTTATAGCCTGGCTAGCACATAAAACTCAAAGGGATGAGAACATCAAGGGGTCAGCATGCAACATGCTCATTACCTCTCTTAGAAATAGATTTAACATTGATGTTAATTGATGGTCTAAGACTGAAAATATATAAAGAAGCAGGACTGAAGCTTTGGAGATTAGCAAAATTAATTGAAGGACATCTGAGGATTCTATTTTAATGTATTTATAGGAGCATGAATATTACAAAGGAAGTTATTATAGAAAAAGTGCTAATTTTGTAAGCCTTAGAATTAAAAACTGATACAAAGATTGAATTTGATGTAAGAAACAGGAAAGATAGCAATGAAACCAAACCTCTGTGTCTATTGTGGGACTGTAGCTGCTTGATTATTTCAAATCTCACCTTTACATTTGACTACAGAGAAGTCACTTAACTGTTCTGAGGCTGTTAAACTAATCTCTAAAATGAGGATAAATACATGTAGCAATCTACGTCACAGTATCCTTTTTAAGTTCTCAGGAGATAATTTGTATGAAGTGCTTTGCAAACTTTAAGGCTATATGATAGCGCCAGTTATAATTAGCTAACACTACTTATTCATCTAAGGCAAGTAGCATCCAATTTGGTCTTGGTCAAGTTATGTCAGTGGAGCATTGCCTGTCTATTTGGGGGCACAATGGATAGAGCTCTGGGTCTGGAGTCAGGAAGACTGTTTAAATCCTGTCTCAGACACTTACAAAACTGTGTGGCCCTGAGCAAGTCTCTTACCTTCAGTTTTCTTTCCTGTAAAACGTGGATAATAATAGCATCTATATCCTAGGGTTCTTGTGAGAGCTAATGAGATAATAATTGTAAAGAACATGACACAATGTGTGGTGCATAGTAAGTGCTATATATTAGCTATTGTTATTATTTACATATAAGTATGCATGTGTATATGCACATGGATCCATACATACATGTGTATGTATATACATTTATCCCTTCCACATTGCAGGGATTAGGGGTACAGTGCCCCCGCAATATTGAAAGTCTTTGGCCCTTGCTTCATAATAGAGAAGTCTAGATTTTTTTTCTTTTTCTTTTATGGGGGGTTCACAGTACTTTATTGTAAATATTGGGTTGTATACATTTCTGAGTTTTTAAAACTTTTTCTGTGCCATCTGCTGGACTTTGCATATTGTCTGTGACTTCTGCAAAAATTTCCCCCTAAATTCCCATTTAATTTCTCATGCCAATCAGTGATATATAGAAACCACAATGTAAGAAGATAATTCTATATATTTAGATTTTGTCCCTGTAAGTGTAGTGTATCTGAATTTCTAAGCAAACATTCCATTTAAGGACCAACACATTCAGTAAGTGAATATAGTAAGTGTATGGAAGACTGTTAATCAGCCCTTTGTTGGGATAAAAATGGTTTCTGGTGACCATCATTCATTCTCTTAGTAGAGAAAGTAGAGAAGCCTCCAAAGGCTTCCAAGTTAGCATTATTAACACAAAGGACTTGTTTAGGTCTACATGGGCATCACAGGTACATGTATGAGTAGTTAAGCAAATTTTTATAAAGTTTATTCATATTTATCAGCTTTCTATACAAGGTCTTTCCACACACAGTTATGTGTTATTAATTCATCCTTTATTAATAGATCACATGCCCTTATTAATAAATCTAATATATGAGAAATAGCTTCTTTTTATTGGTTAAAATTCCACACACTGCTATAGTTTGCAACAGTTTTGTGTATGATAATGTTCTGGTTCAAATACATTTTATTTATGAAATTTATTAGGCTATTTTGGTGTTTCTATTTGTAATATGAGGATTTGTGATTTTTGAGTCCATAAAAATATGATATTATATTATTTAATTATGGCCACCCGATCGATCATCTGTTTCTAGGTATTTGGAAGGTGATACATTTTTGCAACCTGTGGTCATATTTTGAATAAATTCTTTTGTTTTCTTTGAATAATCTGTATCAATCAACAGAGTTAGAGTCCTTAAGAATAACCGACTATAACTTCTGGTAACAAAGTCCTAATCTTGCACTCCTACCTCTCTATCATGAATTCTTTCACTTTTATAACTATCTTAGCCCTTACTGCTCTTTTGCCTTAGAACCAACACACGGTATTGATTCCAAGACAAAAGGTAAGGGTTTAAAGAAAAAAGAAGAAAAGAAATATGTTAGTTTTAAATTTATTTAACATATGCAATAAGAACATTTTCAATTCTCTTCACCCTTTTAGTTGAATCGTTAATATTTCATTAGCTGCTTTTGGGTGATGAGCCCTAATAAATTTCATGAATTTTGATTGGGTTTTGGTTTGGATACTTTCTAAGTCGCTTAGTAATTAATTTTATTAATTTTTTTTAAACCCTTACCTTCCATCTTAGAATCAATACTGTGTATTGGTTCTAAAGCAGAAGAGCAATAAGGGATAGGCAATGGGGATTCAGTGACTTGTCCAGGGTCACATGGCTAGAAAGTGCCTGAAGCCAGATTTGAACCCAAGACTTCCCACCTTTAGGCCTGGCTCTCAATCCATTGAGCCACCCAGCTGCCCCCAGTAATTCATTTTAAGAATAGTAATGTTCTAAAAGTATATGTTAAGATCGATATTGCATAAGTGTTAATTGCCCTAAACACGTTCTTTTCAATAAACTTTGACATCAGGATGCCAGTAAATTTCTTTTTCTTTTTTTTTTAAACCCTTGTACTTCGGTGTATTGTCTCATAGGTGGAAGATTGGTAAGGGTGGGCAATGGGGGTCAAGTGACTTGCCCAGGGTCACACAGCTGGGAAGTGGCTGAGGCCGGGTTTGAACCTAGGACCTCCTGTCTCTAGGCCTGACTCTCACTCCACTGAGCTACCCAGCTGCCCCTGGGAAAAAATAAGTAAATAAGTAAATTTCTTAACATACATAGCCACATTTTTTTCCTTTATGCCTAAGCTTTATGCTAATTATATTCTGCCAGGAGGAAACAGGGTATTTCCAAGTATTGCCTTAATTCATTGACTCAATTTGTCCTCATCCATGAACTAATTTGACCTGGTTTTAAGCTCAAAGGCTCCAATTCCTAATTTTTCCTTGTGTACATTAAGAATTTAACCTCTATTGAGTCCAAATGACCTTTTGTGTCATTGGGAAAAGTTTCCAGAAACTATTTAAGAGATTTCTGATTCGATCTATGTAACTTGATATTATATTTAAACTACTGCTTATTATTAACAGTATATTTCTTTTTAATTGTTTTTCTCTTAATTCTGTATTCCCCATGCCCTACCACTATATGTGGTTTAGTGACTTTGGATAAATTGTTTTTAACAATTCTGATCCTCAAGTTCCTTTTCTCTAAAATGGGATTAAATGTTTTTAAAGGTTCTTTAATAGCTCTAAATCTATAATAGTTGGATCTATTTGGGTGAGTGGGAAAGGGAAAGAGATGGAGGTAAACTCAAAGTAAAGGAGTTTGTTGGCTTCTTTTTTCTAAACCAAATACAGTTCTGAAATGTTCATCTTTCAGCCACTGCCTTTTGTCATGCTCTTGGTCACTTAAATCCATTTCACATGCAAGTCAAGACATCAACTTACAACATTATTGTTCCTCTTCAAAATGAAGGATGACCAATAACTAAGTCATAGATGGGTTGTGACCTTCTTTCTTTTTCTTTTTTTCAATCAACACATTTGAGAGGTGGCTACTAGATTTCAGATACTGTGTTAGTTACTGGGAATACTAAGAAAAAACTAAAACAATCCCATAAGCTTTAGGAGTTTGCAATCTAGCTCCTTGAGAGTTTTTCAAACTGAAGATCTAATATTTGGGTAATTTTTTAAAAGTAAATTATGTATGACAAGTCCAAACAGTTAGTAGAGACCACATTTTAGATGCTTATGTGACCTGAGATGAAGTGGATGACCTTGGCATTGTTGATGTCTGACCAAGCTCTAAGTACTCTACTGTGCCAGCTTCAGCCACCTTCATGGTTGTTAGAACAAATTGTTCTCATCCATCCATTTTTTTGGGAGAAGTCTTCAAATGTTTGGGATAGACATCCCCTCTAACTCCTCCATTGGTTTGAGTTCTCTCTGACACCCTCCACGTGGTGTAGCCAGTCTAGTGAGACAATTTTACCAGGATGTGGTCAACTTTTTGGAGCCACAGGTGAGAGTTGGGTGACAGGTGGACACCAAAGCTGGATGAGCAGCCCTGAAAAGGGCTTGGCAAGCCCTCACATTAGAGGTGCTAGTCTTTCATGCACACCCTGTACACTCCTACATATATACCCCTTCTATAACCTATATACCTTTTATGTCTTAGGTAAATCTTAGATAGTTGTTTAAGGGATAGGAGATTAAATGTCTTGTCCAAAGTCACACGGCTGATTAAGTGCCAAAATAACTAACCAAAAATCCTACTTTAATTTCATTTACCTAAGTAAATCCATTTCCTGAACCCTGAATATTGTTATTTGCATTTGTGGCAGCCCAAGGGTTTTCTTTGAGACTCTTCTTGGTGTCTACCTAATTCACACTTCTCTTCGACCATCTGGTACCATTTACTGATCATTGTCACAAGTGAGTAGGAGAACCAATAAATCAAATGTTAACCTTGGCTCAGAAGTTAATAGTCAAGCAAATGATTGGAATATATGTGCTTAGGGATGTCATATCTTTTTCAAGCTCCCTAAGGTCAAATTAGCTCTGTCTATATGTCTCATAGCTATACTTAGGAAGCCTGTAAGAAATTATTTTTTCAGAGTTCCTGTGGCTTCATATGACATAAAAGTCAGACAAACTTTTACAGTGAATTAGTCCCCAAGTGAGGATGAGTCTCCACATCAAAACCAATCCCAAGTGACTGTGATTTATTTTACTGCCTCAACATTAATGTTGCAAGAGTAATCTCATTTGTCTTGTGGCTTTAGTGTTTGGCTTATTCTTTGTGTTTTAGCAGTGTTGAAAATCTCAAAAAGAATTAGATCAAATTCTTCTCCAAGGATTTCCCTGTGGAAATGGAAAATATTTACAGATGTTTGTCCACACATCATCTTCATTAGATTTTTCTTTCCTTCCCACATGACAGGGCCTAAATTCATATCAGATCTCCATCTAGGGTTTTTGGTAAAACAGGATTCTACATGCAATCAGTTGCACTGGTGCTGAGAAAGTAGAAGGAGTTTTTGCATTTTTAATTATTTAGTCAGTTGCCCTTTTTATTATGCAGTGATGATTTTTTAAAAATAAATTTTGATCTACAAGGGGAGAAACATTTGACAAATGCTGCCTTTGGAAGTTTCCCCTCCATGTTCCACCAGCTTCAACTACCTCCTGCTGACACCATGAGCAACCAGATTATAACTAGCCCAGTCCTCAAAGAAAAATTCCAAGTTTCAGGGAAAAGGCCCTCTGCAGTTCCTGGTCAATGCAAGGCTTGTGGGGGTGCTCATAGGGATAAAAAGATTGAAGCCTCACTTGTGTAAAGGAGACACTTGTGGGAAAGTCTATTCAAACAACAGGAAAATGATGAAAAGCACCAAAAAGTGAAGGTGCTATTTTTCAGAAGCCACTGTAGAATACAAGAACTGGTTCTCCTCTAAAGCTATAGATGAAATATAGGAAATAGTTTTGCTCAGTTTCCATTCAGAAAAAAAGTAATATGCAGCCCAGATGGATTTGGTTAACTTTATTCAAATTACTTGTTTGAAAAAAAAAAAAGAAGTTCCTTTGATGCTGAAGAGCACTGGTTTTAGAATCAACAGACCTGTGTTCAAATTCTGATGCCTCTTTGGCTCTTGTCTGAGACATGAGATGGAACTAACTTAACCCATTTGAACTTTAGTTTTTCATCTGTAAACAAAGGACGTGACCTAGATGGTCTCTATGCTCCCTTTTAGGTCTAAAGCCAATGAAACTATAGAGATATAGGAAGCTTGGTAACCAGAGGCAGCTAGTAGGCCTAGAGACAGGAGGTCCTGAGTTCAAATCTTGTCTCAGACATTTCCTAGTTGTGTGACCTCGGGCAAGCCACTCAACCCCCACTGCCTAGCCCTTACGGCTGTTCTACTTTGGAACCAATTCTTAGTATTGATTCTAAGATAGGGTAAGGGTTTTAAAAAGAAGAACCCCTCCCTATATTCCATAGAGAAGCCTATTACTTTTCCTTGTCTTATATCATAGAACATTCTACCCATAAACCTGATGCCTACTTTACCAAAGATACACATGCAAAAATGTGTGAAGAATTGGCATGAAGAAAGTTCTTCCATGGGGCCATATATGTATGGAACAAGTGTGATCAGAGTGGCTATTTGTGTAGAGATACACATGTAAAGAGCACAAGCATTCTTTTCTTTTTTGAAACCTTTACTTTCCATCTCAGAATGAATACTATAATGGTTAAATTAGGAGTTTGACAAAATAAGAGAGCAGCTTTTAATAATTTAAGTTTTAATGAGAATACAGTAGAGTTATAAATTAATATTATTCCTTTTATGGCAGAGCAAAATAAAACTTCTAGCAGCTTTTAACAATTAACAATTTAGTTTAATTAAAATAGAGATAGTAAAAGAATATAGTAAAATGAATGTAGTAAAGGAGAGAAATATAGGAAAGAGGTAGATAAAGAAATTTCCTGATGTCTATACTAGTTATCCTATACCTATAATTACTACCTAAAACTGCCTATTACTACTGCTAATAACAACCACCCCACAATGTTCCAACTCAATCCAGCCCAATCAAGATCCACCCAATCAGTGTTTAATCCAACCCCAATTAGGTCTGTCAACAAAGACCAGCTACTTTACAAAAAGTTCAAGAAAGAAAAAAAAACCTAACAGCCCAAACCAAAAGCCCAAAACCCAAAAGCCAAAAAGCCCTCTCAAGGCTAAAGCCAAAAAACCCTTTCAGTAATTTCAAGCCCACCTTTATATTCCAGCAACTAAACTCTAACCACTAACCCAACACACTCTCAGCAGTCAACTTCCCTGCAACTGCCAGCCTAACTGTCAGCAACTGACACTGGCACCTTTTTATACCCTTTCCTATTTCACTTCCTATCTCTATGGTTCCCCCTTCCTGTCTCTCTCTATGGCTTCTACTTCCTGTCCCTGTGGGCTGGTTAATCCCTACCTATCTCTATGGTAAGAGGACCTCCAGGTTCACCATTAAATTAAAAAAGGAATAAAGGATTCCTTTTTACAATACTATGTATTGGTTCTAAGGCAGAAGAGTGATAAGGGCTAGGGAATGGGGGTTAAGTGACTTGCCCAGAAAGTTTCTGAGGTCATATTTGAACCCAGGACCTCCCATCTCCAGGTCTAGCTCTCAATTTACTGAGCCACCTCATTATCCTCTTGAGGCACATTTCTGAGGAGTATTTCATCCATTCTTCCCATGCTACAGAGTCTCTAGTGTCTTCTAATTGTCATTTTTATGTCTTGGGTTCTGCTCTCTGTTACTGGGCATTATGTCATATCTGCTTCTCCCTTCACTAGGTGTTAGGTCTCTGCTGGTCTCCATATCTCTCATTCCTTTAAGGATTTTTAGGCTCTCCACTGGGCAAGACATTCTCCTGGTCTTGTGTTCATTTCTCCCTATTAAAAATCCCTGGGCTTCACTTCAGGCTGGCCATGTGCCAACCATATATATCGTGCCTTCCAGTGAAGCAGAACGCTAGTCAGTCTCAGTTTTATAACTAGATCGCCTCTCCCTTATAAGGGCAGCTTATAACAGCTCTATAGTAATATCCAGAACATAGCCTCCATTCTCCCTGAACAAAACCCAGGCTGCACCCCAGACTAAGATTAACTTATTTCTTTTACCACCACCCTACCTGTTTGATGGAAAATGGATACCATACCCCTTTGTCCCAAACAGCTCTCTGACTTAACTGACTAAGTTCCAATGAGTTTGAGCCAAGACAAAAAGCAAAATAAGGAGGCAAAGTAATGTTATTAACCCAACCTGCCCTCATTCAGCCTTAATTATGTATACCTGTAAACAATAAAATGGCCCAAATTGAGTGCTATTTTTTGACTGGAGAAAAACTTTGCTGTCGTATTTATAAACATGGAAAGATAATTAAGCATGCAAGGCAACATAATATAGACTAAATAAGTTATATAGCCAATGAGTATAAGAGGAATTCAGAGAAGAGGAAAATATACATGGACTAGAAGAGTTTAGGGAGGGTTTCATGGAGAAAATGGAACTGGGGTTGGAACTCGAAGGATGGATAGAATTGAGTTAGGCAGGGGAAAGAGGAAAGACCCCCAATCCAAAGCTAAAAACTGAGAAAATCTAAGTTGGAACACATTAGGGAACTTTATTAAGAAGATTTCTATTGAGAAAAGTAGCATAAGACTAAAAAGGAGAGAGAGGATAAAGCATTCTCTTTACTCAGAATTCTATAGATTAAAATGTACAGTTTTCAATAATAATAAAAAGAATAATGGCTAGCATTTATGTAGTACTTTATGGATTACAACAATTTTTAAAATGTTTATATATTAATTTAACACTTTAAAAAATTTGACTTCCAGATTCTTTCCCTCTATTTCACCCCTCCACTACCCACAGAGAAACCAAAAAATATGATCAATTATACATGTGAGATCATGTAAAATCCACTTCCATATTAGCCATATTGCAAAAATAAAAACAAAGAAGGCAAGAAAAGAATACTTCAGTTTGAACTCATTAGTTCTCTCTCTGGAAAAGGAAAACATTTTTTCATCATGAGTCCTTTGGAATTGTCTTAGATCACTGTATTTGTCAGAGTAGTCAAGTCTTTCACAGTTAATCATCATTACAACATTGCTGTTACTGTGCACAATAATCTCCCAGTTCTTCTCACTTCGTTTTGCATAAGTTTATATCGTTCTTGACATTTTTTTCTGAAACCACTCCCTTATCATTCCTAATAGTACATTCTCCATCACAATAATATGTCACAACTTATAAAGTCCTTCCCCAATTGATGAGCAGCCCTTCAAATTCCAATTCTGCCCCTCCCAAATGTCATAAATATTTTTTGTACATTTAGTTCCTTTCCCTATTTCTTTGCTTTCTTTTATAAAGCTTTTAAAAATATTATCTCATTTTCTTCTCACAGTACTCTTGGGAACTGGATACTATTATGAAGCTGAGACAGGTTAAGTGACTTGTCTAGTGTCATACAATTGAGTCTGAGAGTGGATTTGAACTCAGGTCTTCCTGTTTTGAAATCCAGTGTTAATCAGTGTACCACCTAGAGATGCTTAATTTATAAGAGTAAATTATTTTTTTGAATGGCAATTGATTTTAATTAAAAAAGGACAAAAAATAAAAATTGAGTCCCTTTCCAAGTTTGTGAAATTTCAAGCAAATGAGGATAAAGTTTCTCTGGTGCCTGCCAATGTAGCTTAAAGAATAATGGTCATAGCGGGCAGGTAGATAGCTAAGTGGTTGGACAGACAGACTTAGAGAAAGGAGGTTCTGGGTTCAAATCTGGATTCAGACACTTCCTAGCTGTTTGACCCTGGGAAAGTCACTTAACCCCCCATTGTCTAGCCCTTACCACTGTTCTGCTTTGGAACCAATATACAATATTTATTCTAAGTTGGAAAATAATGGTTTTTTTTTAAAATAATGATGATGGAATCATTTACAGCAATTTCTCAAAGTTAAGAATCAGGATTAGTAGCTGAAAAGGTATGAATGAATAGTGGTTAGTCAGTTAATGAAGAAGTCAGAAGTTGCAATCCAAGAAAATAACCAGGAGAGAAACAAGAAATTTATTAATATATTTCAAATGGAATCTGCTGAGATTTTTCTCCCTCTACACTTTTTTTAAAAATCACAGAAACCTAGATTTCATTCTGGAAGGGATCTTAGACACCATCTTAGGCTCACAACTTCACTTTATAGAAGAGGAAACTAGGATCCTCAGAACTTATTTTTCCCATGATCTCACAAGTATTAAGAGACAGGAATGACATTTAAACACAGTTCTCTAACTCCAAATCTATTGTGTGTGGGGGGGGTGGGATTCATTGTACTCTACTTCTTCTCATGACCTCCTCTTTTTTCTCTCCATGATTTTCCCCCCTACTTCTATTGTTTTATTTTTCATCTATCTGTATTTTTGCTTCTCTCTCATTTGATAGGGTACGTGCATTTTTTCTCCTTGTAATACCATTTTCTATTCGCTGTTTCTTAATTTTTAAAAACACGTCAGTTTATAGTGTCCTCATAAAGATTTTTAAAAACTTCACTGAGTTGTTCTTTGCTTGATTGGGGTACTGTTTTTGTTTCTTTGTGTCTTAATGATGATCAACAGAAAAATATTTTCTCACTTCTGGAATACATGGAATGGATTTGGGTAATATACAGACTGGCCCTATTGTTTCATTTTGATAGGAAACTTCCTCTCCCTATGCAGGTTAGCATATTCTCTAAGATCTAATGGTCTTAAAATGCCACTCGAACACAGAGAGTCGACTCAGACTTAGTCATTGGCAGGGTTTGACCCCAACGTTTGACCCCTTCTGGTTCCAAGGTTCATTTTTTATTCATTGTGCCCTACTGCCTCTCCTTGAGTTAAATGGCATTTTGGAATTTCAGATCTTCTCTGTATGAGGCCAAAGAATATGAAGTAGGGGCATATGTTTTAATTTTGTTTGTTTTGTTGGCAGACACATTTTCAATCTGGGTTCAATTGAAAGTGATGATGTTCAAGGCTGAAAGAGAAACCTAGAAAGGGCTGGCAATATGGAAAATATATTGTATGTGGGTGTATTAGGTGCATTATGTCACTGCCAGACTGGCTTCTTAATCTGTATGTTGTTAGGCAAATTAAGCTGAAGAAACATCTTCATGGAGAACAATAACCTGCACATTAAGAGAAGGAATTACAGTTACAAGTTTCTGAATGATGGGCATCTAAATGGAGCTAATGGGCACATGCACTGCGCATATTGGTCTGGGTGTTAATACAATCACGTATGAGTCAATCCAGAATGAAAGAAAGATGAAATAATAAAGGTAGTATAATAGAGTGTTTTTGTGTTCCTGACACTTAACAAGAGGTTTGAAACATTGTTTTTCAGTAGTTTTTTTAGTCATGTGTGACTCCTTTTGGTGTTTTCTTGGCAAAGATTCTGGAGTGGTTTACCATTCCTTTTCTGGCTCATTTGACAGATGAGGAAATTGAGGCAAATAGAGTTAAGTGACTTGCCCAGGGTCACATAGTAAGTAAGTGTCTGGGGCCAAATTTGAATTCACGGAGATGAATCTTCTTGACTCGAGGCAGGGTACTCTATCCACTGCCCCACCTTGCTGCCTGGAAGATAGTAAGCACTTAATAGATGCCTGTTAACTAATTGTAATGGGAAGATAATGGATTTGGAACTGGACAAAGATGATCTCTAAGTTCTCTTCCATTTCTAGTTATAATCCTCTGGTATCCATTTGTAAGTGGTCAGGAAACATACACCCAGTTAGTGTTTTAAAGGTTACATGTTACTCTTGTATAAAACGCTCACACACAAAGTGCCCAGGTATATCAACTAAGGATTTCTACCTCTCTGACCCTTTTGTTCCCATCTGGAAAATCAGGGACATTAAGAAAACGATACCATTCCATGTGTATTAACTTGCTTTGAAAATACAAATTACAAGCTTCTATTTTGAAAAAATATTTTTTTAGTGTAAAACACAGCTCATGGTAAATACCAGCAACGAATAATGAGCCACGACGACTCAGGACACTTCTGCTCCTAATCCACTCACTCTTCAGACTCATTCTTGAAGCCATTCAGTAAGTATTTGCAATAGATTTCCTATTAGATGTTTTTTCTCAGTTCCTCAATTCCTCCTGTAGTTCTGGGCAGCTCCCAGCAGATGGTATCATCATCATGATCTGTACCCATCCTTAACCCAAGCCCCACCCTGGCATTAAGAGGAGAATAATAGTGTTTTAAAATTAAAATTATTTTATTTGTTACATTAAAATACCCAGTAAACTCGCCATTCTTCTCCTCCCTCCTTCCATTAGAGAAGGCATCATTTGACAAAAAGATACGTGTATATATAAAATTGTCTTACTTATTTCTATTTATCAGTTCTTTCTCTGGAGGAGGACCTATACAAGTCATTCTTTGAACAATATTTCTGTTGCTCTATATAGTGTTCTCTTGGTTCTGCTCATCTTACTCTTTGTGATTTCAAAATTCATTTGGATTAAAAACAAAAAATCAAGAATATCACAGGAATAATAATATGATGATGACAATGGTAATAAGATAATTAATCAATAAACATTTATTGAGAATCTGTGTGCCAGACGAACATAAAAAGACAAAAATAAATAATTTCTTACTTTGTTGAGTTCACACTTTATAGTGGAAATATATATATTACTATCATATTCTGGTACACCTCTATTTTGAGTTATGCTAGGCTAGTTTCAATTAATATCCATCCTTTAGCTGAGGAGATCATTTAGAACGATTATTTGAGTTTTGCTTCCCTTGGGAGCAATGTAGTGAAAATGAAGTAATTTTTGTAGTTATATTGTTAGATCTCAGAGTACTCAAGGTTTGGCAAGCCTTTTTCAAGAACCAATTGTTCTAATAAGGTGAGGAAAGCTCCATACAAAGTAAATATGGGATGATAAAGGTTGGTGGACATTGGCATCAACTTGGATCAGAAAAGACCTCCTAATGGAGGCAGTTCTGAAATAAAATCTGAAGGAACACAGGGATAATTAACATTTAGGGCTTTATAGTGTGCAAAGCACTTTACATGCATGATTTCATTTAAGCCTTAAAAAAGCAGGTAGTATATTATTGTCTTCATTTTTAAAGATGATTAAGGTCTCAGAAAGGTTTTTAAATTTAAATTATTATTATACTTCAGAAATTAATAAGTATTCATTTTTTCTCCTTCCTATATCTCCCCAACATATTTAAAAATAGAAAGAAAGAAATGAAAGAAAGAAGGAAGGGAGGAAGGAAGGAAGGAAGGAAGGAAGGAAGGAAGGAAGGAAGGAAGGAAGGAAGGAAGGAAGGAAGAAATACAGAACCTCTATATTATTTAAGCACAGTCAAGCAAAACAAAGTCCTACATTGGCCACATCCAAAATCAAATTTCTCATTCTGTATATTAATCTATAATCTTTCTGTAGTGAAGTGGGTAGTGTTCCTTTTTAAAAAATTAATTTATTAAAAAAAACCCTTAGCTTCTTACCTTAGGATTCATACAAGTATCAATCCCAAATCAGAAGAGCAGTAAGGGCTAAGCAATTGGGCTTGCCCAGAATCACACAACTAGTAAGTGTCTGAGATCAGATTTGAACCCAGGGCCTCCCTGACATTTTAACCACTGAGACACTTCTATGCTCCAGTTTTCTTCTTTATTAGTCCTTTGGCTATGAAGAAGCAGTTTTCTCCTGAGGAAATCCTCACTAGTGATGGTCTCTATGGCCATATAGGGAAAAAATGCTCCCAATCATTAATAATTGGAGAAATTAAATGATTAATATTTTATACTTCCCCTCAGGGAACAGGGAATATTTATACTAAGGTTCCTCTAGGAAATGATCAGCAACAGTGGCTACTGTGACTAGCTGGGCTGGAAATGAAGTGGGTCCTCTGCCATCTTTCTGAGTTTGTCTTGAAAAGAAAGCCACTTTCGGAAGGGAAAGGTAGAAGGAATGTCTAGAATTAAAGTCATGCCAAAAGACAAGAAATAATGTGGCCCACAAAAAGGTGTGCATCACACTGAAGGTACCAGAGGTAGCTCAAACCAGCTTGGGAACCAATTCTTAAATTATCAGTACACTTCAGAAATCGGCAAATACTATAAATCAAGGTCTGCTTTATTGTATTGTTGATTGTTCAGACTTGAGAAAACAATGGAAAAATATTACTAATGCCTATTTAAGTTAAAAGTGTGGTGTGGGTACATTTTTCGGGGGGGCGGGTAGGGAGACAGTCAGTTGTTAAACATTTACCAGCATACCCTTGTTATGTGTATTAGAGAGAGGTATGTAGATAGTAACTAACAACCCTGTTCCATTGCCCTCATTACTGCTAGGCAGTTCTCCTAAATCTTCTGTAATTCTTTCATCCACCCACTATGCCACTGCCCATAGTGGTTCTTTGAACTTTTTCCTCACACTTCACACCTCTCGTGGTCTTTCTCCTTCTACTGTCTTAGCCAAGAATCTTGCCTCATATTTTACAGAAAACTGAGTAACTTTATTCAAATATCCTTCCACACCAACCTTAAAGGGGATGCCCTTAAATGAATGAAATCCATTCCTCTATATATTATAATTAAATAACTAATCACCTGGAGGACAGGAGGGAACAGATTCTTTTCCAAGCTGATGTACTTATTCCTTTCTTATGGAAAAAGATTAGGATGGAATATCCAGAACAAAAAACAAACATTCAAGAAATTGAAAACAAACATGATACCAATCCATTTGCCAATCATCTTTTTTCTTTAAAAATAAAGTCCATCTTTCAGGTATAATTTGAGGGATACAAAAGGTACCCTATTCAAATATCTGGTTTTTAAAACCCTTACTTCTCTTTTAGAATCAACACTAAACATTCGTGCCAAGGCAAAAGAGTGGTAAGGGCTAGACAATTGGATTTAAGTGATTTGCCCAGCATCACACAGCCAGGAAGTGTCCGAGGTCAGATTTGAGATTTGAACCCAGGTTCTCCCAACTCCAGGCTTGGCTCTCTTCCACAGAATCACCTAACTTCCCCCCCCCATCAAATATCTTTAAGACTGGCCCACTTATATTCACTTCTAAACTAATTGTTGGATTATTTAAAACTCCTGATAGGAAGAAGGGGTCATGATAATGTATAAACACCTATTACCAAAGTTAAGGTCATCAGATTAGCAAAAAGAAGAGTCTAAAGGAATAGGTCACTGAATAGGAACATTTTTATGTGGCTGAGAAAACTGAAGAGTATTTAGAGCCTCTTGTAGGAAACTCAGGGTTCTAAGGTAGGAGTGCTGATCAGGGAAAGGAGGAAACATTTTTTTCCTCTTTCAAAATTTTGCCTGGGGCTTTCCCTACAAATTGGGCCACCAGTATTGTCTGATAGAAAGATGTCAATATGATATAACTTTTCATAAAAAAATAATATCCTGGCAGAAAGAACAATAAAGCATATGAATTCTTGGAGGAATAGAGAGAGGAGAGTGATTTTCCTTAACCAGAAAAAGACCAGACAAAATCTGGCAGCCTAATTTATAATATGGAAAACGTTTCTGGTCATGGGGCAATTTAATTTCCATTAGCAAGAAAATAAGTAAACATCTCATGAGCCAAAATTATATTCTTTGGTCCTTTTGTGGAGGAAGTTCAGTTCTTAGCAAAATGGGTCATTTTAAGAGCTTTATTGTTCTCATTCTAAGTGTAGTGAGTAACCTTAGTGAAGATGGTGAGGGAACAGACTGACACCCACCTTTTAAATTATACTCTATTCAACATGTTCTCTTTTGGGAACATCTTTTACCTCCAAAATATATTGGAGCTTGTAAAACTAAATTTTGTTTTAATTATTCACAGCTTTCTTAATTTATTTTTCAGTTGTGTCTTGTTCTTCATAACCCCATTTGGAGTTTTCTTGGCAAAGATACTAGAGTGGCTTGCCATTTCCTTCTCCAGCTCATTTTACAGATAAGGAAACTGAGGCAAACAAGATTAAACTTAGTAAGTGTCCAAGCTAATAACTGTCTGGATTTGAACTTGGGACAATAAGTCTTCCTGATTCCAGACCAGGCATTCTATCCACTACACCACTTAGTGCCCCTCACTTAAACTCAATTATTTAAATTTAATTTAGCAAATATTTATTAAGTACCCACTATATACAAGACATTGAGCTGGGCACTGGAGAAATAAACTCACAGTAGATAAAGTAGCACAGCAGATAAAACGTTGGATGTGGAAAAAGAGATGAGTTTAAATCATTCCTTAGTAACTGTGTAACTGGACAAATCTTTAAATCTCTCTGTGATTCATTTTCCCCATCTGTAAAATGGAGCAGCTTCTATGGTTCCTGATAGCTCACATCTATGACATGTACACAGAAAAGTAAATGTATGTACAAATGTCAAATGAACAATGAGTTGCTCGCAGAATTAAGCCTAAGGAAGAGTACAAAATTCCTTTAATGACCTCAAATTTGTTCCTTCTCTTATTACTTTTTACCTTATTCATAAATTGTCTTTTTTCTTGACTTTTATCCTCACCAAACTTTTCAATCTAGTTCTTTCTTTTGCTTTAAGCTCCCGGGAAAGAAAATGAAAATAGAAAAACATTATAGTGTAAGTCTTAAAAATGTCATAATTTACTAGATCACTGTACTTCAGATATCATATGTATAGGGAAATTATACTTGTTTTTAAATTTATTCACTTTGATGAAACATTAGAGATAAAAAAGTTGTTATTCGTTATCCCCAGGAGTCCCCCAACCCTCATTTTGAATTATTTAAGCTGGTACTTGTTAAAGGCACTGATGATGACTATTCTACTGTAGCCAGAAGCATATCTAAGTCTTTTCCCCCCTAAATTGGGAAAAAAATAAAAATTACCATATAAATAACTTGCAGAGAATTACATAGTTTCAGAAACAAAAGGAATTATAGACTTCATTTATTTCAAGTCCCTTCCCCATGCATGGATCATTTCAACAACATTCTTCACATTTTAAGACAACATAATTCAGTGGGTAAATCATTAAACTAAGAGTTGGAAGATCTCCATTCAAATCCCAGCTCTACCTCTTAGCAGGGAGCCTAGGCAATAATTTTTCCAAGCTTCAGTTACTTTCAGGGTAAAATGAAAGACCTTTCTTTGTAAATGTATTTAAGGTCCTTTCTAGAACTTTATGCAATTTCTCTTATTCATGAGGTAATAAATACCTGTATTAATACTCCGAATTTCTTATGATGATACTTGCTCCCAAGTGGATAACGTTGATATTTGTGAGTGTCACCTAATGGTGTGAGGTTATCAGAATTTTTTTAAAGGCATTGAGTGAGGAGTTTGGAGCCTAAGTTTCTAGTCTCAATTCTGTCACTGAATAGTATTACCCTGGGCAAGTCACTTCCCTTCTCCAGGACATATTTTTATCAGCTTTAAAAAGGGATTAGACTAAATATTTTCTTAGGTCCCTTTCAGCTCTGATGTTGCATGATCAGCCTATCTAATTATGGAGAGGCATATCACCAGAAGGCTGAACTCATGATGATAATTTTAGAATAGTAAACAAAAAAAAATTTTTAATTGTGCTTGTTCCTTGGGGGATCTTTTTTATGTTAGGTAAAGGGGCAGTTGGTGATATCACAGTTTTTAGACTACCATTGTTCAGTTCTTTCATTTGTATCTGACTCTTTGTTACTCCATTTGGAGTTTTCTTGGCAAAGTTACTGGAGTGGTTTTTAATTTCCTTCTTCAGCTCATTTTATAGATGAGGAAACTGAGGCAAACAGGGTTAAAGGACTTGCCCAGGGTCACACAACTAGGTTACAAAGGGTCACATTATTTGTACTCAGGAAAAAGTCTTCCTGAGTCCAAGTACCATCAATAACCATTAATTTGATTGCTATATTTTAAATCTGATATCCAAAAGCATACCAAGGATGAAAATGGAAAGAAGAATACAGACAAAAGAAAAAATGGGAAATATTTACTAAAAGCATTTCTACAAACTATTTTTTCCACCAAGGAACCACCATCCTTAAATCAGATTTATTTATAGAAAAGGTAGAAATTGCATTTAAAAGAACGAAGACCAGCTAAATGTTTAGATGGACTAAATATTATGGCAGAGATCTGTGCTAGAGACAATAAGATTGTGAAGGCACAGAGGAACCAGTATAAAAAATATGAACAGAGAAAGACAGTGTAGAAAGACAAGTTAGGTTCAGAGTTGATCAGGGGAGGAATGGGTCAAATTTTATATTCTTTTTGTAACCTTAAACTTCCTATAAAACAGAAGCCCATCTTTCCAATATTAAAAATTTTTGGTGTTGCTATACAGCAGTAAGATGTGGAATACCACTGTTTTAGAAGAACTAGAAATAAAAATCACATAGAGGGCAATGGAGAAATATGTGGTCAATATAAGGAGCAGGTTCCTATGACCAAGGATCTTCGAAGAAGAAAGGACTAAAGGACATCATTAAGGAGATGGAAAGAAAGGAAGAGAAAGTGGTCTAGCCACATGGCTAGCATAGGCTTTATGGATGAACATCCCCAGTACTCTACTGGTATTTTCACAATATCAGGAGAAACTGAGGAAGATTTCTAGCATGTTGGTTGAGCCTTTTGTGGCAAACTTTTGGGAGAACATTGATAAGAATCATACAGCAAGGGTATATATATATATGGTTGGGTCATACTCTTCAGCATTGGAAGGAACTCCTGAATCAGCTAGATCACACCTAGATTTAAGAAACATATTTGATTTTGGCATTTTTCTTTTTGGAAGTTGTGCATTGATGTTTTATAAGTGAGTCAAATCTATTAGCCAAAGAATGGTTGAATGGTAAGTTCAGAGGATGAAGTACAGTAGGGCCCCCTTATCCATGGTTTTGCTTTCCATGGTTTCAGTTTTCTGCCACCAACCCCAAGTTCTGGAGGTCCACGTGTGAAGCACCAGTTACCCCTCCTCATGGTCTCTTCTGCTTCCACTTTCATTTTTTTTCAGTTGTTGTTGATGTTTTTGAGGGAGTGGGAAGCTACTGAGCACTGAGCCAAGGGGCAGGAACAGATAGAGAGAACATATATATGAGGTTAGCAAGTGTTAGCTTACATTCATGGTTTCAGCCATCCCCAGTAGACCTGGAAACGTGTTCCTTTCTGGGCAGCTAGGTGTTGTAGTTGATAGAGCACTAGTCCTAGAGTCAGTAAGATTATAGTCCTAATACTGCTTCAAACTTTGCTATTTGTATGATGCTGGCAAGTCATTTTATCTCTCTTTGCTTCCATTTCTTCATCTATATAATGGGGATAAGTATAACACCTACCTCCCAGAGTTGTGAGGATTAAGTGAAATCACATTTGTAAAGAACTTTGTAAAACTCCTTAAAATGTTCTATAAATGCTAGCTATTATTATCCAACAAAGATATATTTTAGCTTCTGTCTTGTGAAAGGCACTATGCTAGATAGCAAGAACACAAAGACAAAAATCAAAACAATCCCTGCCATCAAGACATTCACATTTACAGAGGGTGATATGGCACATACACAGACAAGTAAATATAAGTGTTTTGTGATTGTTGTTTTAACCAAGACTGTGATTTCATTAGTATAGTGGGTACCCTTTGAGGAACTTTCTCCACCAAACTCACTGAATACCTGCTCTATAGTTTAAACAGTTGGCTGGGACAACAGTGAGAGTTTAAGTTACTTGCTTTGGTTGGACATAGGTAACACAGTGGACGGAATACTAGATCTGAGGTCTGGAGAACAAATCTCAACTCAGATACTCCCTAACTGTGTGATCCTGGGCAAGTCACTTAACTCCAGTTGCCTAGGCCTTATGCTCTTCAGTTTTGGAATTATACTAAGATATTAGATATTAAATACTAAGATATTAGATAGAGGATAAAAAAAGAAAAAAAGAAAGTTGCTTACTTGGAGTCACAAAGCCTGTGTTTATGAGGGACAAGAATTAAATCCAAGTGTTATTAACTCCAAGGTCACTTCTTTATCTGTTATATCACATACTCTCTCAAAAATAATATAAAGTATATTCAAAATAAGTAATGAGATAGGACATTTAAAATATAAAAGATCAGGTGTGCAAAGGTATTGAAACAGGAAATGGAATATCCTATATGGATATCAATCAGTAGGTGGGTCCAATTTAACTGAAAAAGAGAATAGAGGAAAGGGAGTGATATGCAATGGGAGGTAGGTAAAAAGGAAGGTGGAAGACATGATTAAGAGCATGAAATGGAAAACTCTAGATTTTGTGTCTTATCTTGGAGTCAATGGGGGAGACAATGAAACTTTTTGGAAGGGAACTAACTCAGTCAGGTCATCATTTCAGGAATATCAACTTGATAGTAGAATGGAGGATGGACTGGACAAAGAGAAAGACTAGAAGCAAAGAGACCAATTGGAAGACTCTCATAATAATCCAGGTGCAAGATGAAGAGGACCTGAACTAAAAAAGCGAAGAGAAAAGGACAAGTCCTAGAAATATTATTGAGTTTGGATGGATCAGTTGGGAAGAGGTTGGAAATGAGGGGTGAGAGAGAACTTGAAGAGTCAAAGATGGCTGTAACATTGCAAACCTGGATGATTGGGAGAATGGTAATTAATACTCTCATGAGAAATAGGGAATTTGGGAGAAGAGAAAGGTTTTTGGGAAATATGATAAATTCAGTTTTGGATATTAATTTTGAGATGCTTATGTAATGTGTAACTTGACATGTTTGACAAATGGTTGGTAATGAGATGGTAAAGTTAAGATGAGAAATTAGAGCTAAACGGGTTAATTTGGGAATCGTATACATAGAAATGTGGAGAGCATACCTTGATTACCTTGATTGCTTTTTTTTTAAACTCTTAATTTCCATCTTGGAATCAATACTGTGTACTGGTTCCAAGGCAAAAGAGTGGTAAGAGCTTGGCAATGGGGGTCAAACAACTTGCCCATGGTCATATGGCTAGGAAGAGTCTGAGGTCAAATTTGAACCCAGGACCTCCCATCTCTGGGTCTGGCTCTTAATCCACAGAGCCACCTACCTGCCCCTTTGATTGTTTTTCCAGTCAGGGAAATCCTGATCCATTGCTTGGGGTGGCAGTGTTTGAAAGAATATGACTTGAGGTTAGAAGACATGAGGTTGAATAATAGTTTGCCAAATTCTACCTGTCTGACATCAGCTAAGTTACCAGGTCTCTTGTGACCTTAGCAGCTTCATTTATGAAGTGACAGATTTGGACTAGACTATCTATAAATTACTTTATGTCTCTCAATCCAAGAGTCTTTGATTTTATTTATGGCCATGATGTGCTCATGGCATTTGTCCCCAATAACAATTTGAATGAACAGTTATAGAGTTAGGCGATTTTTATAAGCTGGGGTTTTTTTTTGGGGGGGGGGAATCCAGGACTCTCCTTAAGGAATAATAATAATAATTTTGTTCCAAGATGAGAAACCCTCAGAGCTGAAATAGAAAGAAATGCAATACTATCTTCTTTAAATGTAGTCATGGAGTGACTCCAGAATTAATTTTTGGTGGAGTTAACTTGGGTCACTCTAAGATTTCATTTTCACTCTGTGAAAAATACCTATTAATAGGCAATTGGATTTTCAGTCTGTATTTGTATGCTAGGGAATGCCTCTACTTCCTCACTTCCCACTCACTTTTCAACACTTTAAAAACTGCTTCCAAGCCTACCATTAAACTGAAGCTGCTTTCTCCAAAGTTAAGAACAATCTCTTTAATAAATTCAGTCTCCTTTTCCACAATCTCTGTCCTTTTTTATTTCTGAGGTGGACCACTCTCTTCTTATATATTCACTTCTTGTATTTTCATGACCCTGCTCACTTTGTCTTCTATTTACTTCCCCCTTTTCAGGCTCCTTTGCCAGATGATCATGATAATTCTCATTTATATGTAACTCTAACATTTGAAAATTTGCCTCATACATTATATCATTTGATTCTCACAAAAAATCTTTGTTTTTGAAAAGAAAAATAATGAAATTACTGCTATTCTTTTCACTTTTAATAATAATGGTTAACATTTGTGTAGCACTTACTGCATGCTAGGCACCATGCTTAGTATTTTACAATTATTGATCTCATTTTATACTCATGACAATCCTGGAAGGTAGGTGCTATTATTATCCCCATTTTACAGATGAGGAAACTGAGACTAACAGAAGTTAATGATTTGTTCAGGGTCACAGAACTAGGGAAGTGAGGCTTTGAGAGATGTTAGGTGCCTTACCCAGGGTCACCACAGCTAGTAAGTTTCTGAGAAGAACTTGAGCTCTGGCCTTCCTGACTTTAAATCTAGTGTTCTTTTATACACTCTGCCATTAATCCATGACCAACTTCTTATGCATGCACACATTCATGCACATGTAACATTGCTCTTTCACAAGAATGCCCTGGTGATATGTGTTTATTTTTTTAAATTATTTAGAATACATATGTGCTCATTTTAATGTACCTCGTTATGCATAATCCCTTTGCATGCTCGCTGTCCCCAGTAATAATGATGTAGGATGTATACCTGCAGGTTTGAATGGGATGTACTCCAGCTTTGGGTTGAGAGTTCTATTACAAATTTTAATACTATATAATTTTAAAATGTATTTTGCTTTGAAATAATTGTGTTCTCTACCTGATTAGGGAAAAAAGTAAATATGTTAATATGCATTCATACAAACATATACAAATATACACATTTATCATCTTAGCCAATCATACTAAAAGACAGTATAGTCTGAATAGATGGAGAAATAGCCTCAGAGTCAGTAAGACTTGTGTTCAAGTCCTGCTTCTAACACACAACTAGTTGTATAACCTTGGCTAAGTCATTAAAATTCAACTCTTCGGGCAACTTTTAAAAACTATAAATTATAGAACCATTGGTAAATCTGCTTTTGTGGAGGGAACTTACTTATTGACCAATTCTCTTAATTAATAAAATCATACATCTGGACTGAAATATGAGTTCAGTATAGCACTAGGACCATCCTTTCCATATGTGTAAGATCTTAGGAATATTTAGTCAAATTTCAAGATATTCTGTGATTCTGCATTTATTCAAAAACAAAACTGATAATCCCTCATCAATATATTGACTTTTTTACCCTAATCAGAAAGAGAACATGATTATTTCAAAGCAAAATACAGTTTTTGAAATGATATATCATTAAAATTCATAATAGAACTCTCTAACCCAAACCTGGGGTATATCTTACCCAAACCAAATTACCATTGTAGGGGACAATGAACATACAAAAGATAATGCATAATGAGGCATATTAAAATGAGCATGTATCACCAGGGTATTCTTGTAAAAGAGAAATTATGCTGAAGTAGCACAGATGCCTTTGGGTTATATCATTGTGCTGCTTTCACTGGGCTTGCTTCCTGCTAGATTTGGCATTTCCACTGACATATTGGTTTCTGGTACCTATTGATTTCATTATAATTACTTGAGTAAAATCTCTGAAGTATGCTTCTCCTTGCTAGCAGATTAAGAATATCATATAATCAGGGATACTTGCTAGTCATATCAGTTGCATTCTGCTAAATTATAATGGTGGGGAACTGAGAAGAATATTCTGACACCATACTACATCTCTACAACTTTTAGGGCAGGGCTGTCTTCTAGAAGTGGCCATTCCTGATTGACTTTGTTGTGAGTGCCTTGAGAGGAAGGCTTATTTCTTTGCTTCTTTATCCTGAATGCTTAGCAGTGTCTGGAATATAATTGATGCCTAATGAATATTTGTTGTTTGATAGAGCTCCTCCCTACCATGAAATTATTTTCTATTTATTTTATGTATAGTCTATATTTACTTATCTCATGTGGCCCCAGTGGTATGTCCAACCTCAGTAAAGGTTAAGTTCCTTGAAAAAGGAGATTGTTTTGTTTTGTCTTTGTATCTCTGATGCCAAAGACAGGACCTGGTATTCAGTAGGAGCTTACTAAATTTCTATTCAATTTAATTACATTGCTGGTCTCTCACTGAGAGGACCAGGTCTATTATAGCATTTCTTCTGAACTCCAGAGCTGGTCTAAAGAGAAAAGAACAAATCAGTCACCAAATTTTTGAGTACCTACTATGTTCTAGGTACTGTGCAAGGCATTGGAGATATTAAATTAAAAACAAAACAGTTTTCCCCCCCGAAGTCATTTTTATCTCTTGGGAAACAAATGCTCATCTAAGTAAACCCATATAAGTAAATTTAAAATATGTTCAAATACCAACATGGTTTCAAGATCTGAGAGATGCTCCTATGATATAAAAGAAACTCCATCCTTACCCCTTCTGTGCAGCTCTTATCCACATCCTCCTTAAAGATTGAAAGAGGGGAGCCACCCAGCTTGATTGTCTCCAAACATCAGAAGAGTATCACCACATGACCAGGACGTATTTCTTTCCATCATACAATTCCTTGAAAACATCCTTTATTCCTATTCTTCAGAATGTTTTGCTGGTTGGTTATATGATACAGCCTACTTATACCTACCATGTGCCTCTACACTTACCCTATGAGTTTTTATCTTTATTTTGGAGGCAGTGGTGTTCTGGGTCCCACTATCATATAGTAAAACTGATAAAATATTTGCATTGAAAAGATGAGCCTTTACTCTTAAGGTAAATTTGGGGTCAGTAAAAGTACTTTGCAATTTACATATATATATACAAAGTAAATACAAGGAAAGGCCTCCTGTAGATTGTGGTGTTTGAGCTGAGCTTTGAAGGAAGCTAGGGATTGTAAGAAAGAGATAAGAGTGTATAGTAAATTCCAAGCATAGGGAGCAGTTTATTCAGAGGGAATATCATGAGTGAAGAACAGCCAGTAGACCATTTTGACTGGAATGTAGAGTCTGTGAAAAGGAATAAGGTATAATTACTCTGGAAAAGTAGATTGTGAAAAACATTAAATGCCAGAGAAATTTCAATTTGATCTTAGAGGTAATAAGGAGCCACTGAAGCTTTATGAGCAGGGAAGTGACAAAACCAGATAAGTACCTTGGGAAAGAAGGTCATTCTGGAAGCCCAGTGGATGATGAACTAGAGAAGGGAAAAACTTGAGGGGGAGACCAGTTGGAAGTCCAGGTAAGAGGTGATAGTGAGGCCTGAACCAAGAGTGGTGGCTGTGTGTTATAAACAGGAGGAGATAAATGTGAGAGATGATATGGAAGTAAAATCAACAAGAAATGGCAATTGATTGGCTGTCAGAGGTGAGGTCCTGTGAAGAGCCAAGGGGTGTGGTATGATGGAAATGCTGAATGGTTTTGGTAGCAAAGGATCTGGTTCAAATCCTGGATGCCACTTATTGCATGTGACTTTCAGTAAATCATTAAACCTCTCTGGCCATCAGCTTTTTCCTCTATGAAAGTGATGAGTTTGGACTGCATGGTCTTTGAGATCCCTTCCAGTTTTAAATCTATAATCTATGATATATTTTTTAAAAAGAGGGGAGGTCACTGGAAATATTGTGATGCTTTTGACTGAAGGAGGAAGTTAAAAAGAGGGATGGAGGCAAATTATGATAACTTGTTTTGCAATAAATATTTAGAAGCAAAGTCTGAGTTCCTATCCTACATATTAAATGGAGATAATAGCAGGGTCCAATTTCAATAACCGAGTTTTTATGGAGACTGTAGAATCGAACAGGACCAAATGAAATAAAAAATATTGGAAGCTTTGGAAAATATAAAGATAATATATAAATATAAATATATAGATAATAGATAAATATAAAAATATAAGATGCTCTATAAATAAAAGGCATTGTACTGTGGCAATAAGATATAGGAAAAACAAAGATATGGCAAGTCTGTCCTATGTGGAAAAAGACTAAATAAGTAAATATTTCTGGGAGTTATTTAATAGTGTCCAAGGAAAGCCTCCCCAATTAGTTGCAGACCCTTAGTTTGTCCTTTAGCCATGTTTTTTAAGTTCACCGGAATATCAGCAGTCCCTGATTCCTGATTAATTAAACAGATATCAGCAATCAAAACTAGATGATGTTGAAAGAGCTTTCTCATGAGAGTAAGAAGTTCTGAAGTGAGGGGTGGCGGGTAGAGAGCAAAGAAAGGAAAACTAGAGCCGCCGTGGACTCCAAAACTCCAAAAATGCTCTTGTGAGAAAGGTGATGCTTGTTTAAAAAGGTGCTTGCAACTCCCTAGCCCGTCTGCATGTGTATTTTCCTATACAAAGTGGTTCCAATTACCTTGGCACTCGTGGTATCTGGATTCATCTCCAGTGAATGCCTCTGCAGCACCACGCCAGACATATGGGATCAATCAGGGCTTCGGTGCCGCTGTGTTTTCTTTGGGAATGTTGACAGCCTGACAGACATGGGGTTCTGGTGACACGGAATCTCAGAAACTTCAGCATGAACAGGGAAGGAGGGGAGGAGAGAGAAAGAGAAAGGGAAAGAGGGACATAAAGATATTTATCTTGACTGCCCCCTTTCCTTCAAACATTTTATAGGTTTCAGGGAAGGAAACAGGAGGGGAGGCGGGGGGGAGGAAAGACAGAGAGAGGGAGAGAGATTGAGAAAGCATTTCATTCTCAGCAGAGCCCAAACCCCCTGAGCTAAAAGAGGGGCGAGCCTGGAGATTCTCCTCCCAACGTGTCAAATTAAAGGGATCTGAGACAGCGACTGATACCTGAGGCACGCGGGAGGGACTCTGTCTCTGACACCATCTGACTGGAAAAGGGAGAAGGAGGACCAACGGTGCCAGAGAGAGGGGAATCAGAGTTTTCTGACTCTTGCTGCTGCTGCCGCCGCCGCTACGGCTGCCGCTTCTGCTGCTGCAGCTGCTGCTGAGCTCGGGGCAGCAGCAGGTCTACCTCCTCCACTCTACAATGTGGCGTCTGCTGCCTCTTTATTGCTGGGGTCTCTCTCTAGTTTCTGGCTGGACGGCGTTTCAGCAGATGCCCACGTCGGGAAATTTTAGCTTTAGCTTCTTCCCTTCTTCTTCTTCTTCTTCCTCGTCTTCCTCTTCCTCCTTCCCGCTGGCGACACCGCAACGGCAGCTGCAGGAGCTGGAGCCCAGGAGGTCCCTAGCGCTGGCGCTACCACCACCCCCGCCGCCGCCACCTCTACTCTCTGAGCCCAAGGAGAACAAAGTGGAGAAGCTGGGCCAGTCCTTCAAGCGCAACGTGAGGAAGCTGCGCGAGCGGAGCCACAGCCTTGACCTGGTGTTCCTGGTGGATGAGTCCTCGAGCGTGGGCCATGCCAACTTCCTCAACGAGCTTAAGTTCGTCAAGAAGCTGCTGTCCGACTTCCCCGTGGTACCTAGCGCCACCCGCGTGGCCATCGTGACCTTTTCGTCCAAGAACAACGTGGTGCCTCGCGTGGACTATATCTCCTCCAGTAGGGCGCACCAGCACAAGTGCTCGCTGCTCAACCGTGAGATCCCCAATATCACCTACCGAGGCGGAGGCACTTATACCAAGGGCGCTTTCCAGCAAGCCGCGGTAAGGGCGCGCTCTCTTCAACAGCCCCCAGATCCAGGGCTCCCACCACTCCCCCTGTCCCAGGAGCTTCCACACACCCCTCCGCACAAGCACACGCGCATAGGCAGAGGAGAGAGGATGCCCTACATATCCTCATCTCTTTTTGCCCTTCCTCTACACAATTATCAAGTGTCTGGTATAAACCAATGGTCACCATACCTGTTTGGTGATTTTATGTTCAGAAGCAGCTGTATGAGGCAATAAGGTGTTCTTGAGGAGAGCTAGAGTAGGAAATTTAAAGGAGGACTTTATGTATTTCTATGGCTAGATTAGGAGATGGGATGGAATGTAGTAAGTCCTGACCTGGCTGGTAATATACCTGAAAGCCAGGGATCTTTTTTGGATATGACAGTTATCTGGTTGGAAGTTTGATGAAACTTAAGTACTTTTCCTCATATTAATATTTTTAAACATACAAAATAAGATACATAAAATTATAAAGGAAACTATATTGAAATAAATATAAATATATTTTGAAAATAAGGTCAAAGCCCAAGTTAATAACCAGAGCTGGAAAAGATCATAGGATCCTAGACTTTAAGGATCATCTAAATTCAGCTCCTCATTTTACAGCTGAGGAAATTAAGACCTAGGGATTTTAAGAGACTTGCTCCAGAACACATAAATTGTAAGTATCAGAGGTGGGATTCCAACTCCAGAGCCAGTACTTTGTCAGGAGGCTAAAGACAAAGATTATGAGATAATGTCCCTCTATATAATGGGTGCCTTACTCATCTGTAAAGGGAATATATCCACATACTGGTAACTGGTTTCTGGGGGTGAACAAGTGACTGAGTTTTCTTCTTTGATGTTTCATGTTCCACTGTCATGATGGATTGCAATATGGCTTGAAACTTTCATTACAATTCTCTGAAGTTTATTGTTTATATTTGCAATGGAAAATGCACATCTTTATCTAGTTTTCATTGAACTCTGTTTTGATATACAAAAGAATAATTTTGTTAGATTGACTTTATTGTGATTACAGCTGTAATCTTGACTGTCTGCATGAGCAATTTAAAGATAATTTAGGATGATAGAGTTAGAGCTAGAAGGAATTTCAGAAAACATCTAGTCCAATATCCTCATTTTAACTGATGATAAAATTTGAGATTTAGAGATTAAATGGTCTTCCTAAGGTCCTTAACTAAGTGGCAAGGTAGGACTCAAATCCATATTTTTTAACTAGATTCAACATACTTTCTACTATTCTACTTCCTCAGACCCCCAAATGTAGTGCTTTTAGGAGGTGGATAGCCTAGACTCAAAATTTAGCAATGAGTTTGGTGTAAGTTTGACTCTCATGACATCATTTTTACTTTCTCTAGACAGCAGAAAGACAAGTTTCAGCATAATGTTTAAGACAAATGATGTAGTATGGATTATGTTATATAGTTATGTTATATATATATGTATTATATATATATAGTTATGTAGGTAGTTATGACACTAATTTTATTAGAGAAAATGCCCATTTGAAGATTGTCCCATCTATGGGGAGGTGGGGGAGTGGGAAGGTAACATTTCTTAATGAGAGATTTCTGGAATCCTCTGGTTTAAGACTATGAAACTGAGTGAATTTCTCCAGGAAAATGTAATTTCCCAAAATCTATGCAAACTTACATTGAAGAACTGAATACATGATTGAAACAAAACAAATTTAGCCCTTTCTCTTTACATAAAATTTTGCAACTTCCATCACCTACCAAGTTGGCTTCTTTTATCATGAAAAAATAAATAAGTATGTAAGAATGATAATATTATTTCATTAACACCTGAGAAAGGTAGTGGTATCAAAGTAAAGGGTGAATAGAGAGACTTGGTCTCAGAACCAGGAAGAAGCCTAGGTTCAAACCCCACCTCTCAGAACTACTGACTTTGACCCTGAACACGTTATTCAGTGTTCTAGACAGTATTCTAAGAATGCAAATTGCAGAGAAAGTACCAATATGCATTGACTGAAAGAGTTTTCTCACTTGGAAGTTCCCTGTGCTAACAACATCACAGGTCTGATCTTTATCCTAAGACTTGTGGAGAGTAGGGGTTGGGAGAATGTCATAAGGTCATTTTGTTGAAAAAGATCATAGAAGAATGTAGACTCTAGAGATGGCAGGCACATTAGAGATCATATAGTCCATGCTCTGTGTTCTATTACAGGGGCATCTAGGTGGTACAGAGCACTGGACCTGGAGGCACAAGGACACCTTTGCTAGTGATATGACCTTGGGCAAGATGCTTAACTTTTGTTTGCCTCAGTTTCTTCAACTGCAAAATGAGGATAATAATAGCACTAATTTCTTAAGGTTATGAGAATGAAATGATATAACATTTGTAAAGAACTTAGTACCTTGCCTAACACATAATAGGCACTATAAAAATATCAGTTACTTTTTGATATTCCAAGCCCTTCATTTTATAGAGAAGGAAACTGAGACCAACAGACACTTATGGCAATATAAATAGTAAGTAGCAGAATTAGAATCCAGGTCCTCTGACTATAAATACATTGTTTCTTTGACTATAGACCACTTCTTTCTTGTCCAAACCTGCATGAAACATTTGTCTCTGCTACAAAGTTCCTGGCAAATGATCATTCAAACTCACTATGGAGATTTCCAAAGGAAAATGAACAATTGCTCATTATGACCAATTCAGTCATGTCCAACTCTTCTTGTTCCCATTTGGGGTTCTCTTGGCAAAGATACTGGAGTGGTTTGCCATTTTCTTCTGTAGTTCATTTTACAAATGAGAAAACAGAAGCAAACAGGATTAAGTGACTTGCCCAGGGTCACACAGCTAATAAATATCTGTGGCCAGATTTAAACTCAGTTATTCCTGACTTGCAGGCCTGGAACACTCTCCTCTGTACTACCTACCTGGCCACAGTGTACTTGAATGGATATCATTACAGTAGAGAAATGTATTCCAATTCCCTCTATCTCTTAGCAAAAGAGACCAAGAATACAGCAAACGGTTCTAGAATGTGTGTGGATCCTTCTAGAAGAAATGTTCCAGGCTTTTAGGTAGACCGATCATTCTTGAATTGTCTCTCCTGGTTCTGGTTTCCAGGTCAGTTGTCTCCTTCTAGATAAATGACCAATAATTGGGGATACCAGGGGAGGGGAGGAATGGGTGTGGCTGGAGATAGGGAGGGTATTGGGACCAATCTACCACCCACCAAATTGTATACACCATTGTTCCTTGCTGGTTTTGAGTTTATCAGAAAGCTCTCTAGCCTTGTAGCTCCTTTTCTTTCTAGAGAAACATTGCTTCACAGAATCTCTTTGTTTTTAATTTCTCTTCCAGCAGCAACTTAATGCATTTCCTTTTCCTAAACTGTCCCTTTTGAATTGATCCCATTGTGAAACCAGGACAACTCTATCTCCTAAACACTGTATGTCAAAATAAAGATCCAAGCCTCTCATTTCCACTTCCGTTTTGCTGAATGGTTGTTAAACAAACATAGCATGAAAATTCCTTTGAAAAATTCCTAAACTGTTCCAGGGTTCCAGAAATATGATCCATTGGTAGAGAATGTGCTGTCTCATCTAAAAGTCCCCTAGGGTTCTACTTTTGCAGATGAGCTGATGGGGATCTCTGGTGAGAGCCACCACTGTCTACAGTTGTATGTACACTACTTACTAAACAAAGGAAGGTGCTCTAAATCAGAGTTATGCAAAGGTAAAGCAAAACTCACTAACCCATTTTGAAGATAAAATAGTGTCCAATGAAAGGCAGCATGGAATAGCCAAAAAAAAAACAAAAAAAACAACTCTTTAGGGTCAGAAACACCTAGATTGAAAAATCTAACTCTTACACATACACTAGCTATGTGATCAAGTCACTTAACAACTCAATGTCATAGACAACTCTCTAAGAATAGAAGTTGAAGAAAAAAAATAATAGTTTCTGCCAATAGGAGTTTCCACATTGGGGATTCCCTACATTGATGAAATATCAATTTGAACCAAAAGGAGGGGAAAGGGGATAAAAAGGAAAGCAATGTAGCATATGGCCACGTTTAGTCAATGGGGTAAATCTGATCTCAGAGGTACAACTAAATTTTAGGGCTGAGATGGAGCTTGGTCTAGTCTGGATTCAAGTTTTTGGCATGATAACAGGAGCACGAACTTGCCACAGGATTATACTATATTCCTTAACTTAGTGTGAAGGATAACACATTCCAAGCTGTTAAAAATATCTAGAGAAGTAAATTTCCCCTGATTTCTAAAAGATGGTTTTAACCCAAGGTAAAAGGGAAACAGCCCCCAACAGACTAAGAGATTTATAGCCTTTGTTCCAACCTTTGCCTTTTAGTCTCATGTTTCCAATCACTTTTGGCCCAATTTACTGATAAATCCATGTAAACAATTGCCCCGTGCAACAACAGACCATTCCCCACCCCTCTTTCTTTCTTGCCTTCTCTGTCATGATCCTTCTCCTTGTAAAATCCAGTAACTACTAAATAATTAAAATTGCTAAAACTTTCACATATGGTCATTAGAAAAATTAGAGGTCAAATTTTAAATTCAGGGGGAAAAAAGAAATACAAGAAAGCTTACTACAGAAGAGAATGAGAAATTTTCCTGTGGATGCATCTGATTCTGTTTCAGAATATGACTACACCTTGCTCATGAAATTCTACATTATTTGGTAAAGAATAAAGACATAGGCAGGGTAATTGTTTAAGGGAATAATTCTGTGGTTGATTTACAAGGCCAATGCTCTGCTACAAATATCTCCTATCCTCTTTTCTAAATGAAAACACAATGAATCTTCAATGTCTATGGCAAAATAATATTTATCATGTTGTAACCTAATAGGCTAACTATTCATTGACTTCAGGAAAGGGATGGATGGTCTGGCCCATAATTAGTTAAAAGGTAATAGACAAAAGCTAATTTTAAATAGATTTTAGGTGATGTAAAATAAGATAATGTTTTATATTTGGCCTATGACTCAGCAGGAGAATAGGGCCCAAAACTTAGTTGTTCAGTCATTTTTCAGTTATGTTCAACTCTTTGTGGCTATATGTGGGGTTTTCTTGGGCAAAATACTAGAGTAGTTTGCTATTTACTTCTCCAGCTTATTTTATAGTTGAGGAAACTGAGGCAAACAGAATAAATGATTTGCTCAGGGTCACATAGCTATAGTAAGTGCCTGAGGCCAGATTTGAATTTAGGAGACTGAGTCTTCCTAAATGCCTGCCTGTCACTCTATCCATTTCAACACTCAAACCTGAATTCAAATCTGGCCTCAAATAAACTCTGGAAGAGTCACTTAACCTCTTTATGTCTTAATTTCCTCATTTATAAAGTGGAGATAATAATTGTACCTCCTTGACCTAGTTGTGGAGATTGAATGAGATTTTATTTGCAAAGAGCTCTACAAATCTTAAAGCATCTCACTATTATTATTATTATTATTATTATTATTATTATTATTATTAAGAAATCTCCATCAGGGCAGGTTATAAAATAAAATAGAACAAGAAGACTAATCCCGGTTTGTGAATTCTGGCAAATAGCAGATTCAGCCACTTTTGATCCTTTAGATTGTAGCATTCCCACAATCTAAGGGTTATTCTGTTCATGTGATCTTGGCTTGCCCCTGAGATCGTTTCTGCTTCTCTTCCTTTTGAATCTCACCCCTCCACCCTCTTGAAACATAAATTCTGTAAGGATAACTCTTACCTCTCATCTGGGGACATCTCATCATCTTAGGTATTTTCTTCATTGATACATGATAAAATTCCTTCACCTCTTCTCATCTGATACTGACCATTCTTGTCTGTGTTGCCTTATTAATCTTTCACAGGATCTACCAAATATGATGCAAGTTTTTCTCTTTCCCTCTTAGCATGTTGTGGATTAAAGTAATATTTTGGTTTTCTTGAAGTAGTTTTCCACTTACACTATATGACTGGCTCATCTCCATTTCTGGTTATTATGTGACATCCACTTCAATTCCTAAAACCCATAACTCCCTCATATACATGCTTGTTTTTTATATTTAATATTTCTCTTGGTTTCTTAAAAGGTGTTTATTACACATATACTACATACAACACATTATCCTAGGCACTAGATCAATGATTTCGTTAATATAAGGAAATGCCAGGTGAAGGAACTCCTTTTACCAATGCAGGTCAACACCCTCTATATTATACACTTATAATCTTAGAGAGTTGCCTAGATCACTGAGAGGCTGAATAACTTACTCAAGGACACATAGCCAGTGTGTATAAAAGGTCTTATTCCAGGTCTTACAAGCCTTGAGGCCAGTTCACTATCTACTATCATATGCTGCTTTGCTGAGAATACAAAGACACATGAAAGAACACCACAGCAAAGAGAATACAAAGAGAAGAGGAGATGATCCAGGACAGAGCCATGGAGATACCTGTACTAAGAAGTTTGATGATTCCAAAAAGGAGACTGAGGGGGATTAGTTAGACTGGTAGTAAGAAAAATAGAAAAACAGAATCAGAAACCAAGTTAGGATGACATCAAGGTCAATGAGGTCCAAAGGAATCAGGGGAGGAAACAGGAATCAAGAGGTTGAGAGCTGAGAAAAGAGCATCAGATTTAGCAATTAAGAGATTGCTGGTAAATTCAAAGAGGATAATTTCTGTTAAGATCAGAAAACAGATTTGGATAGATTGAGGCTCAAGTGGATATTCTTAGAAGTCACACACATACACACACAGACTGAAAATATATTTTGGGTTAAAGGAATAAAGGAAGCCAACAGCTTTTAGGGTCACAGCCTTGCATTTTTCTATTATGAATATTTTCTTCATTAAAAGATTAAGGATACTACACACGGCAATTACTGAACATCACACACACAAAAGTGGAAATTTCTATAACTTAAAGACAGGAAATGATGTGGAAATTATTAATGATGTGGATGTCACTCATATGGGAACTGCTTCAGAATTTCATCTCAGAGGTTTATAATTAAATCACTGACTCCTTGGAGCAAAGGTAAAAATCAACATCAAATTAGGAGAAGTAATACAAAGGAGAAGACACTGCATGCAATGAGAGCAGCTTCAAGTTGACCTATTCGTCAAAACTGTCAACTCACAAGAATGGGAAATGGATAAATTAACAGCATTGATTCTATCATAATTTTTTAAAAAAGTTTAACTGATTTAAGACAATTGCCACAGGGAAACCAAAAATTCCTGGAAACCATCTCAACAGGTAAATATAAGAACTCTTTGTCAAGCAGAGATATATTAACGAGAGTAAGGAATGATATTTGGTGTGTGTAAGGAGGTTATATTATATTATGTATTAGGAACTTTGGCTTGCAGGTGAAAAGTATTATAGAATACATCATTAACTACAAATATAACCAAAAAAGAAAGTGAGCCAGAGAGATAATGAGAATATGGGTTAAACAAGGAATGCTTTTGCATATCCTGAACATTATTTCAAGGTGATTGAACACATGTTCCATTAAATATTAGTTCCTCTTGCTTTTGGTCATTTAAGAAAACAAATCATTTATTCAACTTTCTAAGAAAAACCTGTAATCCATCCTTATGTTTAACTAAAAAGTTCTTTTTAAAAAAAAAAACCCTTACCTTCCTTCTTAGATTCAATAGTATATATTGGTCCCAAGGCAGAAGGGTGGTAAGGGCTAGGCAATGAGAGTTAAGTGACTTGCCCAGGGTCACACAACTATGAAGTATCAGAGGCCAGATTTTAACCTTGGACTTACCCTCTCTGGGCCTGGCTCTTAGTCCACTGAGCAACCTAGGGGCCCCAAGTCAAAAATTTCTAATATTTTCTATTTAATTTATATGAGGACACTAATAAATAATAATGATAGTTAACATTTGTGAAGCACTTTAAAGTTATCAAGTTCTTTACATATATTATCTTTATTTGAGCCTCAGCAGTCCTATGAGGTGATTACGTTCTAAAAAGAGGACAGAAAGGTTGAACTTGTGATTTTTGATATAGATAATTCCCCAAGGGGCCAATGCAGACCAGCAACTCAATTTGTAATTTATAGTATTAAAGATGTCCCAAGCACACTGAGAGATTAAGTGACTTACTCATTGACATAAAGTGACTACATTTCAAAGATAATAAATTTGAATCCACGTCTTTCTTACTTGAAGGCCAATAGTGAGTCTGTGCTTTGAATTTGTCATTTACTATTTGAAGATACCTAATGTGATATCTTATGTTTTTCTTTTTCTATCTATATTGTTTTGAGTACTTTAGCTGATTGAGTTGGAATATAATATCATTTGGGAAAAAACTATCACTATTCTTTGTTCATTTAGAATTTTAGTTTTAAAAGCTATTTTCCTTCTCTTTGGTTTGAATGTGATGTTGCTTTCTTTTTTTCAGGACTAGTAATTCTTTTAAAAGTAATTTAGTGCATTACTGCTGACTTTGCAATAGGTATTTTCTGATGTCAGAAAGGGATGGGGAGGAAAGAAAGCTTTAGTGAGGAAAGACAGCAATAATAACCTGTCAGCCATATGTTTTCAACAAAATAAGTGTAATAATGCTAAGGAGAAAAGAAAGAACAAGTCAGACAAATATTTTTTTTCCTTATGGTGAGACTATTTGTTGGGGTTAATTATTCATCCTGGTTTGAAAATCATGCCTGTTCTGCTCTACTATTGTTGAAACTAATTTTTTGTATTCTCTACCATTTTCCTGGATACTTGAGCAGCTTTGCTCTTTGCTAAACTGTTGGCATATCCAATAGACTGGATAGATATCAAAATGGAGGTGACATCATGTTTTAAAGTATTTCCAGGCACTTACTACCATCTATGTAGACTTTTGGTTGAAACATTTTAGAAACAACCTTACCATAGGTAGTTAGTTTGGATATTTGTGAATTTTGTTGTATATTTAAATGTACCATCTTCAAATGGGGTCCCTTTGAGACCAAAAATAACTATGTTCCTCATTATAATGTAGTTCTCCAACAATGTTAGGTGAGGATCTAGGTTTCTTTTGATTTTCTTGCTATAATTTTGTTCATTCATTGATTCATCCATTTATTAGACATTTCTTCATTATGACATGATGTGAAAGAGGACCTGGCTGATTAAAAAGTATGCTCAAGTCTTCAGATGTGGATATGTGGAGCGGAAGCTCTTTGGGGGCAGAAGCAGTCTCACTTTTCATAGTTGTATACTCAGCACATAACACCATAGTTGTTATTTAATAAAGCTATGTTGATTGAATGATGAATTCAGAGTACCTTCTGGATCTTCTCTTCAAGGGCTAGCCTAGCTCCAGTCATGGAGGCTTATCAAGCAGAAAGTGTACTACTAGTAAATTTTTCTAATTTTTGAACATTGCAACGCATGAAGCAGACAAAAATATCCTTCAGTTTTATGTACCTGTCTCCCTCTCCTTCTGCATCTCCTTTCCTGATACCTGAACAGCAAAATAGCAGAAAAAGGGCAATGGGATTTCGAGAATCATATAGCTTTTATCCCTCTCTTTATTTCCTTAAGCACAACACGGTAACAACAAAATCTAAAGAAAGGTTATGAATCATTTGCCTTTTCTATAAAATCAATAGACTTGCCAAATCATTGTTGCTTCCCTTACATGACTTTCAGACTTCATTTGGTCATTGCCTTAATTACTTGGCCAGCCCTTCCTCACCTGCTGGGATTACCCATATGGTGATGCAAATCATTTATCTTTCTGTTTCCTTCATGAAAAATTTCACTTACTTAATAGGTTAAACTCAGTAGCATTGACTTAATAAATATATCATTGGAGCAGAGCTTTTTTTGTATGGTAAATGAAAAACTTTATTATGAGGATCAGGAGTGTCATATATGACCAGTTTTGTAATAGAGCCAATAAGAAAAAAAAACCAAACTCTTGGTTTCTCATCATATTTCTTTCTAAAAAATTATTCTGAATTTAACAAACCTGAACAAATATGGACATTTCAATATGCAAAGAAGAATAGAAGCAGAGGACTGTATATGAAACAATGGATCTTTTTAACATACAATTTGTTTTTTTTAAGTTCATATTAAATTAGACATGGTAATACCCACACTACCCTGCTTGCCTATCCCTTAATGAACTTCCTTCAGTTCTCTTCTGTTCTTTTTTCAAATGTTCATCATATCCTAAAGATAGATCATAGATGGCTTATAGAAATGACTGAAAAAATAATTTGCCATTTGGGGGGAGAAAGAAGTAATATTTGGTCAAAAATGAGTTATAAAAAGATAAATCAATTCTTTTTATCAGCTGCATGCTTTTCATCTGAAAGAATGCATTTCATCTGAAAGAACTCTAGATTGGATCTTGCTTAGATATTCTTGAGTTTGTGTGTATGTGTGTATATAAAATATATATTATATATACCATATTACTTACCTCCTCCTTCTTTGCTACATCTCTAGACCACTTAGTTCAGGTATCTGTAATTAGACAAAGTTGGATGATATCTTTATTCAAAGATCTAGCCTTATATGGATTGTCATCTCAAACACTTCTGTTAAAGAAGAGGTACCAGGCAGTAATAAAGCTTGTTCATTGGTCTTTTCAGTAGGGGAATGATTTAGAGGTGATATACTTTATGCTCTAATGAAAAAGATGAAAGATTCTCTTTGTGGAAATTAAGCCAAATAACATCATTGTGTTATAAATAAAGCAAAGATACAGATAACCTGAGTGCCAGTGAGGTTGAGATAGGGATGAAGGTCACATTATATATGTGTATATTATATATATTTAGTATGTACTCACCTAAATAGCAATTTTATATTTTATATTCCTTTCTCTAATAAAATAATACCATCGATTTTAGCTTCGTGATATCTATTTTGTGTTCTAGTATTTTTTCTCCCATAAAGTCTAAAAGGGAGGATTATTTTCACTCTTATAGTAACTAGCATTTATATAGTACTTTAAAAGTACTTTATAAAGTGCTTCAAAGTACTTTACAAATATAATCTCATTTAATCCTTACAACAACCTTGTAAGTGTAAGGATGGAATTTGTGCAAGGGGAGTGGGACAAGAGGAACCAAAGAATGAGTAGCTGATAAGGCAGGTGCTATTATTATCCCCATTTTACAGATGAAGAAACTGAGGCAGGAAGAGGTTACATAACTTGTTTAGGATCCCACAGTAAGTGTAAGATCCCTAAGGTAAGATTTAAATACAAGTCTTTCTGCTTCCTGGTCCAGTGCTTTATCCATTATACTACCTAGCTTCCTATATTTCCTTAGGATGATTTGAGATATTTCAGATGAATCTAGTAGCTGTGAGACTTTTATTTAGTCACACTCCAGACCCCCTTATTTAAAAACCTTCCCTATTCATGAGCTACAGAGACAGCTTTCCTACATATTTTTCACAGCGTTTTCTTTGAAAAGGAGAGAAAGGGAAGGGAAGGGAATAAGCATTTATTAAGCATATACTATGTTCTTGGACCATGTTGGTAAACCTATGGCACATGTGCTGGAAGAGCTGCTCCCCTCTCCTTCCCCACATGCACCTGAGGACATTTTTCACATGATTCTCCCCTCTGCCTAGCAGCCCAATGGACGTGTTTCCTCCCTCCCCTTTCTGAGGTAAGGGAGTGAATCACATGTGGTGTGAAGGTGCAGTTTGGGCACTTGGTCTCTAAAAGGTTCACCCTCACTATTCTAGGCACTATGCTAAGTGTTTTACAAATATTTCATTTGATGGAATTATCAAGGTATTTAAATAATGTTAATTCACTTACTAATTTATTTAATTTAAATAATTTTATTTAAAACTATCTAATCCATATGAATTAAGAAAATGGTTCTGATTTTTAATAGGAAGACTACTTATGTAGAGTGAAGTATATAATAAAGGTTTTCATTTCCCATACAAAAAAATAAGTCTCCTGCTCCCATATGAATTTTCAGTCAATATATCCATAGAAAGAATTCTGTGACACTATAGATATGTGACCTTTGGCAAGATTTTGTACATCTCTGTTCTTTAGCTTCTTCACCCATAATATGTGGTGATTGGATTTGGTTACTTGTACAGTTCCTTCTGGATCTAAAATTGTATAAGTGTAGGAGTTATTGAAGTAAAGAAATTGTTCTTCTTGAAATGAATAGCATCAACTCATGGATGTTATCTTTAGCATGTTAGAGGATCTATCCCTTTATCAGGTCTCAATTCTTCATTAATATTAATAGAGTTAATTTCTAATAGCAAAGGAAATTATTTTAAAGGAAATGATCTTTCTTATTATCTGTGCTTCTCTGTGAGTAGTTAAGAATTATCATATTTTAATTGTCTAGAACGTTGGAAAATAAAAATTAAGACTATTCAGAATAATAACTATTTTTTAGTTTTGTAAAAAATTAAGCAACTGTCAACCCAAGTTTAAATTCCAGATGAAATATGTATTGAAATAATGATATCCATTTTGTCCTAATAAGAAAGTAATTTTTTAAATAAAGGCAAGAAATACGTTCATGTCATCAAGTAGCATGCCATATCTTTTACTCAGTCACATTTTTAGTATACAAATTGCTTCCAATGAGTAAATGTGGTACATTTAGAGTTGATCAATCTTTGCAATAAATGGCAATGATTCCATTCCCTTAAATACCTTAGAAATGTTTTAATTGGTATCCTAATAGCCTCAAAAGCCTGATACTCTTTTATTGTGGAGTCAGTGCTAAATAGAAATCAACCAAAGTTAGAATTTTAATTTCAATGTGTTCAAATAATCAACTTCTGTTAATATTACAAACTTATGTTTCAATTTTGAGATTGTCCATAGCAGATATGATAGGAGCTTAATTTTTATTAAGATAGCTTATTACAAAATCATAGAATTGAAGAGCTTGCTAGAACCTGCTTGTGCAGCTCTGATAAGAGCCAGTTGTTAAATTTTCATTGTAAATATTTACATCTTGGGATTTAGCAAATACTACAAATGAAGGCAGAGTTTGATTTATTGTGTTGTTGATTTTCCAGACGTAAGAAAGTGAAGGGAGAAAGTTAATAATGCAAATTAAAATTAAAATTGTGTTTATCTATTTAAGACTCCGTTGTTAAACATTTGCCAGCACATCCTTGTTTAGAGGGAATTAAAGAGGTTTATTCCATTCTTTTATCAAAGTAAGACTCCCTTCTGCCATATGCTCCAAAAGTGGTCACTCAGACTTTCCTTGACCTTCAATGAGAGGGAGCTATGAGCTTCTTGAAGTAGACTATTTGTAAGTAACATAGTGGATAGAGAGTCAGGCCTGGCATCAGAAAGTCTCATCTTCCTGAGTTCAAAACCACCCTCAGACACTTAGTAACTTTGTGACTCTGGGCAAGTCACTTAACTTTCTTTGCCTCGGTTTTTGTTTCTGAAAAATAAGCTGGAGAAGAAAATGGCAAACCATTCCAGTATATTTGCCAATGGGATCACAAAGAGTCAGATTATGATTGAAAAACAACCAAACAACAAATTGTTCAGAAGTTGTTGCTGACATCAAAACTAAATTGATCTCTTTCTAATTTCTACCTATTGTTCTTGATTCTGTTGTCTAGAGCCAAACAGGACAAATATAATCCCTTAAAAATAACAGCTCTTTAAATGTTTAAAAACAGCTATCGTGTTTCCTTGAGTCTTTTCTTCTCCAGACTAAACATCCCTAGGTCTTTAGCCAGTCTTCATATGACTTTTCATTTCAGAACTTGAGAATTTTCACTATTCAGGCAGCCTTCCTCTACCTGTCACTCCTTTGCCTAAAAAGCTCAACTGGCTTCTTATTGTCCCTAGCATCAAATACAAGGTCCTCCGTTCATCATTCAAAGCCCTTTACAATCTGACTCTAGCCTACCTTCTGAGATTGATTACACATTACTGCCCTTCATGTATCCCACAGTATATTTCAGCCAAATTGCTATTTTTCACACATGAAATTTCATCTCCCATCTCTGTGACTCTGTTCCATATACCCAAAACACATTCTTTCTTCACTTGTTCCTCTTTTAACTTCTTTTAAAGCTAAACTCTAACACCACCTCCTACATGAGGCCTTTCTTCCAGATGCTACTCCCTCCCCTGCAAAATTCCTTTCTTTATGCTTTGCCTACATTTTGTGTTAGGTCACAGATGTACACATTCCACCCCACCTGCACCCCCAAGAATATAAGTTCTTTGAGGGCAAATACTGGTTTTTGTCTTTGTATCCTTAGGACCTAACAGTGCTAATACATATTTAGGACTTAGAAAATAATTGTTGATTGTTTGATGAGATGGTCTCCAGCCTTTCAAGTTCCCATTCTGAAAGTTGAATAGAATTCTCCAGATGTTAGGGCAGCTAGGTGGCTCAGTAGATAGAGAGCCAGGCTCAGAGATGGTAGGTCCTAGGTTCAGGTCTGATCTCAGAGAATTCCTAGCTATTGAAACTATGGCAACCCTCATTGCCTAGCTCTTACCATTCTTCTGCCTTGAAACCAATGCATGTCATTGATTCTGGGATGGAAGATCAGGGAAATAAAGAATATTCCAGATATGTTCTAGCCAAAGCAGAGTATTTCATGACTATCATCTCCTTATTCATGGAAGCTTGGATTCCTTTAATATAGCTCAGTATGAAATTATCTTTTTTTTGACTGCCATGTGATATGGTTGACTCATTCTGAGCTGGCTTTCTACAAAAACCTTCAGATTAAATGAAGTACTGCTTCTGATGTGGTATTTCTTTAACTGAGTCTAATTAAAATTTTATTTCTGTATTACAAAACATTGGCTTTGTATTTTAGTGAAAAAACATCATGACATCTTTGGTAATTTAGATTTAAAATTATATCTGTGATTTAGAGAGGTCTTTAAGATTTATCGAATTTTTACCCTTTGATCTAGCAATATTGCTACTAGGCGGTCTTATCTGAACTGATCAAAGTGAAGTAAGCAGAACCAGGAAAACATTATACAGCAACAGAAATATGGTAAAGATGATCAACTATAAAAAGCTTAGCTACTCTGATCAATACAATAACCCAAGACTATTCCAAAGGACCAATGATGAAAAATGCTGTTCATTTCCAGAGAGAAAGAGAGATCTGGTGAACTCTAAAGACTGAAACATGTTTTTTTACTTAATGTTTCTTGCTTTATATTGTTTTTTAACGACATAGCTAATACAGGAATATGTAAAAACATGTATTCACACATATAATTTATCATATCAATTGCCTTCTCAAGTGGTAGAGGAGGGCCTAGAGGGAGAGGGATAATTAAGGACTCAATATTTTAAAAATGAATATTAAAATTAAATAAATAAAATAAACATTTTTAAAGATTTATCAAATATAACTGGTTTTAAAAATGCAGAAGTTGAGGTGAAGGTTTTCTGAATTCCTGTTCTGGTACCCCTTCCAGTATGCCATGTCTTTTTTAAAAAATTATTTAAAAATTTTTAAAAAATTCACATAGATTATTAATTATTAAAATCTCTGGTCAGATCTATCTGTTGATATTTAATTCACTTACACATTTTCTACTGGAAAATAATTCTGATAGTTTTAATATTTGATTCAAAATTTCATATGAAAAAGGTAGATTCTTTGGGCAAAGAGCTACTGGGCTGTTTCCAGTTCAATTCAAAAAGCATTTGTTAAGAAGTTGCTAGATTCAAGATACTCTCCTAGGTGGTAGAGCTACAAAGACCAAAAACAAACAAACAAACAACAACCCATTGCCACTATTTTCTAAATACTTATATTCTAAATGAAGATATTTATATAAAATGATTTATAATCTACATATATGCTATTTGAATATAGGCAATCCCATACAAATATGATAACATAAATGCTATCTATCCATCTATATGTATGTATATATGTTTTTGTTGTCATTCAGTAATTTTCAGCCATGCCCAGTCCTCTGTTACCCCATTTGGGGTATCTTAGAAAGATACTGAAATGGTCCGCCATTTCCTTCTCCAGATCATTTTGCAGATTAGGAAACTGAGGTGAACAGAGTTAATTGACTTGTCCAGGGTCACCCAACTAGTATGTATCTCAGGCCAGATTCAAACTCATGAAGATGGGTTTTCCTGATTCCAAGCCTAGTGTACTGCCTAGCTTCTATTTATATTTGTGTGTGTATACATATAGTATTATTATTATTATATATGCAGATAAATACACAATGATTTAAGGAGAGAGAAAGCATTAACAATAGGGGAAATCATGGTAAGCTCTATATGAGAGGTGATACTTTGGTTGATTCTTGAAGAAAGATAAAGAATCTGAGAGTTGGAGGTGAAGAGGAAGTGGAAATTCATCTGCCTCCATATTTTTTCTAACTAATCATGATTTACTGAGATACAGATAAACAATTAAAATGAGAAATAGAATATTCTTATGGAGGAATTTGTGCTCCTGGGATGGATTTGTATCTCAGGGCAGTTAAACTAAGCCATAACTGCAAAGTTTAGTTGAATACATTAAATTTCCCATTTTATAATATTCCTTTTTCACTAAATGACAGACTCTAGGTTTTGAAGAAATTTAAGAGGCCATTTAGTTCAACTAGTACTTGAGAAAACATCTCTAGAAAATGGTTTTCCAGCCTTTGTTAGAAGACCTCTACTGTGGCAGGAACCCATTACCTTCTTAGGTAGCTTCTTAGGGATTCTTGGAGAGTGCTAATAATTAGGAAGTCATTTTTTTCTCATAGAGTCCCTAAATCTATTCTGTTCATTCCACCTCTTATTCCTGTGTCTACCTTCTCGGGCCAAATAAAAAAATAGAATCCTTCCCTTATATAATGACCCTTCAAATGTGTAAAGACAGTGATCATGTGTCCTTCCCTCTTCATCCCCAAACACATAGACGATCAAGTCTTTTCACTTTTTCCAAAAAATCTTGTATTAGAAATAGAATCTACTTGATACCTGGGACAGCTCTTCGATTCAGACCTCAGGTACAAAATGGAATGACCACTAGCATTCACTCAACCTATCTTTTGACAAAGGACCCCAAGGGCTGAGGACCCCCATGTTCTTAAGACCCCACTTAGAATTACATAGATGACATGCAATTATGCTCTAGGAGATATGAGGACAATCAAAAGTATGGGATAATTGTAATCCTTCTAAGTTGGCATTGATTGATACTTCTCTATATAGTTCAAGATCAAGAACTAGTGAAGTTGAAATCAATGTAAAATGAATTGATTTATTCCTTTCTACAAACCATTTAATTATTAGTTCAATTAACCTTTTTCCTAATCCTCTACTCTGCTAATGGCTTTCTCATAGGCTATGTGTATGCTCATATGAATATCACATATTTATGTGGTAATAGAGAAAACTGCTTTAACCTTATAGGCCCAAGTATAATGTCCCTGCCTCATCTACAGTATCCTTCTATTATTAATGAAGAACCTAAAAGCTCCTTTTAAGGCCACTGCAGGGAAAGGCAGCTATGGTATGGTGGTAAGAGCAGTGAATTTGTATTCAAAAGACTTATGTTTAAATCACAACTCTACTATCTGCGTGATTTTAGGCAAATTGCTTAACCTCTTAGTTTCTTCAACTGTTAAGTGAGAAGTTGGACCAAAAGACCTTTAAAATTCATTTTGGCTCTAGATACTATGTCTTGGTTCTGCCACTTCATCCCAGGTAACATTGGCCAAATCACTTAAACCCTCAAATCACTATTATCCTCCTCTATAGAGTGGAAATCATTATATGTTTACTTACCACATAGAACTTTTGGGAGGAAGCGCTTTTATAAAGTCTAAAGCTCTCTATAGAAATGTGAGCAGCTATTGAGTAGGTCAATCAGGTCATTTCAAAGATTGCATTGGTGATTGTTTTCTATCAAAGATTCTCCTCCTACTAATACATCTCTGTCTTTTGTGGGATCTGGGTGGTATTCTTCACTTTCTTTGAAACTGAAAAGAGGCTACTTTACTATATCTCAGGGGAGCAGAGTTCTCAATTTCTAGGAATAGTAATTCTTGCTTGAATGGAAAATGTAGAATATGCATTAGAACAGTAATTTTCTTCCTTCAATATACAGAATGATAAATTGCTGCCATCCCACTGTGTTTGCAAAATAAAGAGGAATGGTCTTATTGTTAATTGCTTTATGAATTGCTTTATCCCAATAGGAGAATGTAAGTTCCTTGTGGGCAGTGACAATCCCCCTTCTAAACTTGTTCTTTCAAACTTGGAAAGTACCTGGTACAAATTTACTTTTAAAATTCTTGTCTGACTTATTGGCCAAAAAAAGCAACAAGAGAAAAAACTTAAGGAACATCTAGAATATTCCAGGAAACTAGAAAGGATTGTAGTCCCTCTTTCTTATTTTGCACATGGAAACTTGAGGCCTAGAGAGGGAAGTAATTTCCCATAGCTGGGGAATGGCAGAGACAAGACTGGAATCCAAGTCTCTTCACTTATAGCCCCATGTCCTTCTTGGAAGAATTTGATTCTCTTTGGAGAAAAATAAGAAAATTGACTTCAGCTTGATGCTTTTTTTTCAAAATCGCAAAATTTATTAAAAAACAAAAACAAAAAACAATTTAGTCAGATCATGAGTAGAAACTCAGGCATTTGTTTTGAAACTACATCATTATAGATCTTTTTTTTCCTTAGCTCTAGAAAGTTTAGGATCTACTGTAGGAAAAATCAAAATATAAAGTAAAGATACTCCTTTTTTTTTTCAGAGCTGCTAAGCAAAACTCAACCCACTGGATTTGAGTTCATTCTTTTTTAGTGAAGGACTAAGAAATTATAATTTTAAAATATACTAACATGGATTTTCTTTTACCACCCTCACTCCCTGCATGTGTATATCCTTAGAGAACATAAAGTATAGTTTGAATGTTGAAGAAAAATGTCCATTTTGCAAGTCCATTTGTATTTGGTTGTATGTGTTTTTTTGCTGGTTTGTTCTGACCATTTTTACTGTCCAGGATCAAGTCTGCTACTCATCAATTCCTGTACTCATCATTTCCCTTTTAGATACATTGGCCTGTGTGGTTTATTTAAAAATCGTCTGTGTCCATGGTTAACTGCTAAAACATGTATGTGGGTGGAAAGAGCCCTGTGAGTCTGAGGTTAAGAGTTTCTTTGACCTTCTAGTTTTCCTAAAATCTGGCTAGGCTGGAGTGAAAATCCTAAAGGTATTAGACTAAAGAATTTTTCCTTTCAGGAAACAGCCTGGAAAGCCTGGTAAGTTTTATAGATTCTTAGGGTTCTAGCTCTAGAGCTGGAAAGGACCTTAGAAGCCCTTTCTCTGACCCAATCTCCTCAGTTTACAGATGAGAAAACTAAGGCTACTCATACAGATGAAATGACTTCCTGGACGTCTCAGAGGCTGTACGCATCAGAAGTGGGATTTGATGCTGGAGGGGATGTGAAAAAATAAGGTCACTAATGCACTTTTGGTGGAGTTATGATCTGGTCCAATCATTCTGGAGAATAATTTGGAACTATACTCAAAGGGCTAAAAACTATGCATATCTTTTGACCCAGAAATACCATTACTACATAAGGCCTGTATTCAAGAGATCAAAGAAAAAGAACAAGGATTGTATTACAAAAATATTTATAGAAACTTTTTGTGATGACAAAGAATTGGAAATTGGGGAGCAGGGATACACATCAATTGGAGAGTGACTGAACAACTTATAGTATATGATTGTAAAGAATACTATTGTGCTATAAGAAATAATGAGCAATATGGGTTCATAAAAATGAGAAAACATATGAATGAAGCAAATTGAAGTGAGCAGAAATGAGGCATCATTGTACTCAGTAACAGCAATATTGTAATGAAGATCAAATGTGAAAGATGTGGCAGCCTAAGTGACTCAGTGGATAAATAGCCAGGCCTAGAGAGGGGAAGTCACTCAGATATTTTCTAGCTATGTGGGTAAGTCACTTAACCCCAACTGCTAAACTGTTCTTTTGCCTAGTTACCAATAATTAAGAAAGAAAAAAAGGAAGGAAGGAAGGAAGGAAGGAAGGAAGGAAGGAAGGAAGGAAGGAACTAACAGACAAAGAAGCTACTCTGATCAATACAGTGATCCAAGACAATTCCAAAGGGCTCATGATGAAAATGTTATCCACTTCCAGAGAAAGAACTGATGATCTGAGTTCAAATTGAAATAGAGTATTTTCATTTTATTTTTCCTTTTTTTTGCAATATGACTAATACAGAAATATATTTTTCATGATTTCAGATATATAGTTTGATGTCATATTGCTTGCCTTCTGAGTGGATGTTGGAGGGGCTAGAGGGAGAGAGAAAATTTGGAACTCAAAATTAAAAAAAAAAAAACATGTTAAAAATAAATAATGAACTGAACTTTCCCTCCCGGCAAAAAAAAAAAAAGAATGGGATTTGAATATAGGATCTTTGATTCCAGAACAAGTGCTCTTTCTACTATGTCATATCTGGAACATTGCTCAATTGATGGTGGTTTAATGCAAATGTAAGGGCTGGCAATATGTACTTCAGTTAATGTTAGTTTTTAACAGTTCTTTCTGACAGGTAATTGTGGGAGAGGGAAGGGCATTTTTAATTTACCCATAAAAATTTTTCTATACCAGCCCTATTCACTTAGAACAGATTGTTTCTGTCTTTCATTCCATATTTGCAAGAGTATCTTAAAATAATAGCCAAGTATTTGATCTGATCCAAGTCAGCTTATTTTGCATGCTTTCCAGTACAGCAAATGAAAATTAAGGTGCTTCTGAGAAAGAAAAGTTACAGCTTGGGAAGCTGTTAGTATGAGAATCAAAAAAATTCAATCAGAAAATATAGTAAAAAAAATTTCTGAATTTTAGGAATTCTTATATTCTCATATTACAGATGATCTCCTTTCTTTCTATTCTCACTGCCTCTCTTCCTACTTCTTAATAAGTCTCTTTCTCCAATTTCACCCCTTTTCAGTATAGATCATAGAATTACAAAATCTCAATGTTGGAAAGAACCTCAGGAGACATTTTATCTAACCTGTATTGTATCTGAACAAGAAATCCCTCAATGAAATATATTACAAGTGGTATGTTTACATGCCTTAGTAGTTATCCAAGGATATAAACCATTTTTAAATGAATCACTAAAGCTAACTCATAAAAGACGGCTGATGATTATAGAAATTGATGAGTAACAGACTTAATCTTAAAGAAAAAATCAAGGAGGGAAGGAAGAAGAAAGAAGAAAAGTAAAGAAACAAAGTAAGGAAAGCAAACAAATCAGCAAAAAAAGATTGCTTCAACATCTTTAGTGAGGGCAACCTACCATTTCCCAAGATAGCCCATTTCTCTTTTAGATAACTCTAAATTTGATGAATTTTTTTCTTATATCAGGCCTAAATCATCTCTTTGTATACTCTTCCTTTCCATGTCAATCTCTCTAATTGTACCCTTGATCCTTCCCCTTTCCTCTAGGACAGTGATGGCAAATCTTTTAGAGATGGAGTGCTGGGACCCACCCCCACCTCATCCCCAGACCTTGTGCCATGCTCCTCCCCACCACCACATGCTGGGTAGACCCTGACCCCCCTTTACCCCACAAAGGGGAGGGAGGAAACACTCCCATTGGGCTGCTCGGCAGAGGAGTTAGTGAAGTCAGGAATGTGCTAAGAGTGTGTAAAGAGGGGGAGAGGAGTGACCCAAGCACTCTGCTCCTCTCCAGCTCTGCCACCTTTGAGCTGCCTACCTTACCCCCTGTACACTTCCACTGGTTGCTGGGCAGAGGGGCGGGGATATGAAAAAATGTCATCATGCATGGTGGAGAGAGGGAAGGGAGCAGTGAGTCTCTCTGCCTTTCTAGTAACAAACTCTGGAGAGAGTGGCCACATACCCACAGAGTGCTTTGTGTGGCACCCGTGTCATAGGTTCGTTATCATTGCTCTTGGACCTTGTTCCTTTAGTCATCCTGTTATTCTACCTAATTTTCAACTATTCTTTATCAACTGTTTTTTTTCCCTACCTTTGCTAAATGTGCCCAAATCTTTCCCATTTTAAAAACAAAAACTTCACTAAATCCTACCATCCTACCATCCCCTCAAGCTATTCTCATGTGGCTCCCCACCACCTCACAGCTAAATTCCTATAAAAAGTTATCTACTTTCACCAACTTCACTCTCTAATCTTCCTCTCATTCTATCCCCTATACTACTAGACTGACACGGATCACTCCAAATCATCAATAGTCTCTTTATTGCTAAAATCCAAATGGTCTTTTCTTAGACCTCATCCTCATCCTTCTTGACCTCTCTGTAGCATTTACCACTTTTGATAATTTTCTCCTTTTTGGATACTCTCTTTGTGTGTGTGTGTGTGTGTGTGTGTGTGTGTGTGTGTGTGTGTTTGTGTGTGTGTATGTGAGAGACAGACAGACAGACAAACACAGAGACAGAGGAGAGAGAGAGAGAGAGAGAGAGAGAGAGAGAGAGAGAGAGAGAGAGAGGAATAGAAAGATTGATTTGTTGTTCTTTTCAGATCTGGAAGTGTCCTAGAGATCACCTTTTCTAATACTTTCACTTTATTCCAGAGGTAAACTGTGGCCCAGAGAAGTTCTCTTACTTTCTGAGTCACACAGGTATTAAGTCACAGAGCTGGGATCTTAACCCATGCCCTTATGACTCCAAAATCCAGTTTTCTTTCAATTGTACTACTATTCCTTTTTAAGTCATTAGTTTCCATCTTCCTCCTGAACAAAATGGTAATGTCTACCTCTGAACCTTTCACTGTGCTATTACCCCTGACTGCAATGCCATTTTATTTCCATTATCCCTAATTCCTTCAGGACCTAGCTCATATTCTGCCTCCTCCATGAAGCCTTCTGTTGACTGACTCCCTCCCACACTGATTTCTTATTTGGCTAGGGAATCTCCAACATGCTCATTATCGAAATGGAAATATTTATTGTAGAAATGATGACAAGGGAGAAGGGAAAGTTTCTGAATCTAGTGGAGACTTTAACCCTAGAATTACCTAACCTGTATATTACCTATTTTCATCTCCTGTATCACCTTACCCACCCCCCCCCCAAACACACAAGTAAGTACTTATCTACTTTGCTCAGTTATATGTTATGGCCTGGGCATGGAGAGGAGTAAGAAATTCTCTTTTTATTTTCCTCTAGAATACTAGTCAGAGGACCTGAGTTTGAATTCTGCCTCCTATGCTAACTGCCCAAATAATCTTGGATAAATTACTTCACCTACCTGGAGCATGATTCCCTTGATTATAAAATAAGGAAATTAGATCAGATGGTTGTGGGGGCAGCTAATGGATAGAGAATCCACCCTGGAGATGGGAGGTCCTAGGTTCAAATCTGTCCTCAGAGTTGAACTTCCTGCCTGTGTGACCTTGGACAAGTCACTTGACCCCCATTGCCTACCCCTTTATCACTCTTCTACCTCAGAATCCATACTTAGTATTAATTCTAAGAGGGAAGGAAAGTTTTTTTTTTAATTAAATGGTCTCTGAGGCCTTTTACATCTCTAGATCTATGATCCCATGATCTCTGTACCATCCCTCTACCACAGGACTCTCCCCTATGCCATGCCTCAAAAGCCTGCCCTCATTCACATCCACATATACACAGAGAAATATATTTTCTCTACCTATTTATTGTAGTCAGGTATGTGAAACTTCCAGTGGCAAGCTAGAGGAGGATAGAAATCTTTCCATGTGACACATTAGTTTGGAATGACATTAATCAGATTACATCTTCCACTGAATGAAAACATCTGAAAAGAGCCAAATTAAATACTTCTTCCTGATCTAATTTATTTCTCCTTTGTCTGTAGACATGCAATGACTAAGACTATGCTCTGCTGGATGTACATGAGCAAATGTTAGTGTCCAGTGTTAACTATGGCCTCATAGGAGAGGAGATGATAAAAAGCACAGGCAAACAAGTTGAACTTCAGACTGGGTGGTCATAGAATCATAGGTCTAAAACTGCACTGGGACCTCAGAGGCATCTAGTGCTGTGCCCCCACACCCCAAGCTCATTTTTCAGATGAGTAAACTAAGTACCAGGGAGGCTAAATGACTTAGCAAGCCACGGAGGAAGCTGAATGAGTAGCCCCATTGTGACTCCCTGCCCCAGGTATCTACAGTCCTATGAAGCCACTGGTTACCTTCCAACTCAATATAAACTTTGAGCAGGTACATGGTGAAATTGGAATTTAGGATTAAAACTACCTGAATTTTTCAGTTATTTAGTTATAGGACAAAGGAAGGTCTCAATTTAGGCTCTCCTGTCTGGCCATATAAAGCACTTTATATGGCTGACAACCAAAGCCCAATTCTGATCCCTTATAAAGTGTTTAGCAGTATTGCAGGTTTAGCTGAAGGCCATTAAACATGATATAATGAGGCAGCTGGGTGGTGCAGTGGATAGAGAACTAGGTCCTGGGTTCAAATCTCATCTCAGACTTTTCTTAGTTGTATCACCCAAGACAAGTCACTTGACCCCAATTGCCTAGCTCTTCCTGCTCTTCCTACTTGGAACCAGTACTTACTTTTGGCTCTGAGATGGAAGGTAAGGGCTTAAAAAAGCAATACGTGATATCACAAAATGGAATAGTGAATCAAAAGAATATACATTTGGAAGAAGAGAGTACTGAAGCTGGATGCCTTCAATGCCTATAATTCTAGTTTAATGTTGAGAAGGGATTTTTGTTTGTTTTATTGAAGTGTTCTTGGTACTCTAAATACACAGTTACTGAAACTTGCCTGGTTCTTTTTCTATCATACAAGACAAGACTCCCCCTTTATCTCTACTCTAAATATATCCTTAAAGCATTAGGTCTCTATTTCTACTTTCTATTGGGCACTCTCTAATATCTCCTTGACTCCTCACATGCAAATCTAAAATTAAACTGGTTTTCACACCCTCTAAACTGGTTCTTCTCCTTAATTTCCCAACTTTCCTTAATGACAAGGTATATAAGCTCATGGATTTAGAGCCAGAAATTACTCTGCTATCTAACTCTCCCTTCCCTCTCACCTTCATTTTATAAGTGAGGAAACTAAAGCTATATAACTTGCTCAAGGATGCACAGATAATAAATATCTGTGGTAGGATTTGAACCTAGATCTACTGCCTATAGTTATTGCCCTTTGTACTTTACTGTTTTTGACTTTCCTAGACTTAAAATATAGGAGTCACTTTTGTACTCTCTTCTAAATGAGATACTATTTGTAAAGCTTTTAGCACAATGCCTGGCACTTAATAAGTGCTTATTCCCTTCCTTCCCCTTTTCTTCTCTTAGCTCACAAATGTAGTCAGTCACTCAATCAGCCCCATCCCTTCTTTTTAGACTCTCTAATGTCTTTCATATCTATCTGATCTCTTGTATACCACTAAAATTGTTCTAATTTGGGCCCACATTTCTTCTCATCTAGACTATTGTGATTGCTTCTTAACTCTTCTCTCATGTAGTCTACTCTTCTATCAGTCTGCCTGCCTCATGAATTTCCAAGAAATCTTAATTTGCCAGTGATTATACTCTTCAAAAAATACCCCAAAACTAAAAAGATAAAAACAAAAACTCATAGGCTCTAAATCAAGTATGAACTCTTCATCATGGTTTTTGAAGACTCCCATAACTGATCCTGATCTCCCCTTTTGATTCCTTAAAAAAACCTCTTACTTCTGTCTTAGAGTCAATATGGATTGGTTCCAAGGTAGAGGAGTGGTAAGGGCTAGGCAATAGGAGTTAAGTGATTTGCCCTGGGTCACATAGCTAGAAAGAGTCTGAGGCCAGATTTAAGTCTCGAATATCCTGTCTCTAGTTCTGGCTCTCTAGCCACTGAACCACCTAGCTTCCCCCTCCATATCTGTTTCAAAGCTTCTTCAGGGAAGTCTATATCATATTGCCTTTTATATATTTCCCCAGCAGTTACCACAGTGTCTAGCACATAGTGGGCGATTGAAGCATGTTCATCAAATTAAATTGGTGAATGAAATAGAACATTTTTCTTCTTGACTCTACCTCAATGACATCAGCAGAAATTGTATAAACCTCATAGAACTTATTTTTATAGACCTAAAATTGTACTGCTTTTGCAGGAGCTGAATATGCCAAAAGAGTGAAAATGAACAGACAAGGAGTATTTTCAATGTTCTTAGTAAAAAAAAAAATGTGTCTTAGAACAGCCCAAGTTAACTTTTTATGTGAACAGTTTATTTCTTTGGGGAGAAAAAAAAGCACCAGAAAAAGTGTCCATTGTGTTTAGAAAAATCTGATTTGAGATTGGGTTCTTCTCTTTTCACTATTAAAGAAAATTGGTTGTTACTATTATGCAAAGAGAGTGAGCATGGCATAATAATCAGTGTGATAGTCTTACCATTAATAAGTTCTACATTCAAATCCTGTTTCTGATGTTCAATAGTCCAAACTCCAGGCAATACATTAAGACTCTTAAAGACAGATTGTCCAATGAAAGCAAAGGTCATTGAGTAGGTGACAATATATTTAAACCTGTTTAATTAGCATCTGAAATTCCAGGGGTAGTTTTTGTTGTTCAGTTATTTCAATCATATCAACTCTTAGTGTCCTTATTTGGAGTTTTATTGGCAAAGATAGTAGAAAGGTTTCTATTTCATTTTCCAGCTTGTTTTATAGATGAAGACCTGAGGAAAACATGATTAAATGGCTTGCCCAGCAAGTAAGTGTTTGAGGTTGAATTTGAACTCAAGAAGATGAGACTTCCAGACTCCTTGCCCAGCATTCTATAACTCCGCCACCTAGCTGCCACCAGGGATAGTAATTATGTAGTTTCAAACTGCATTTATATAATACCTTTCATTAATAATTCTACTACTTTCAAAAATTTAAAAAGAAACACACTTCATTCAGATCATAGGATTGTAGAGATATAATCTTCTTTCTTTAGATTCTAGAAAAAGAAGAGACCTCAGAGGTCATTTAATCCAATCCCACCTTTTTAAAGATGAGAAGACTGAGGCCCAGGGAAGTTGAGGCTAGTCCATTCATGCTAACCCTCTGAAACTCCAAGAAGTGACTTCCACAAGTCACTTAATAGAAACCAGGTTCCCCCCGAAGGAAATAAAAGGTCTTATGACAGACAGAGAGAGCAGCAAAGGAACTCTTGGAAGAATTTGATAACTTTAAAGAGAACATGACTACGCAATAAGATAAACACTATTATCTTCTTGGAAAAGTCAGACAGCACAAAATAATACTTTCATCTCCAATTATCACAGATTACCAGGATCTTGGGCAGCATCCATATCAACAAAAGAGTGCCTTGGACTTCTGCATTAGAATGACTTGAAAACTAGATTTATTTTAACCTTTCCAATAATTTTCAATTCAGTAAACATGTATTACTCACCTATCATGCATAAGGGGACCTACTGCACTGAGTAGACAAAGACCATAATAACTCAGCCTTCGAGGAATTTATATTCTACTGGTAGGGAAAGAGGAAGGAGGAAGGATACAGCCCATATTCAAAAAAACTGAATTTAATATCACTTGAGGAGAGAGTGAACACTAACAACTATGTGGATTAGTAACAATTTCCTTTAGGATATGACAACTGAGCTAAGCTTTAAAGAAAACTAGGACTTCTAAGAGGTATAAAGGAAAAGAGAGGACATTCTAGACTTGGGGCACAGCTTATACAAAGTCATGGAGGGGGAGATGGAATTCTGAGTTTAGGTCACTGTAAGCAGGCTACTTTGATTGGAATGGAGAATGTTTGATAGAGAGTAATTTGAAATAAGTATGGAAAGGTGAATTTAAGTTAGATTTGGTAGGGCTTTGAAATGTCAAAGAGAGAGAATAAAACACTATAGAAGCTATTTCTGCTACTTGCTATTGGTGTGACTTTGGACCAGTCATTTTACTCCTCTAAACTTCAGTTTCCTAATCTGTAAAATAATGGGGTTGGAATAGATCAGTTTGAGATCCCTTCGAATTCTAAATCTATGATCCTCTGAGCCTAAGTAGAGACTCACCAGAATAAAGGATTCTCCCTACCTCTGAAGAGTCAGATCATCTCATCAATAATTTCAGTACATTTTTCAGGATGCTTTAATGTCAGAGGGAGCATACATGCATCCCCCAAATAAAAGCCCCTATGATTTCATTATCTCTAGTGGATAAATATGGCAGCATATCTTTGGGGTTTATCTTTTTAAGGATATTATTTTTTCCTTCTATCTTAACTTCACTTTAGTATTTCTACTTATAGATCCACCCATTGCCATAAAAAAGATAAATTCCTTCTTTTCCCTGGGACTGGGGATTCATAAAACATTTTTAGGCAATTATGATTCTCCCCACTAAGTAATTATCATTGTTCAGTCATTTTAATTATGCCTGACACTTTATGACTCTATTTAGGGTTTTCTTGGCAAAGGTACTACAGTGACTTGCCATTTCCCTTTCCAAATTATTTTCCAGTTAAGGAAACTGAGGCAAACTGGATGAAGTGACTTGTCTAGCATCACATAGCTCTTTGAGACCAGACTTGAACTCAGGGAGATGAGTCTTCTTTTCTCATAGTCTGGCACTCCATCTATTGCACCACCTAGGTGCATCAAAAAATTATTACTAAATCATTATTATTCAGCTATGTTAATTTTTCCTCTCTAAAAAATTCCTTTCCCACTAATTGATTTTCTTGATGTTGCCTTCTAAACTCCATGTAGTTCCTGTTCCTGAAATGGTTGAATTAGTCATTGTACTCAGAATGACAGATGTAATCTCATCATGGAGCCATAAGGGAGCACCACTTCTCTAGCTTATCCTGAGTTACTTATTTAGCCTGACCTTGTTTGTTTTTTGTGTCATGCCACATTGAAAGTTCACACCTAGTTGACTATTTTTTTTCTAATTGACCCTTTAAGATCACTACTGAGTCTCTGTCACTATCTTATTCTTTAAAATGCCACTTTCTAATTATTTATGTGACTAAGATTATTCCTTCCAGATATGTTTGTTAATTCAGACTGATAACCAATGAGCTCTTCTCATTCACACTTCTTCAACATAAAAAAAATAAACCTTTGCCTTCCATCCTAGAACCAATACTGTGTATTGGTTCCAAGGCAGAAGAGCCATAAGAGCTAGGCAATGGGGGTTAAATGATTTGCCCAGGGTCACACAGCTAGAAAGTGTCTGAGGTCAGATTTGAACCTAGGACCTCCCATCTCCAGGCTTGACTCTCAGTCCTCTGAGTCACCTATCTGTCCCTTCACTCACATTTCTTAACTCATCTTTTAATCCTTTAAAGTTTTATATTTCACAGGATTGAAGGATCATGAATCTAGAGCTAGTAGAGCCTTTAGATTAGATAAAGCACCTCCTGTATGTACCAGGCAATGTGCTAAGATCTACAAAAAGACCCTATCTGCCATTAAGGAGCTTATATTCTAATGGGAGTAGGAGGAGACAAAACGAAGCTAAAAAGATCATGGAGAAGTATCCCTGGAGGGTATGTTAGAGCCAGGAGTCATGGCCAAGCTATTTTTTGAATATTTTTTGAAGTTGGGTTGGATTGTGTAGGTACTTCCTCAAAGATCCATGAAAAGGAAGAAGCATATCATTTAGAGAAAACTGTAGGGGAGGCTTTACCAATATGACAGGACTGTTAAGGGGAAGAGGTCCAGAAGTATCCAGGGACCCAAATTGAATTTATAGGCCATCAAGTCTGACCCTCTCATTTTGTAAATAAGGAAAGTAGGGCCCAGTGAGCATATATGGAATGCTCAAGGTAAATCAGGTAGCATCAGAGGCAAAATTTGAACTCAGTTCCTTCTACTCAAAGGCAGGTACACTGTGGCATGTGGCCTTTCTTTCCCTAGAAGCTAGTAGCCTTTGTAAATGTAACTCAAATATAGTTTTCATCCATATCATATTCCTTTGAATAAGAGCAAGAAAAGATGAATGGACAAGTATGTGGTACAATGGATAGAGTGCTGGGTCTATAGTTAGGAAGACTCATCTTACTGAGTTCAAATCTGGGCTCAGACACTTACTGTGACTCTGAACAAGTCTGATGCTGAACAAGGCAAACCCTGTTTGCCTTGGTTTCTTCAGGTATAAAATTAGCTAGAGTATCTTTGCCAAGAAAGTCCCAAATAGAATCACAAAGACTTGGACATGACTAAAAAATGAATGAATAACAAGAGCAGATATGAGTATACCTATAGATATACTTCAATTTATAATGTGTTATTTGGAGAAATTTGTAATATTGTTTCTAACTAAAGAAAATTATTTCCCCCTATAAAATTTAATTATATAATGTAGATTGTACTAAAAGAAGAAGATATTTTATTGCATTCCATTTCCCCATTGATTATGATGAGGACCAGCTGTTTCCCATCTCCACCAAAAACAGAACAGAAGGAAGTAAGCTTAAGTTGCAGTTTAGAGGATTTGGATTAGCTTTAAGAAAATATTTCTTGAGTTAAGCTTCCCAAGGTAGACTGTGGAATCTTCTCCCCTAGAGACTTTTTAAGGCTAAAATACATTTTCATTTGTCTGGGACGGCGAGGAGTGGTTCTGTTTGAAATCAAGAGAATGAACCAGAAGACCTCTTCTGGCCTTCTGAGTTTAAATCTAGCACGAATTATTTTGGAACCACCATATTAATTACTCATGACTTTTGGATATCTACAATTTTCTCCCTTTTAAAATTTTCCATTATCCAGTGAGGGCAAAGGCAGCATTACCCTGGAGTGGAATGTGAGCTCCCTGAAGGGTAGAGTCATTTTTTCCTTTCTTCTTTGTATCATAGGTGTTGAGTTCATTGTCTTACATGTAGCAGGGACCTGAATCCCCCCAGATGCTAGTTCCTTCCCCACCAAAGTTACTAAGTTTTTATGTTGTTTATACTTTTTATTTTAATCTATTGTCTCTCCTGAAAGAATGTAAGCTCTGTGATTTATTGGGGCTGCTTTATTTGTCTTTGTAGTCCCAGTCTGCAATGGAGTAGGTGCTTAATAAATGCTCATTGATGAGTTGATTGGTTAATAAGTACTTTGAGATTGGATTGGATCCTAAACCAAATGGCCCTTGGCAGTTGGTTTTTATTTCTTCACATTCTAGGCCAATGATTCCTAATCTGGGGCCTGTAGTCCAAATGGAGCCCATGAAATAGATTTCCATGGGTCTGTGAATGAAGATTGGGAAAATTTAATTTTTATTGCAACATAATTGGTTTCCTTTATGATTTTATATATTTAATTTTTTTTCCTGAGAAGGTATCTATGGGCTTCCCCTGACTATCAAGAGCCAGGAAAAAAAGGTTGGTTGTTTTTTTGTTTGTTTGTTTGTTTGTTTGTTTTTTTTAAATAAACTATTACCTCCTAGTAACAACTCTAAGAGAGAAGAGCCTAGGTCTAAGGCAAACGGAAGTGTCTGAAGCCAGATTTGAACATAGGTTCTCCCAACTCCAGCCCTGGATCTCTACCCAATGGACCACCTAGCTGCCCCTAGAAAGAGGATCTAGTCCAGTGATTCCCAAAGTGGACACTACCGCCCCCTGGTGGGTGCTGCAGCGATCCAGAGAAGCAGTGATGGCCACACTTTTTTTGTATTACATTCTATTCTGAGTTCAATAAATAGTTTCATAATTTCCAGGGGATGCTAAGTAATATTTTTTCTGGAAAGGGGGCAGTAGGCCAAAAAAGTTTGGGAACCACTGATCTAGTCTATAGCTGTGATAAAGAGACCTCATCTCCACTGTTGTTTTTTTTTTTTTTTAAAGAATTGTAATGATTACATATTCCACTTTTCTCTTAACTATCTCTTGTTAGATTTTTCTTTGTTAAACTCAATGTTTTCTTCACTCAATATGAATCTTACTCACAACAAGCTGCCTTTAATTAGATGTCTCTATGATTTCTTTTCTCCCCAGCTTTTAGAAAATTTAAGGCCTGATTTGGACTCATGCAAGTTTTTTCTTTAGCTTTGGCTTTTGTGTCAGGCTGACCTAGCCAGACCACAAGCTCTTTGTCCAGGGGAGAGAAATCAGTTTTCATTTCATATGTACATATTTTGGAGCCTTTGTCCAGATGAGACACTGTGAAACTAAGACTTTTACAGGAAACTACCTTTTTTATGATCAAGAAAATCTGATGCTTCTTCATGAAATCTTTACAATAGTTACATCTTTATTTCTTTAGGTAGGGAAAGTGAAGCATTGATAGAAGGTTAACTATCACTATCACATAGCTAGACAATGTTAGAATTAAGCCTGAAATCCCACTTCTGCTCCTCCGGGTCAGAGTTCCCTCCCTCATATGCCAAATAAGATAGAATATGAGATCTGAAGTCAGGAAGACTTTGGTTTGAATCCCATCTCAGATACTTATTGATTATATGACCATAAGCAAGTCACATAACCCAATGAGCCTCTGTTTCATCATGGGGTTGGACTTGATGACTTCCAAGATCTCTTCTAGCTAACAGCTATACGATTCTTTGATCCTTCTTTGATATGGCCCCATATGACTGAATGGTGGATAGAATCATGTTAAGTAAAGAGAGAGGACATAGTAGTTGCTGGGATGGCAAGAATCTAAAATATAAAGGTAAGCAGTTTGTATTTATTTGGGGAAGTTGAAGAAAGCACCCAAGACTAACTTTAGGGGCAATTATCTTAGGAACTTCTGGACAAGGGGAAAGTTCCTAGAAGGAATAGATAGATTCTACCTAGTCATTATTGCTGATTTGTTTCAATTGTATCTGATTCTTTCTGACCACCATTTGGGGTTTTCTTGGCAGAAATACTAGAGTGGTTTGCCATTTCTTTCTCCAGCTCATTTAACAGATGAGGAAACTGAGGCAAACAGGGTTGAGTGACTTATCCAAGGTCACATAGTGAGGTTTGAGGCAAGATTTGAACTCAGGAAGATGAGTCTTCCAGACTACAGGTCTAGTACTTTATCCCCTGAGCCTCCTAGCTACACAGCAAAATCCTATGATGACAAGCTACTAGAATTTCTAAGGAATATCAGACCATGACAGCTTTCTTTTACTCTCCTTGCCTTTACAAAAGAGCAAATTACCCCATAAGTCAAAGGGCAATTGTCCATTTGCTCGCTGTGATTTCCAGATCTAGCTCAGCGGCATAGGAGGAAATAGGAAGACAATAACTTTGAATATCCAGTTTGAATGAGATTCTTTTTTTATAGCATATTTATTTTTTCTATGTATTTTCTCTTCCCTTCTAGACTATCATATCCACTAAAGTTCTACTCTAATGCCTTATGTTGGTATAGTGGTAGCCTTGGATTCTGAAAAGACTAAGCCAGTAGAACTTGAGCTTTGGCAAATTTTGCTAAACTTGAAAGGCTTTAAATATGCCTCAATGATAAACTTAGTCTTCTGCCTAAAGACCAGCCTAGTTAGGTTCACAGTGACCCATTACCATGTAGACTTGAAAGTGATGAATTTTGGTCATAGAAATTTTTAAAGACCACCAAACAATGAATAGGGGGCAGGTAGATGGCACAGAGGAGATAATGCCAGGCCAGGAGTCAGAAAGACTTGAGCTCAAATCTGAACTCAGACGTTAACTGTGTGATCCTGGAAAGTTGCTCACCCCTATTTGTCTCATTTTCCTCATTTGTAAAATGAGCTGATGAAGGAAATGGCAAACCACTCCAATATCTTTGCCAACACAAAGGGTCAGACATGACTGAAACAACTAAACAATAATGAGTAGAAGGATGATGATCAGTTTCAGCAGAGATTATACATATTCTTATAAAATCTCAAATAATTGATGTATTGAAATACTAGATTGTAAGCTTCCTTAGGACAACCATGTCTAATTGATCTTTATGTTCCTAAACATAAAGCATCAGGTACAAATTTACTTTTGATCTGGACCTATAATTTCATATAAGAAACTATCCAGTGAGGAAACTCTCTCTATTGTAGCAAAACCTTAGATACTGTCTGGGGTACTGGGAAATTAAGTGACTTGCCTGGAGACAGGACATGAAGACAGGTTTTCCAGACTCCAAGGTTGACATTCTATCCTTAATACCATATTGACTCACACCTTGTATACAATAGAAGCTTCGTAAGTGTTTGAATTAAATTGACCCTCACAAAATAGGAAGGTACCTTGTCAAGGACACTTTTTAGATAATTTAATTGCAGAAAGTTAAAGTAGTTTACAAAATTAGTTTTCCTGTAACTAGGCATAATAGTTAAGAGAGTAAAAGAAATCTATTATTTATTATAATGTTTCCCCCCCTGAAGAGTGCTTTATATACTAAATGCTTTTTTTTTGGCCTAATACAAAATGCTTTAAGAAAATACAACTACAAAATAGAATGGGTTAACTAAACTAGAGATTTTCTGTTGATTATGAAACCTTAAAGGCTTCTGGTTTATGTATAGGGACCACCTCCTCTCCAAATTTTTGTTAGCATTTTTTTAATGCTGAAAAATTCAGTCATGGTCATTCTTTCCTAATTTTCATCAGAAGTGCTCAGGCATGTTTATACTTTTTATAATATTCTCTATCCATTCCATGCCTTCCATAGATCATCAATGGAAACCTCCCACAAGGTTTAGATTACATTAAAGTTGACGTAGATCATTTCTACACTTAATAGAACACTGTGGTCAGGTTTGAATAGAGGTCTGTAACCCAACCATTGTTTGGGTAATGCAGTAGTCACTTATGTTTGCAGTAAAGGAGATATATTGTTGTTGATTTCATTCAGGATGGTCATATTAAGCAGACTATGCTAAATTAGCATTTAAAACATCAACATTTTAGTAGAATAATAGATATTTAAGAAATTTAATGGATCTTAAAAATAATTTTGTCTATGCTCTTTATTGTGTACTCTTCCATTCAATAATAATGGCCTCTTGGATGTTTGATGAACAAGACACTCCATCACTCAACTTTGGGCATTATCTCTGAATATCCCCTCAGCTGGAATGTTTTCCCACTTCTCATCCTTTATGTCTTAATTAAAAAATCACATTTTTCAGGAAGCCTTTCCCAATCCCTCTTGATTCCATTGCCTTCCCTCTGATAATGATTTCTAATTTATCCTGTATACAGATTGTTTTGTATATATTTATTTGCATTTTCTCTCCTATTAAATACATGAGCTCCGTGAGGGCAGGGACTGTTTTTTGCCTCTTTTTGTATTTCCAGCACTTAGCATATTACCTGGCACATAGTAGATAGTAATAAGTGTTTACTGAATTGAATTGTGTAAGTGAGGAATCTAAGGCCCAAGGAAGTTGTTATTTGCCCAATGTAATTTTATAGGATAATCAGTCAACCAATCAGTAAATAGTTATTGTTGACTGTGTGCTAGGCACAAATGCTAAGTGCTAGAGATGAGAAGAGTGGGAGATGATAGAAAGAACACTAGTTTTGGAGTCTTTAATTTAGAATCTTCTTTCAAGTCTTGCCTCTGAAACATACTTTCTGGGTAACCACTGGGAAATCACTTAACCTCTCAGTGCCTACAGGGAACTCCCTACACTATACACTATAGGTAGTTGCTAATCTATGTCAATGAAGGGATCCCCATGCCAAGACTTCCCCACACCACTAGACTCACTGGTAAGGCAACTTTTCCAAAATTATGGGTGGTAAAGCTGTTGGTACTTAGAGTCAGGGTACATTGTTTCTTTTTTAGTTCAATTAAATAACTAATTAAGAATATTTTTCCATGGTTATATGAATCATGTTCCTTCCCTCCCCTCCTCCCACCCACCTCCCAGCAATTCCACTGGGTTTTACATGTGTCATTGATCAAGAGCTATTTCCATATTATTAATATTTACACTAGGGTGATTGTTTAGAGTCTATATCCTGAATCATATCCCCATAGAACCATGTGATCAAGCAGTTGTTTTTTTCCTGTATTTCTACTCCCACAGTTCTTTCTCTGGATGTGAATTGTGTTCTTTCTCACAAGTCCCTCAGAATTGTCCTGGGGCATTGCATTATTGCTAGTACAGAAGTCCATTATGTTCTATTGTGCCACAGTGTATCTGTCTCTGTGTATATGGTTCTCCTGGTTCTGCTCCTTTCACTCTGCATCAATTCCTGGAGGTCATTCCAGTTCACATGGAATTCTTCCAGTTCCTCATTCCTTTTAGCACAATAGTGTTCCATCACCAACAGATACTACAATTTATTCAGCCATTCCTCAATTGAAGGGCATCCCCTCATTTTCCAATTTTTTGCCACCACAAAAACTGCAGCTATAAATACTTTTGTACAAGTCTTTTTCCCTATTATCTCTTTGAGGTATAAACCAGCAGTAGTATGGTTGGATAGAAGGGCAGGTAGTCTTTTAGAGCTCTTTGGGCATAGTTCCAAATTGCCATCCAGAATGGTTAGATCAATTCACAACTCCACCAGGAATGCATTAATGTCCCAATTTTGCCACATCCCCTCCAACATTTATTACTTTCCTTTGCTGTCATGTTAGCCAATCTGCTAGGTGTGAGGTGATACCTCAGAGTTGTTTTGATTTGCATTTCTCTAATTATAAGAGATTTAGAACACTTTTTCATGTGCTTATTGATAGTTTTGATTTCTTTATGGGAAAATTGCCTATTCATGTCCCTTGCCCATTTATCAATTGGGAAATGGTTTGATTTAGGGTACATTGTTTCTAAAAACCAAGTGCACTTTTCATTGCATCAGTCCACATGTGCTCATCTACCTCCCCAGGAGAGCTCAGTCAATAAAAACATAAAGAGAGCTAACATTTAACAGAGAGAATCTACTAATTTGCTGATTATTGATAGGCATTGTGGTTTTTCAAAAGTATAGACTCTATTCAGTCTTTTAAATGTCCCCCATCAATGGATGACAATTAGGATAATATGAAAATGATATACATAACATTTTGTGCTGCTCTATTGCTATCTCTCCTTTGTGAATGTATAATAGATTTTTAGGGTTAATGCTTTCAATATGATTCTTTTTAACAAATCCTGTATTAATGATGATAATAATAATGGTGATTTAAGGTTTGTAAAACACCATCTTTTGAGCCTTATGACAACAGAACTGTAAGATATATATGGTAGATATTAAAATGCCCATTTTGCATAAGGAGAAAGTAAGGTTAAGATGTTGGATATCTTACCCATGATAATGTATCATGATATGTAAAAGGAACAGGATTTGAACCCAGATCTCCCTGAATCAAAGTTCAGAATTTTATGCACTTCAGGCCTGTTTTGCAAAACATTGAAGCTTGGCTCTAAGTGGGAAATAGTTTTGCCTAATGATGATGAATCTCGGGTGTTACTAAATTTTTGTTTCACAATCCTGCATTTTTTTTTATCATTCTGGTGACTTGCTAGCTCAGGGGAGGTTATTTCTCTGCCAGAGACTTGTAAACGCTAAGAAGAGACAGAATACAATACAGATGTTATATGATAACCTCTTGTTCATACAAAATGAATGTTGAGCTTTATCTTGGCAGCTAAGAGTTTGTCTCATTAGATGTTCTGGACAGTTGGTGCTGCTTCTCAACATTGTAAAAAAGAGTTCACAAATGAATGCAAAAGTTTGTAGGGTCATTAAAGGATAAAATTTGACATTGTATTCTTACTATATGCTCATTTAAGAAGGGACCTGTGCTGGTTTACTTATTGAATCAAAGGACTTCCTGTAGAACTGAACATGATTTCATTGAATTAGACAAGTATGTGAGGTAACGTAAATAAGAAATTTGGAAATGGTATTCAGCAAACCATCCATTCCTTGGCTTCATTTCTCCATCTTTAAAATAAATTCCAAACTCTTATCTAGTGTTATGGTATGTTTTGAACATTAATCATAATTCATATCTTCCTATTTGAAGATCTGATATGTTGTTTTGCCAACAGGGACAGTTGTTCTTATAAATTTCATTCAATCAATTCTTTGCCTCCAGAGAGGAGAGAGCCTTCCCAGGCTATTGCTTGTTTTTATGGATAAAGCACTGGGGTGAGTGGATAGAAGTCTCCTTTTCAGAAGTCCTAGATATTAAGAAATAGGAATGGAATGAAGTCAGATTAAAATTACAGGTTAATATTAATATTTGAAGAAGGATAGAAAATGATGATAGTCATAATAACTCTTGTGCTAATCTCATGGTTCTATAGCAACTGGAACAATACCATATTTGGTTTGGGTCTGTACCTCAAGGTTGTTGCTTGGTCCTAGGCAAAAATTATGAAAAACTGTACATAAAACTTTTATCACTTTTGCCTCCATTTATTTACTCTCCATCTTCTTCACCAATGTCTTGGCACCAACCTCTCAAACACCCAATACCTTCATGCTTCCTATTGTAATAATGCACCCAAACCTAGCCTGATAACCTTGCTATGGAATCAATCATTCCTTTCTTATTCCATCTGTATTATATTCCCAGCTATTTATCATGGAAGAAATCATTCTGCTAAATTTTCTCACACAAAAGCATTATGTCTACTTATTAGTTGAAGGGACTAAATAATCCCTGGAATATTTTCCTTGAAGTAATAATAGAACCAAAAAATTTACATTAACGTAAACCTTTTATAGTTCTCTAAAACTTTCCTATATCAATTCACAAAAGTAGAAGTTTCTCAACTGTTATTATTCCTCTTTTGCATATGGAGATACTAAGATTCAAAGAAGCTTTTTCTTCAAGAAGATTACATGACAAGTAATGCGTGGGAATAAAGGAAGTGTTATATATTGGGAGCAGTGCTGAATTTGGAGTTAGAGAGATCCAGCTTGAAATTCTGTTGCTGAAACTGACAATGAACACTGGAAAGTTCCTTAAGTTTACACCCATGAAATGAAGGTAATAATACATTTGCTGAGGGGCAGTTAGGTGGCTCAGTGAGTTGAGAGTCACGCCTAGAAATGGGAGGTTCTAGGTTCAAATTTGACCTCAGACATTTCCTAGCTGTGTGACTCTGGGCAAGTCACTTAACCCCCTTGGCATAACCCTTATCTCTCTTCTATCTTGGGAACCAATATATAATATTGATCCTAAGATGGAAGGTAAAGGTTTAAAAAAACCAATACATTGGTTGTTGTGATATTCAAGTACAATCATGTACATACTGGAACTTTTCTTCAGTCATTTTAGTCATGTCTGATTCTTCATGACTATATTTAGGATTTTCTTGGCAAAGATATTGGAGTGGATTCCTATTTTCTTCTCTGGTTCATTTTACAGATGAGGAAATGGAGTCACACAGCTAGTAAATATCTGAGGTCAGATTTGAACTCAGGAAGAAGAATCTTCTTGACTCCAAACCTGGCACTGTGTCCACTGCTACAGTGTTTTAGGAAACTTTAAAATGTAGTTTAAATTGAAGGCAAGAAATGAAGGGAATTTCAGACTTTGGCAGGTAAGAGAGTCTCCTTAATATGTCTCCTTCACTTCTCACAGTCCTCTCCCTATGTATTCAGAGGGGTCTGGATTATATACCTTGAAAAGATTCAACAGGTCAATTAAAATGAAGCTCTCTGAAGGCAGGGAATGACTTTTACATTTCTTTGCATCCCCAGTGACTAGCCCAATGCCTAGCATATAAGCCTGATAACATCTGGCATTTAATAAATGCATATTAACTGACTGACAGAAAAAGCAGTAGGATAGAGTGGGTTAAAAAGCTTGGAGTCAGAACTTTTAGAGTTGGAGGAAAACTTACAGATTTTCTTTCATTCACCTCCTTCCTCTTGCCAATAAGGCCTGGAGAGGTGAATGAACCTGACAACTTGATAAAATACAAATTCCCTTTTTGGAAAGGTAAAGTCCTTCATGTACTGGCTTGTAGTCTATCTCTCCAAACTAATTATACATTACTCTCCTCCCACATTCTGGCAAACTTATCTTCTTACCTCTTCCTCACACAATCCCAGCTCAATGCACTTCTCTCTGTGTCTTTGCAGTGACTGTCTCTTATGCCTGAAAGACACATCTTTTTGGTCAACGGCTCTCAGAATCCCTCATTTTTTTTTCAAACTATAGGTCAAGCACAATTTTTCCTGATTTGACGCCCGTCCCCCTTCTGCTGGTGCATTTTTCCTCTTCCTCTAGTTTACATTGCATTCTTTTATGTATTTATGTATGTATATATTGTTTTCTCCAAAAGAATATTGGACCCTTGTGGGCAAGGACTGTTTTCCCTGCCCTTAGTACATAGCTTGGCATGTCTTACAGTAAGTGTTTAATAAATGCTTTTTTGTTTAATTCATTTCCCACGCCAATGACTGTTAAATTCTGGCATAGTTCTGGTGTCAAGTGTTTGTTCATTTTCACCACAAGTTCTTGAGTACATTATACTGGAGCCAAACCTTTGGACCCTCAGAAGATCAGAAAGGGATTGTCAACCAAGGACCTAGGAATATCCCCAGAAATTTCTAGCAGGAAAAGACTATAACTCCCCACCCCCTAGTTCCTTATTCCAGATTTCTTAGAGCTTCCTTTCCTACTTCTTACCCTCCTTAGACCCCACTCAGCTGACTCTTCTTCCTAAGAATGCAAAGTCACCCCTCATGGTTTTGGACTCTCTCCCCCATTACCTGGTTAATGGATAAAGTGGAAAATATGGGGTTCAGGAGAAAAGAGTGCCTACTTCTCTGTAGAGATGAGAGGAAAGATATTCCTGAATTCTCATGCTGAAATTTTGCTTCATGTAGTAGTCAATCTATGATGGTATTTTAATAAGGTTCAATATCCAAGCACATTTTCTGCTGAATAAGCTTTTCTTAGCTGATCAATGGAACCTACCTACTAATTGTAGCTTTCTTTTTCTGGAAAAAGGCATTTTGAAGTTGTAAGGACCTTAATTACATAGACAATTTTTAGAACATAACCTTTTTATTAGTGGGTGAATACCTACAATCACTTTGGAGACTATCTATATGTCAGTGATGACTTTGAGCAAATAGAGTGAGAGTCCATTTCAGCTCTGAATCTTACGAACTTGTGTTTTATGAGCCTTTGACTTGACTCAAGGTGACTCAATCATTTGTTTAGGAGATCTTTACTGACATATAATTGGCTAAGTTCATGGAGCTGTCACCCATGGAGGGCCTTTTGATTCAATTTGTATTCCATTGTAGCCATTTAATTAGATCTGGAAGAAAATGATTTTCTAGTACATTGTATAAATCCAGAGCTATGTGCCTGCCATCAGCCTTGATTATTAGTTGGTGAAGTGATTTCTTCTTGTTCCAAAAGTGTGTCTGGAAGATTTGGACCTATTTATTATGTGCTTCTTTTTTTTCTTTTACCATTCCTCTGCTTTCTCTTTTTCTTCTTTTTAAAAAAATTTATTTTAATTTTGCCCCATTACATGAAAAAACAGTTTCCAACACTTTAAAAAGAATTATGACTCTTGAATTCTCTCCTTCCTTCTTTCTCCCTCCCCCACAAGATGATAAACAACCTTATATAAATATTATATATATTATTATATAGATATTACATGTGTGATCATATAAAACTTTTTCCATATTAATCTTTTTGTGGAAGAAAACTTGAATGAAAACAATTAGGAGAAAAGTAAAAGAGTTTCATTTGGGTTCAGATTCCATTAGTTTCTTCTCTGAAAGGAGAAAACTATTTTTATTGTGAGTCCTTTGGAATTGTTTTGGATCTTTGGAATTGTTTTGTTATATTGCTGAGAAAACTGTTATTCACAGTTATTTATTATACTGTATTTCTGTCACTGTGTACAATGCTCTCCTGGTTTTGCTTGTTTCACTTTGCTTCAGTTTGTGTCTTTCCAGGTTTTTCTGAGCCCCTCCTCTTTGTCATTTCTCATAGCACATAGTTTACCATTACAGTCATTACAATCATATACTATAACTTATTCAGCCATTCCCTGGTTGATGGGTATCCTTTCCCTTTCCAATTCTTTGTCTCCCTCAAAAGGATCTGCTTTCAATATTTTTGTACATATAGATCCTTCCCCTTTTGTTTTTTTTATCTCTTTGGAATACAAACTTAGTAATGGTATTGCATAGTCAAAGGTCATATATTATTTTATAGCCCTTTGGGCATGGGTCCAAACTGAATGGCTAAATCAGTTCACAACTCCCCCACCAGTGCATTAGTGTCTCAATTTTCACACATCCTCTCCAAGTTTTGTCATTTTCCTTTTCTGTCGAAATAACCAATTTGATAGATGTGGGGTGGTATCTTGGAATTGTTTTAATTTGTATTTCTTGAATTAATAGTTATTTAGAGCATTTTCAGAATAGAGAGCTTTTATTACTTTGCATTTTTATGATTGCTGTGTACTATTCATCCCCCTGTTTAAGTGTCTGACCACCCCATCACCCAGTTTGCCCTCTTTTGTATCAACCTAACCCACATCTGTTATCCTCTTCCCCTCTTAGTTTCCTGGAAGGTAAGATAGATTTCTAAACCCAAAGACTGTGTATGTTCTTCATTGCAAAAGAGGTATCAGCTAGGTGAGGAGAAAGTTCCAAAGGGTCAAGAGTGCAGAGTAGTGAAGTCAAATTCATCAGAGGAAATTCATTTTCATAGAAAAATCAAACAATGATATTTTCATCACAGAAGCTATGGTAAGACTACCAGAATCAAGAAAGGTTGGAGGGTAGGAGTTAAGCCAAAACTGAGGTCACTGTTTAGGATAAGGAGGCAGAGATGAGTGATTGAAGGAAAAGAGAGGAATTTCTCCTCCTTTCCTCCTTCACCAAAGCAGACCAACTTTAGGACAAGGTAGGTGTAGGAGTTGGGGAGAGACAAAAAAGAGCTTGGCCTCAGGCAACAAAGAATAGGGTGAAGAAAAGGCTGGTGAAGAGGAACTTAAGGATCAGAGATTTAAGACAGGAAAGGATCTTGGAGATAATCTAGTTCAACTACAGCAGGACCTTGTTTTAAGTGAGTTATATGGGAATCCAGATATATGTGATTGTCAATCAAAAAAATAAAGACAGAAAATATGTTAAATTACATCCTAAATCCATACGATTTCCCAAGCATTATAAAATCTCAAACCATCTTACCCAGTAGTGCTCATCCTCAATTTGAGAAACATTGCTGTGAGTCATTGCATTGTTTTGTGCCAAACATGAGCTCCTACATCAGTTTTTGTCCAGAGTTCTCACTTGTAACAAGTCATGTCCACATTAGAGCAATGCTTCTTTTAGTTTCATTAATACTATGGCATTTATTTTTAAAAATGTATAATAGGTATGCTTACATAAGAAATATTTATCAAATAATTAGGTCTGCTATTGTGTATGATTTTTAACTTACAAACAGGCTCTTGGAATATATTGGTACGTAACAAAGTCCTACTGTTCTACATTTTACTGATAAAGAAACTAAGGTACAGAAAACCTAAGTGACTATTCCAAGATCACACAGGTAGTAAATGGGAGAGTTAGCATTTGGATACAGATGCTCTGGCTCCAGATTCGATACCATTGCATGATATCTAAGGTGTTTGCTGCCTCTCAAACCCCAAATCGTAGAATCATGAAAGGAGTAGAAATTGCCTATGATAACTAGACCACTGGACCAAGGTAGCTTTTCCAAGGATAGTAATTCATGTATATTAGAGAATATGTACATATATAAGTATATATAAAATAAACACACAGAAGTGTATAGATACACACATGGATATATGTGTACATACAAGTATATGTGTATATATATACACACATAAATATATACATGTATATATATAGTCTACAAATAAATCCATAGCATCATATGTCTAGAGTTGAAAGGAACCTTAGGGGCCACCTAATCCAATCCCCTCATTTTAGAGGTGAAGGAATTGAAGCCCGACAATGTGCAGTGATTTGCTCAACGGTAAACAAAAATTAAGGAGTACAGGTAGGTGTTTGTTGTCATTCAGTTGTTTTCAGTCATGTACAACTCTTTGTGACCTCTTTTTGGCCAAGATACTGGAATGATTCGCCATTTACTTCGTCAGCTCATTTTATAGGTGAGGAAACCGGGGCAGACAGGATTAAGTGACTTTCCCAGAGTCACACAGCTAATATTTGAACTCAGATCTTCCTGACTACAGAACTAGCACTCTGTCCACTGCACCACCTAGCTGCCTCGATAGTATTTTAACCCAATTCCTCCAAGTATAGAAAAAGAGACTCCTTCCCCAATAACATGCTACCTATTCACTGTATCCTGAGAATTTTTGTACCATTAAAGAAAAAAACATTTTAATTTAAAAATTCTGGTATGCTTGTTAACTAATAATTTTTAAATGGCCTCATCTCAAACATACTATTTTTTCAAACATATTATTTTTAATGACAAATAATTCAGAATTTTTTCAGGGCATTCACTACCATCCTAATTTAGGACATGATTCTAGCAACACAGATCATGGATGCAGGCAATCTAAAAATAGTCTTCTCTATTTTTCTTTTTTTTTCTGATTTTCCTAGTGTATTCTTATTGTTCTTGTCCTTTCTGCCCTGTCTAAGAAGGATTCTTAGTCTGGGGTTACAGCTGCAGGACTTAAAAGCCAAGTTGTTAAATACATTTCTATTTTTTCTCCCTACATCTCACTACTTGGCTGCAGAATCTTTTTTTTCCCCTGATTTCAAAGTTGGTTCCAAAACTAGCAATAGTGTGAACGCATAGTGTAATGTTAGAATGTTAGATTTTGCAGTGGATATGTGTATCCGGTTCTTTGGCAATTTGTGTTCAGGTATGTGTATGTGTGTGTATGTTTACACAAACATATGCATATACATACATATATAGTGTACATATAATCAATAAATTCAGTCAAATAGATGGCTTGATATTACAAAAAATTAAATAACTGGTTGCTTGTTGTCACCTTTCTTGGAGCAGATATGTGATTTCATTGGTATAGGGCAAGAATCTCTAAACTCTTTTGATAACACTCCCTTAACATGTGGATACTTATTTGTAATAAATTATATGCATGTATTATCATACTCATGATTGTGGCAATTATAAAAATGCATCCAAAAATGGAAATTAAGAATGATGAAATAAAATTATATATATACATATGCATATATAGAGATATAGATATATAGTGATGAGCTACTGTGTTTTATTGAAGTAGAGGAATGAAAGTCAGTCATTGTGACAGATATATGAAAGACAGATTAGAAAGGGGAGAGACACAAAGCAGGAAAACCAAGTAGTAGACTATTGTAATAGTCCAGTCAAGAGGTAATAATAAGGGACTGAACTAAACTAGGTTGATGGCTGTGTGAGTGAAAAGAAGAGAATGGAAGCCAGAAATGTGAAATTTTCTAATTGGATATGTGGGATATAAGAATGAGGAGTCCAAGATAATATCAAAGTTATAAACCTGGGAGGCTAGAAAGATGGCTGTACCCTTGACAGAATTGGGAAGTTTGAAAAGGCTATGGATTTCAGGGGGAAATAAGATTTTTTAAGATCTGAGATGTATTTCACAAGTATGTTTCTTTTTCCTGTGGGAATCATTCTGTTGCACAAAAATGAAAACTGGGAGGGGCTTTCCCCTTGCTTTTCACTGCCCTGGAGAGCAGAGCCCCCTTACAAAGTTTTATCTAATTCATGGTCTAGGGCAGAGGTAACAAATATAGTTGTACTTGCAACACTTTATAGTGGTACAAGAAGCAGATTAAAATGTACTTGGAAATACTTAACAAAAGAAATAAAAATATAATAAAACATAGATAACATTTCTTTTTTAAAACTAAGGCAATATTTAGCCACAGAGATCTTTATGGATGGATTAGCTATTTTCACAATAGCTAAATGTAATTAAATATTTTTAAAAGAATCCTTTTCACTATCCAGAAAGAGAAACCAGAATTTTAATTTGAGATGACACTATTATTTCATATTGTTTTAGTCAATAACAAGAAGAAATTCAACATTTTGTCATTCAGCTATTTGACACAAATATTTGAGCCAATAGGCATAATTGGATATTTACATCAAGCTGGAGGTGTGCTACTTCATCTCTCTCACCTTTTACCTAACTTTACTCCTATAAAATTTAGAATATTCCATTGTGATGACTTACAGTTATAAGTACTGTACTTGTTCTTTGTCTTTGTGTGTCCATTTGTATGTACATTGTTATAATGAATTTCTGGGACAAGGTGGACACCATTTTGAGTAACAAGATCATCAGTTGGAGACCTTGGAATGTACCCAGGTGCTGTGAGCCATTATAACAACATTTATCCACCATTGAAGTCCTTTGTTAATCCTTTATCATAGTGTGGAGGTGATCCTGAGCTCTTGAAGGCTATACCAGCATTATAAATTTTGAGTACTAGCTTGGCAATCAATATGTCTATTATGCACTTCATCAAGTTCAACAAACTTCATCATATCGATTATGAGATGATAGCATTTGGGGGTCTTAGAATTTAAGAAAAATAGAGTATAACATGTATTCATTTTCTGAACATCTATATGTATTCCTATATATTTATATTTTTCACCTCAAATAAAAATTCTGATTTCTTTCTGGATAGTGAAAGTGATTCTTTTTAAAAAATCATTAAATTACATTTAGCTATTATGAAAACAACTATATAAAATCATTAAATCATAATTAGTGAGATTAATTAATGACTAATAATACTTCAATATGAGCATTCCCAACTACTCCGAGATACCTTATTTTAATTTTTATCTCTTTTATTATTATGAGATTGATAAACACTAATAAACATGAACATTTCCACATGTAAAGAACAGAAAAAGGACCACATATGAAATTGTGAATCACCATTATGTACAGCTATTAAAGCATATATTTTAGAAATTTGACACGTAGCTCCAACATTTCTTTGCTTGTTTTCTTTTGGCTTTATTTTTTAAAGAAGTTTATTGCTTTGGCTTTTGTCTCTTCAAAAAAAGAAAGCCATGACCCTTCCTGTACAAACCACCTACACCAACATCTGTATTTGGTCTGTCGTCCTGTAAAATAACTTTAAAACAACAACAACAACAACAACAACAAAACCAACCAATCAAAGTTGAGTTGAAAAGTATCAGAATAGTGCCTTTGATCATTTGTATAAATTACTGAGATGGAAGCCATATTGAAGAAATTTTTCCTCATTTTAAGATATGGAATAAGGAATATGCTTTCATTAGCATTTACACATTTGGGAACTGAAGGTTTTCTTACTAAATATCAGAAACAAGTCATTTTCTCTTTCCCACACACCAAACTCCAAAACTATTTTATTTTATTAGCATGAAAATTAAGTAGAATAAACTTGGGGAAAATCACTAGAGAACAAGGAATGATTTCTTTCATATGATTATGGGCAAGATGTTTAATTTCTCTGAGGCTTGTTTTCCTCAGTGGTAATATGGGCATATGAGTTCATGTATTCTTACTTCACAAGCTTATCAATAACAAAGAATCTTATTAAAAACCTATAACTAATATGGTCTTCAGATAATCATCAAAATGAATAAGCTTTGTGTTTAATGCTTTATGAAATTTTATAAATTTATAATCAGTATTCATTTAAACTTTGTGCAAATAGAGTGGTCTTAAAATTGTACATGAAAACATTTTGTTTGAACTTCAAAAAATAAAGAACTAGAAATTAAGGGGCTACCCATCAGTTAAGGAATGGCAGAACAAGTCATGACATATGATTGTGATGGAATACTACTGCATCATAAGAAATGATGAGCAGATTAGTTCCAAAAAACATGGAAAGACTTACATGAAAGCATAAAAAGTGAAATAAGTACAAGGAAGAGAACATTATCTACAGCTACAGAATGATTGTATGAACAATAAGTTGTGAATACCCACCTCTAGAGAAGGAACTGATAAATATAAACATGAAAGACATAGTTTACATATACATTTTGGGGTGTGTGTGTGTGTGTGTGTGTGTGTGTGTGTGTGTGTGTGTGTGTGTGTGAATTGATGCCTTCCCTTATGTGGGGATGGAAGGAGTGAGATATCAGGGAATTTTAATGTAACTAACAATAATTTCAAAAAGTAAGAATTTCAAAAAATAAGTTAGTCAAAATCTAGAATACTGAGAAAGGAAGCATTTTAAAAACTCCACCATATTAATTCCTTTTTCAGAAGAATAGATATATTTTTAGGGCAGCTAGGTAGTACAGTGAGAAAAGTGCTGGGCTTGGAGTCAAGAAAACTCACCTACTTAGTTCAAATCTAGCCTCAAGATACTTACTAGCTATGTGACTCTGAAAAAGTTGCTTAATCCTGTTTGCCTCAGTTTTCTCATTTGTTAAATGATCTGGAGAAGAACATGGCAAATCACATCAATATCTTTGCCAGGAAAACCTCAAATAGAGTCATGAAGAGCTGGATGTGACTGAACAGCAACAGCAGACGTGTTTTTAGTCTTACATTAATATGTGTCTTCATTGCATCACCATATTTATTTCTCTTTGTTAAGTCTAAACTATGTAGATTTCTAGTCCTCTGTGGCAAAGGAGTTAATTCAGTGGTATTTCCCTCTTATAGAGAGAAAAAGGAATCTCATTCTAAGGCTCCCAATTTTATTTGGCCCTTTCCTCCTGCCAACCAATGTACCAGAATCTCAAAATAAGACAGCTGAGTTCTAATACTGGCTCTGCAACTAATTAGCTATATTACTTTAGGCAAGACACATCTCTTCTGTAGGCATTCATTTCATTTTCTACAAAATGTATCATATAGAGGTTGCCTTCTAGGCCTAACATTCTACAATTCCATATACAATACTTGAAATATCCTTCAACAGGGCTTTTGTTGGTATAACAATGATTGCTCAGTTAACCCTTCTTGATCTACAGTGAATGGCAATTCCACAGTACATATGTGTTGAAACAGGAAATGAAAAATAGTTATTGAGCATTTCAATATTTCAGTTACCATCAACAAATGGTAGCATGAAGAACAAGAATGTATTAGACACCACCTTAAATATACTTTAAAGAGCTAAAGGCAATAAATACTCAAAGAATTTATGGTATAATTGAGGATTAGCTAGGATAATAATACTGATAATAAGATAAATGACTATACAGAATAAAACCTGCTAAGTGTTGAATAACTGACACAATTAATGAACATCATGAGAACTTACAGAGATACCACTATGGAATAAAATGATTAGTTGAGGGGAAATTAACCCCACACCTGGCTTTTGAAGGGAGACCTGAATCTAGATCAGTGATTCCCAAAGTGGGCGCTACTGCCCCCTGGTGGGTGCTGAAATGACCCAGGGAGGTGGCGATGGCCACAGGTGCATTTATCTTTCCTATTAATTGCTATTAAAATTTTTTTTAAATTAATTTCCAGGGGACTAAGTAATATTTTTCTGGAAAGGGGGCAGTAGGCCAAAAATGTTTGGGAACCACTGATCTAGATAATGAGAACAGTTGGGCAAGAGTATATTCTATGCAAAAGGTACTGTGCAAACAAAGGCATGGAGATGGATATTCAAATGGTTTATTTCCAGGAAACAGCAGTTCAATCCAAGTGGAGAGAGGATTCCTGTGGAGAGGTATATAACATGAATGAAGTGTCATCCTTTGGACCATTTTTACTTGATATAGATAAGTTCCTCACTCACTGAAATGATAAAATTTCAGAGTTGAAAAGGACTTCAGAGGCCATTTATTCCAACCTCTACCTGATTAAATATCCCATATATATAGATGTAGATGTAGATGTAGATGTAGATATAGATATAGATATAGATATAGATATAGATATAGATCAAGTAGTCATTCAGAGTCTGCTGAAAGTTCAGGAAAAAGGATAATTGAGAAGAAGCCATTAAATTTGCCAATTAAGAGATCTTTAGTAACCTTGGACAGACCAGTTTCTATGGGTGATTAGGTTTAAATGCTAGAAGAGGCTTTAAAAGAGAAGAAGAGGAAAGAAAGTAGAGACACTAAATATAGAGTTTTTTCAAGGAATTTGGCTGAGAAAGAGAAGAAAAATATAAAATGAAACCTAGTTAGGATGGATAGGATCCAATAAGGATTGTTTGTTTGTTTGCTTTTGGTTCTGTTTTTAGATGTTTTAGTTCTAGTTTTATGAGATGGCTGTTTTTGAAGGCAACAGGAAGAAATAAGTAGGGAAAAGATTGAAGATGTGGTGGTTGAGAATATTAGGGAAAACATTATACTGAAGAAGACAGGAAGGGATGGAATCAAGTGTACACATGGAGGAATTGACATCGGCAAAAAGAAGAGTTATCTTTTCCTGAGAAATTAGAGAAGAGAAAATGGTATGGAATTATGTCAATGGGTTGTGAGATGGGAAAAAAGACAGTTTAGCTATGAAGGACTAGAGGAAGCTCGTGGTAAATGGCTTTGATTTCCCAATAGAGTAAGAGGTAAGGTCCTCAGCTGAGAGGGTGAGTTAAGAACATACTGTGTAGAGGTAATAATACTGAGAAGGAGAGGTATAGAAATGCTGTTGTGGTAGGTGGCAAGGAGAATCAACATGGAGTAAAAGGATTAGGTTTGTTGCAGTTACTGTCCAAGTGAGATTAGATAACATAAATTTGTAATGAATTCAGTTAAAATGTTTATGTAGATTTTTTTGTCTATGAACTTAAGTTTTTGAACTTCATTTAAGCAGTATCTAGGTAAGAGCAGAGGAGGCAGATGGTGAATGTAATCCAGGGACTAACTATAGGAGAAAAGATCAAGAGGAGAGGTTAGAATTTTGGGAAGGGAGGAGAATGTAGCTGAGTAGTTTTGATGGCTTTGTATAATGAGGTATGAGGGTTTATAGGTCTTAGTGAGGATAATGAAGAAGTGTAGGTGGAGTAAGGCACATGCAGAGATGAACCTTATGAACAGATAAAACAGTTTCAGAGTTCTCGATTATATATGTGGATGATATATACGATGATATATATATATATATATATATATATATATATATATCAAGGGTGTGATCATATCTGTGTGTAATTGAGACAAAATGGAAGAATAGGTCATAGAAGTTGATTAGATTGATGAACTGGAAAGTTAGTGTACTTGAGGATTTCTGTTTCCTTATTTGCAATTTAATTTGTTTCAGAATTTCATTGGTAATAAAAAACATGCCATATCTAAGGGGTTTTGTTTTCTTTTTATATGGAGAGATAAAAATGGCTACCTTCCCCTAAGAAAAAGTAGCCCAGTCATGGAAAAATTTATTCTATGACCATAAGCAAACAATTATTTGTCTCTGCAATCAGGCAGTCATGGTAAACTTTGTGTCATAATTTGTTACTAGCTGTTAAGTAGTGTAATAACCCAGTTTTTTAACTGACTCAAAAAATTGTAATCACATCAGCCATTATTAATTCTTTTGTAAACAAAAATATTCCATCCCCCAATAAACAAATGGTCAAGGGATATGAATAGACAGTTCTCAGATGAAGAAATCAAAACTATCAATAAGCACATGAAAAAGTATTTAAATCCCTCCTAATTAGAGAAATGCAAAAAAAAATAACTCTGAGGTACCACCTTATCCCTAGAAGATTGGCCAATATGGCATCAAAGGAAAGTAATAAATGTTGGAGGGGATGTGGCAAAATTGGGTCACTAATACCCTGCTGGTGGAGTTGTGAATTAATCCAACCATTCTGGAAGGCAATTTGGAATTATGTCCAAAGGGCTTTAAAAGATTCCTTGCCCTTTGATCCAGCCATACCTCTGCTGGGTTTGTAACCCAAAGAGATAATATGGAAAAATACTTGTACAAAAATATTTATAGCCATACTCTTTGTAGTGGCAACAAACTGGAAAATGAGGGGAAGTCCTTCAATTGGGGAATGGCTGAACAAATTGTGGCATATGATGGTGATGTAATACTATTGTGCTCAAAGGAATAATGAACTGGAGGACTTCCATTTGAACTGAAACGACCTCCAGGAATTGATGCAGAGTGAAAGGAGCAGAACCAGAAGAACATTATACACAGAGATGGATACACTGGGGTAGAATCTAATGTAATGGACTTCTCTACTAGCAGCAATGCAATGATCCAGGACAATAAAGAAAAACTTATAATAAAGAATGCTATCCATATCCAGAGAAAGAACTGTGGGAGTAGAAATGTGGAAGAAAAACATAGGGTTGATCACGTGGTTTGGTTGAGATATGATTAGGATTTTGGAGGTAAAGAATTCTATTGCAAATATGAATAATATGTAAATAGGTTTTGAACAATGATATATGTATATCCCAGTGGAATTCTTTGTCAGTTCTGGTAGTGGGGAGGAAAGAGAAGTGGGAAAAATCATGAATCATGTAACCACGGAAAAATATTCTAAATAAATAAATAAATTACAAAAGCTGCAAAAAAAGAAAACAAAAGTATTAAAATTCCTTATTCATGTGCTTTTAACATTTGGCCTTGCTATTTTTCTGTATAAAAATCCATTTATTTTTTTTTGAAAAATTTTATTTAATTAATTGATTTAGAATATTTTTCCATGGTTTCATGATTCATGTTCTTTCCCTCCTCTCCTCCCACCTCCGTCCTGTAGCCAAGGAGCAGTTCCACTTTGATCAAGACCTATTTCCATATTATTAATATTGGGGTGATCATTTAGAGTCTACATCCCCAATCATATCCACGTCTACCCATACAATCAAGCAGTTGTTTTTCTTCTGTGTTAAAATCCATTTAAAATAGATGTATCAAGACTATGCAATTGGATTTATATATTAAAAGCTGGAGAAATAATAAATAATATTAATACTTCAAAACAACATGCAAGATAATTTATCATCATTATTATAAATTTGATACATATGCTTGTGAAATTCAGTATGATTCAATTCAATAAGTATTTACTAATCATTTACTATGAGTCAGTCAATGTGCCAGGTGATAGATATAAAGACAAAAATGAAAACAGTCCCTGCCCTCCCTAAGTCCCTGTAATAAACTTTCATTATATTTGGTTCTTTTGAATAGGTACAAGGCTAAATGTCAAGTTGATCTTGGACCCAGGTTCCAAACTTGTCACTATAAGACATTCAATTCAATTTGATGCACATTCATTAAGTAGCTACTACATTCAAGCCCATATGCTAGGTGCTGGGGTTGCCAAGAGGAATTACAGATGGGTCTATCCTCACAAAGATTATAAAATTGTAGGAGAAATAAGATAAATACACAAAAGGCTATATTACAAAACATAGTATGATTAACTGCATGGGAGAAAACAAAGTACTGTATTAGACAAAAGACAGAGCTGGGACATCAAAGAAAGCTTCTTAGGGATGCTGACACTGAAGTGGAGCCTTGAAGGATGGGTGAAGACTTCAACTTTCAGAGATGAAGGAGTAAGTTTCAGGCATAGTAGATGACAGAATGAAGCTACAGGGAAGTAGGAAAGAGTGAATCACATTTGGGAAATGACAGGAAATCTCTTTTGTCAGGATCATCGAATGCATGAATGAGAGTAGTATGAATTAAGGCTGGAAAGATAGGTTGGAACCATATTGTAGAGTTCCTTGAATGTTAGGAAAAAATGCATTAGCTTCATCCTTTTGTAAATAGAATTTTGTAACACTTGCCATCTCCACATAGATCAGCTGATTAATTTTAGGGAATAACAGTGAAAGCAAGCCCCATACAATTCAAACTAATATTAGTGTGCCTGATTTGTTGCAGCAAATACTACGTCATTCCCGAGAAAATTCAACCAAGGTAATATTCCTCATTACCGATGGCTATTCCAATGGAGGAGACCCTCGACCAATTGCAGCTTCTCTACGTGATTTCGGAGTGGAGATCTTTACTTTTGGAATATGGCAGGGGAACATCCGAGAGCTGAATGATATGGCTTCCACCCCAAAGGAAGAACATTGCTATTTGCTTCACAGTTTTGAAGAATTTGAGGCTTTGGCTCGTCGAGCACTTCACGAAGGTAATACAAAGTTTTCTAAATCCAGGGTGACCTAACTTCAATAGCCTTAGTAACATATTTTTAAAAGGTCTCATATTTTCACTAACTCCAATTTATGTAATAGTCACATAGTCAAAACAATCCCAAATGTTTTTCAGTATACACAGGTATGAATGTGTACATGAACACATATGTGTTGTATATGGACAAATGCTTGTATGTACATGCACATATTTGTATATTGTGTGTGTAATTGTAAACACACATATCTTCTATGCATAATAAAGTTTAGTATACACCAAAAGTCCTAATCTAACCGTCATTAGTTTGATTTTTAAATAACATAATAGAACCGAGTTTTATAATATATTTCAGTTTAATTTTTCTTTTATAATTCTGTTTATTTTCCCTTATATATTTAAAAACATTATTCTGAAGAGGCATCCATAGGTTTCAGCAGACTACCAAAGTAGGCAAGAACATAAAAAAAGGTTAAGAAATTCTAGTATATATGTATATGTTCTTTTTTTGTAAATGGCTATCAAAGTTCTAAACAACTGTTGAGTGCATTTACTTAAACTTGTTTCCCAGTAGTTGTGGTGGATTCATGTTGATTGCTTCGCACCTTGTCATGTGTCCTTCTTTGACTCGTTGAAAAATACCTAGATCAAAGAACAAATAATAGAATAAAATATTACCAAATGCCTAAAAACAACATAAATTCAACACAATATTTATGGGATCTTGCCAGAGCTATGCTTACAAGCAAATTTATAGTTCTCCTATCCTAAAAGGAGAAACTAAAAAAATTAATGTCATTTAGATTTAGAGAAATTAAAATTTTAACTATCATATAACAAAAGCAAGCACAGAAGGAATAAAATAAGGAAGATCAACTAGATATTTTTAAAACTGAAATGATGAGAAAAAGAGTTGAGTTTTTTAAAAAAAAATCTTAACAAAGTAAATATAATTAGCAAATATCAAAAACAAGAAAAAAATTACCAAAATAAGACATGACAAATCCCAGCAAATATGAAAGAAAATAAAGAAAAATTATGCCACTATTAGGTAGACATAGTTCCCCCAAATTGAGAATTTTTAAATATACAAATTAATCTTTAAAAATTATAAGCATTTAAATGGACACAGCAACTTTTCCAGCTAAATAAGTAAATCTCAGAAGGAAAATTAAATAGGTCATTGAGGCTCCAGGAGTTGGTGGGTTCACAAATCAACTTGATAATGCATTTGAAGAAAAACCAATCATGTTTTATAAACTATTTTTGAACACAGAGAAAATATGGTTCTGAAACCTGTCAAAGAAAATGAAGCAAAAGAACAAATTATCCTAAACGAACAATTGTGCAGAAATTACTATTTGTTCTGGAAAACACTATATTCAAACATTTTTAAACCCACTTCACTACAAATAAGTGAAATTTATGCCTAATTATTAATGAAAGGATAGTTTAAGTTTTAGGAAAAGTAAAAGGATTAGTAGTTATTATGGAGTTCCCTATACCATTGAAATAAAAAGTTTTGTTCCTATCTCTATAATAAAACATATCAAAGAGAAAACATTCATATCATTTAATTAAATTAATATATAGTAAATTTATTTAAATGCCATACCTACTTATATTAAAAAATATGTATAGGGGGCAGCTGGGTAGCTCAGTGGATTGAGAGCCAGGCCTAGAGACTGGAGGTCCTAGGTTCAAATCCGACCTCAGACACTTCCCAGCTGTGTGACCCTGGGCAAGTCACTTGACCCCCATTGCCTACCCTTACCACTCTTCCACCTATAAGTCAATACACAGAAGTTAAGGGTTTAAAATAAAAAATAAATAAATAAAAATATGTATAGGAAGACAAAGGGTATTCCCCCCTAAAATGATAAAAATTATTTATCTGTTAATCAGCTTTGTTGTTGTCTTGCAAACTTCATTTGTGAATGCTCTCAGAATGAAGTAACTTGGTTAAGTCTCATATAAGCATTTCCATAGACTTTGCTTCCACCATTTTTACTTGTTTTTGTACACACTGCTTAAAACCTTTGGCCATTCTCTCGTAGGTGTTTGATAAACTAATATTCTAAAGCAGTATTCTACTTGACTGCTATAGTCATCATCCTGGCAGGGAAATAATGTAAATAATGATTTAAAATGCTGATACTATTCAAGTTCATTTGTAAATTTAATGTTATACCAATAAAAATGTCAATGAAATACATTAGAGAATTAAATGAAATAATAGTAAAGTTTATGTGAAAGAACACATTAATAAAAACATAAAAGAGATCTTATAGCAATGACCAGTATGGGACTGTTTTGCATGATAATACATGTATGGCCGGATCAAATTGCTTACTATATCCAAATGGAGGAGGGAAAGGAAGGAAGAAGTTTGTTTGGATCTCATAATTTTGGAAAACATATTTTGAAGGTTATTATTACATGTCATTGGGGAAATAAAATATCTGTGAATAAAAAAGGGAATATGAAGGAGATTTGTGGAGAAAATCAAGATTGGGGAATTTATTCAACTAGGTCTCAAATTATACTATAAACTGGCTTAAAAGAAAAAGAAAAATTGTTCATTGGAATAGAATAGTTAATTTAGAATTATAAGCAAAGACCACTTTACCCTTTTATCCAGAATTATAACTAAATAAGCTAGTATTTAATAGATGCAGGATTATAAAATATTTAGAAAATAAGACATTTAATAAAACTACCAATAAAATTCAATAGCATTATGGTCAAAAATAGGATGAGAGATTAAATAAAACCACATAAGAAATTCAAAATATAAATTATTCTTATAAAAATTTAAATAAAATGATCTTTTTATCTTATGCCAGGAATATAATTATAATTGATCAAATAAATAGAAGGCATTAAAGACCAAATAGAAGAATTTTGTCATTCAAAAATAAAAGTTTTGTTTATTTTGCCTTTTTCTTTTCAGAGTAAAAGACAGTATATATGTAGAATTGAAATGGGAAAAAAAACACAACAGATTTTTTGGGAAACTTTGTGATAATTACAACAAGTAAAAATCAAATATCAAAAAAAAACTTTAAGAAACTGCCTTGAATTTAGCTTTCCCTATAGATAAATGGTCAAAGATCATGAATAAGCAACTTTCCAAAGAAGAAACATAATAGTAAGAACCTTTTGAAAAAAGTAGTAATAACTGACATTTATATAGCCTTTTAAAGTTTCCAAAACTTTTTATATAGATCACCTCATTTGACACTTGTAAGAGTCCCCATAAAGCAGGTAATTGTTCTAATTCAGTTGTGTCTGACTCTTCATGACTCCTTTTGGATTTTTCTTGGCAAAGATACTAGAGTGCTTTGACATTCTTTATCCAGCTTATTTTACAGATGAGGAAACTGAGACAGACAGGGTTATGTGACTTGCTCAGGATCACACAGATAATAATAACTTGGCCAAGATTTGAAATCAGGGCTTCCTGACTCCAGATCTGACACTCTATTATGACAATCCATTATACCACTTAGTTTTCCCTAGTCAGTGGTTCCCAAACTTTTTTGGCCTACCACCCCTTTTGCAGAAAAAATATTACTTATCCCCCTGGAAATTATTTGTTTTTTAAATTTTAATAGCAATTAATAGGAAAGATAAATGCACCTGTGGCCATCACCACCTCCCTGGATCGCTGCAGCACCCACCAGGGGGCGGTGGAGTCCAAGGTCCATGTTGGTGAACCTATAGCATGTGTGCTAGAAAAGGCTGCTCCCTTCTCCCTCTTTAAGGCACCTGAGGACATTTCCTCATATCACTCACCCCTTTACCTAGCAGCCCAATGAGAGTGCTTCCTCCCTCCACTGTCTGGGGTAGTGGGAGGCATTTACATGCAGAATGAGGGTGGTAATTTGGGCACGAGGTCTCTAAAAGATTCACCATCACTATCCTAGGTGATACAGTAGGAAATACAGATTTCCATTTTACAAAAGAGGAAACAGGTTCCAAAGAATTAAGCGACTTGCTCATGGTCACACAATTAGTATGGTACGTAGAAGTGGAGCTTAGATCTGCCTTGATTCTAAGTCTAAAACTTTTCCACCACACCAAACTCTCTTATAATATTGGATTCATGGTACAGTGGTGGATTGGAGCACTTAATTGTAGAATGCCATAGGGTGGTATGCTGTAAGAAATATAAAATCAATCATATTCTTTGGCCTAGTGATCCCACCAGGAAGGTTAACTTATTAAAAAGGGGAAGTACTCAGCAATTTTATTCAAGATATCGAATCCAGAAAAATCCATATGTCTAATCACTTGGCAATTGCTGAATATAATTTGATCTGACAGCACATTTATTTGTACCTTAGGATTTTAACTATAATGAATATGAATAATTATAAAAAGACATATGAAGTTATACAGAGTGAATTAAGGAGAATTAGGACAATATTCAATATGGCTCCTGGGTGGGGAAAGGTGGTTAATTAAGTGATCAGTTATATTCTCTCCCAGCCTGCTCAAAATGTAAAGGAAAAGTAAAGGGGAAATGAGCAATAAAGGTTCTCATCTTATTTATTCTGGATTACCTTTTGGCTGAATTTCTGGTGGCCTTTATCGAGCAAGACACATTCTCTAGAGAGTAAATGAAAACAGGAGACAGCTGAGGACTGTGGCCTCTAGTAGTAGAAATGAGAACCAGCTCTTCAGGAAGAAATTGCTCCCTTTATCAGCCCCACTCTAGACAAATAATGATAGTTATAAAATCTGATACTATAGATAAAAGAAAAAAATGATGTCTCAAATAAGACCTCTGCTATTTTTTGTTAAAGTTAATATATGTGGCAAAGAATTAGAAATTGTGGGAAGGCCCATCAATTGGGGAATGTTATAGTATATAAATGTGATAAAAATGTATTGTGCCTTAAGAAATGATGAAGGGGATGATTTCAGAGATACTTGGAAAGGCTTACATGAACGGATTTGGGATCAAATGAAAAGAACAAGTGAATAATTTATATGCTGACAACAATGTTTTAAAGATAAATGATTTCGAAGGATTTAGGAACTCTACAAGGATTATTCCAGGGAACTAGTGAGGTGAATGCATTACCTATCTCTTGGAAGAGAAGTGAAAGACTCAGAATAAAGAATAAGGCTTTTTTGGCCAGTTTAGAAATTTGTTTTCTTTTTCTATAAATGTTTGTAATAGGTTTTTCTTTTTCTTTTTCAACTAGTAATTGGGGAGTGGGAGGCAGGGAATAGATTTTGATGATTGAAAAAAAATTAATTAAAAATAAAGTTAGTATATTTAAAACATAAATACTTCCAGTCAAATTTTTTGTATTTGAAGAAATCAGATAAAAGAACCAGAAACCTAATTTAAATAAGATGACTTTACTAATACCCACAAGTAAATGACAAAATATTTGAATACTCACATCTTGTAGAGAGGCAAAGCCAGCATTTTTCTGGAAATCAGTCCATAGTCAAGACATAAGGTCTGCTAAATTAGTTTTCTTCACTACTCAACAGCAAACAGAACTTTGATTCTCATACTGAATTTATTCATTGTTCTTGCTGCTAGGAATATCAGTTAGGTCTTCAGACTAAAACTGTTAGGACTTCAGACAGGAATTCAGAAATGCCTCTTTGTAATCAGGAGTTTGATTTCAATTCTTATTTGAATGAGACCTACAGCAGCCAGTGAAGTGCTGATTGACCATATGATGAAGCAGTGGAATATTGCTAGTGCGGAGACCAGATGGACGTGACTTAAAGCACTGACTGCATCTGGAGGCGTCCCATTTAAAGACTAAATTCCTGTTGAAACCCTGACACTGTGTAACTTGTGGAAATTTTTGATCAGGTCTCAGGCTAAAATGATTTGGCTTACTGAAATGATATCCCATGTTGAAATATGTGGAAATGGCACATATTTTAGTATGAAAAAATGAACAGTTGAGATATATGAATATATATGAATACAGGGTCTTTGATAGAACTAGAAATCTTCACTTTGCAAAAAGTAGTGGGGGGTTCTGTTTTTATTTTGGAAAATAGATACTATAATGTTTATCTGGTGGTTCATCACCCATTGGCTTCTGGTATTTGTTGTTAACAGATCTGCCTTCTGGGAATTATATTCAAGAGGATATATCTCACTGCTCCTATCTCTGTGAAGCCGGCAAGGATTGCTGTGATATAATGGCAAGCTGCAAGTGTGGCATTCATACTGGACAGTTTGAATGCATCTGTGAAAAGGGCTACTTTGGAAAAGGACTGCAACATGAATGCACAGGTCAGTCACCAGCCAAATTGTGTTTGAGTATCAAGAGCTGGCTTAAATTCAGATTACATACTCTTTTTAGATGGTGAACTTCATGAGGATAGGGACTAACTTTTGCCCTTCTTTTTATCTTTAGTGTTTATTACAGTACATGACACATAGTAGGTGGCATGGGCATTGTACCCCCAAGACTATAGAAGTGTTTCAGGCAAACTATAAGCAGGGAAATTCCTTTGCTCCCTTACATTCTTGTGACTCCTAACCCAAAATATCTGATAAGTACTATAAGACCCTAAATGGATTATCCTTCTTGGATTGTCCTTTAGACTGACAGAGAGATACACCTCCTTGATGTTATCAGGTTGTATGGCAGATATCCATCTGTCCTCTGAACTATGAGGGCCACCTCTTATGTCTTCAGGCAGACCAAAACCCCCACTGAATGCCTGAATGGTTACTACACTGGAGTGTGGTACTCACTGTTGTAAAGAGTATAAAAACTCCTGAACTGAAGCATCTGGGGAGCAACCCCCTAGGGTTGTTCCATTCACACCATAAGTGGGGGAGATAGCTTTTCCATCCATGCTGTCCCCCCCAAGTAACAGCTCCCCATTTAGCTATTCCACCATGCTATTCCACCTTGCTATCTCACCTTGCTATTCTCCTGGCCATTCTCAACATTACTTTCCAAATTAATAAATGTCTCTTTTTACCTTTAAGCGAAGTTTGGAGTCTTGCATTCTTGCAAAAGTTATCCTTCCCAAACCCAGGGGTTCACCATTGTAACCCATTACGGGAGGGGGTTCTTCACCCCATAACAGTAGGCACTTATTAAATGTTTATTGACTGAATAATTCATGTATGTAGACAATCATATGGGTCAAATGTACCTTTAGCTTCTATACAAAATGGATGCCAACATAAGTTTGGGCTTGTAGATCCAAGAGCATCTGTGGCTTTTAGGACTGTACTGGGATGTTGGTGGTTCAGCTGTTCTAGAATCTTTTCTCATTGTTATCCCAAATCTAGAAACTTATCATATGGAAATTATGGTTACTTCATGGTTCATTCCCTGTTCTCTAATTAGTCTTCTCACCTCCAGTTTTAATTCATAGAGCACTGAGATCAAGATAACAGCATTCTTATCATCCTTGAGAGATAGTCTCAAGTAGTAGAGAACTGGCCTTAACATCAAGATTATCTAGGTTTAAGTACCTCCTTTGATGTATTCTGTGTGACTCTAAGTAAATTACAACCCCTCCAAGTCTCTGGAAATTATCTCTAAATTGTAGGTATCAATCTATATTAGTAGGAGGAGTCTCTTCATTGGCAGTTTCCTATATTAATGAAATCACAAGTACAATTGGGCAGAAAATATCCACATAGGACCTCCTGCTTTGGGGACCATGAGTTAGCATGGGTGACATTTATTCTCTTGATGTATTTTCATATAAAAAGCAGAAGCAGATCAATATTTGATCAAACCTTGCTACTTTGAGAAGATACATTTTCTCGTATGCAAACATCATTTGGGAGCATTCAGGAGCAGTGACTTTTCTTTCTACTGTAGCTCATGGTGTTTACTGTTTGTCCCATATTTGAAATATGAACAATCTTTATTTTAACAATTGGCAGAAAATCACCCTCTGCAATTGAGAAATTTCATTTTTTTGTCCATTTGCTTGGATATACTTTTCCTCTTTCTCTCTTGGGGCAGTTAGTTTGCCTCTTTGACTCTCAGTTTTCACATCTGTAAAATGAGAGGAGGGTTGGACTACACGACCTCAAGGGTCCCCTGCAAGTTTAATTGATCATCCTGTGATACTAAACTTTCTTTCTTCCCTTTCCTATGCTGGCATCTTCCTCACCATTCCTTTCTGCTCCATGTTGCGCTCTCCCTCTCTCTCTCTCTCTCTCTCTCTCTCTCTCTGTCGGTCTGTCTTGGTTTTTGTCTTGTTCTTGTCACTTTCCTTCCCTGCTTTTGTGGCCCTTCTCCCTTCCCTTCTATCAAAAACTTTTCCTGCTTGGCATTGCTTTTCATCTCTACCCAGAAGTCACCCCTTCCCTGGCTCTGTCTTCTCTCCACCCAAGAGACTTTCTTAGTTAAGGAATTTAAAAAATAGCCTAAAGGCTTCTGAGGCCATCCCATCAAAGTAAATTTCCTGGCCTCTCCCCTCATCATATATCCACCCACACTTTCCTATTTACCTCAGTCCTTCTCTCCCTAAGTCCCCCCACTAACCCAAGGCAGAAGCTCTTTTTATTTTATTTTATTTTTTTTTACTTCTGCTGTAGTCAGTGTGTCTGGTTCTGGTGTGGTCTTAGACCAGGCTATTGCACTCTGCCAATAAGTCACTTCGGTGCAGCTGGCTGGCAAGCTAGCAGGCCCAGTCACATAGTGTCTGTCTCCCTCCAGGGCCACCCTGATTTCTGTGGTCTGAGGAGATTCCCACACCCACTCCCACCAGTTGCACAAGCCAGTTACTGCTGCCTTTTTTTCTATCTGTTATAGGCTGGAAGGAGAATAGCAGTCCTGATGATGGTGTTGGGTGGGCTTATGTCTTATGCTTCAATGGAGGGACAAGCAGGAACCTTCGGCTAGATAGAGCCAAGAAAGCTGAGCACAGTGGGATCTGTGGTTATCCTGTCCCTCTGCTTACATCTGTGGTTTTCTGCTTTAATCTTTATTTCATCTGTTTATCATAATGCACACAAGGCCCCGAATTAGATACAGTTCCCTTAACGTAAATGTCCAGTTTTTAAAGGATCTTTCTAAGGGACCAATGATATTAGATATCATAGGGAAAATGATTTTGGATCACTACCACACTCATTGTGACCTCTCTGGAGTTATAGCATTGACGATTTCTTCTGGGCTTTAAGAGTAAATAGATAAAGAAAGGTTTTCAATCCTAATTTTATATGGTTTCAGCCCCCTTTTTTCAAAGAAAGATTAAAAAAACAGATTTAAATCATTGGTTCTCAATTTTGTTTTGGTCATGGCTCAGTATTATTCTTTGCCATGACAAATCACACATGTGGTATAATTGTAAAGGTAAATTCTATACAATTTTCCTCACACCTGGATTAAACTCAAAGAATTCAGTATTATATAGGTACTGTGAATGCCTTAAAAATGGTATTGCTTTGTTAGCCATCAAACCTTATTATTGTTCAGGTAAGATTAATAATTTTTCTCTTGAACTCCAAAGAGTTAGAACTCATAGTGCTCATCCTCATTTGCAGAAGCATTTGGCTTCAAAACAGCCATAGTCACTGTGGTCCAGGAAAGCAAAGGTCACACAGGTACTCTAGAAGAACTGGAATTAAAACATAAATCTCTTTATTCCTAACCCTATTTCCACCAATTCCGCCATTTAGTCCTGTCCCCCTGTTTTACAGATGGAAAAACTGAGTCTAAGGAAGGTATATTATATTACCTCATGTTAAATAGTTTGCACAAGAAGACCCATATTCTTTGCCTTTGGCATTTAACTCCCATTTTTCTACAGTGCCCAGTATCCCTGGGCTATACAATATACTTTTATGTTATATCACTTACCAGTTAGCACTGGGACATAAAACATCTTCAGTAGATATTTTAAATACCCACCCCTCATTCCACAAAAAGATCACAGCATGAGGGGACAGCCTACCTCATTTATTTTAACATGAATCTAATTCATGAATCACTTCTAGTTACTCCCAGCAATAGATGTGCATTTTATTTGTTATCACAACACAAAGCATGCATCAAAGATACAAAATGAAACCAGAGTTTCTTTTCCTTAGACCATCTAATGAAAAGGCCTTCCAACATGTTGGAGTGATTAAAATAAAACAAAGGAAAACATACTTCTAAGGAGATTTTGTTTTGGCCTATCTATGTTAACTTTGATGTTAAGAAATGTTACAACAGTTTAATTTTACTCCCTCCTTTTTAAAATTCATGTGACATGATGGAAAAAATTATAATAAGAATTAATTTTTGTCTCTTTGAATCAATGAAACAAGGAAATTATCACTGAAAATGTAGGCAAGTACAGTATAATCATTGTTTATTCTATGTTGAGACTTAACTGGTTGGCTTTTGTCTCCTGATAATGAAACAAATGTATTCCTGATTTAGTATACTAACATTCATTGAGACAAACAAATGTAGGACAGACATACCAAAGAGACAAGTGTATATAGCTAGATAAATCAAGTATTAAGATCCAAAGCTTTTGCAGCTGCTACGGACTTCCCCAAAGGGGACTTTGAGAGAAGCAGAATGTGGATTCAATTGACATTCAGAGGACACTTGGTGGCAATGATTAATTTCATTTCTGTGAGCCTGGAAAGGGTAAGCAATTAGAAAAGGCCAGGCTAGACTGGTAGCTCAAAGTCTCAATGCCCTGCAAGGAAGGCTTCTGTATCAGTGAGAAAGAATGGTGAATAAATCATCATGACTATAGAAATGGAGACGTTGGCCCATATATAAATACATGAGTGCATATATTATGTACATGTATGGGAATATCCATGTGTGTACACACAAATACGCATGTGTGGATAAGTGTATACATTTGTATACACACATGCATTTATTTATATATGTGTAGATGTCTATTTGTGGATAAAAACACACATCTAGATTGGAGTCAGGAAGACCTGGCCGTGTCACTTTGGCCAAGGCACTTAACTATGTCCTACAAATAACTCTTTAGGATTATAATCTGCAGAATTGTTGTTGATCTGCATTGATGAAGTTACTTTCCTTATCAAGAAGTTCCTGGGGGCAGCTGGGTAGCTCAGTGGATTGAGAGTCAGGCCTAGAGACGGGAGGTCCTAGGTTCAAATCTGGCCTCCGACACTTCCCAGCTGTGTGACCCTGGGCAAGTCACTTGACCCCCATTGCCCACCCTTACCACTCTTCCACCAAGAAGCCAATACACAGAAGTTAAGGGTTTAAAAAACAAACAAACAAACAAAAAAAAGTTCCTTAAACCAACTAAATCAGAAATCTAGACCAAAGGAAATTGTATGCTCATTATAGCTAGATATATCATCTATATTTTATATATGTAATATACACATATGTGAATATAAATAAATTTTCAGTAACTTGTAGTACATGATTTCCTCCTAACATTATACCTGAACGAAGCAGATACTGTAGGATTAAATCCATGCCTGCAACATGGGGTCATGGCCTGCATCTGTGAAAGAAGTGTCTATACTACAGAAATTATAAGACTTTTAAGGGCTGAAGTATATTTCCTTTACTAAAGTCCTACTCCTGTACTTCATCATAGTGGCAGGATGATTGTGCATTCCTGAAGTCTTACCCATGAAGGGAAATTATGGCAAATTCTGCTAGAAAGGCTTTGGATATGGCTTAAGCGATGGACTGAACCCTTTATCTGAGGAGCAGACTTCACAGAGTCATCATCAAGCTGATCACCTGATTTGGGGAGCCACAACTCCTGCCCAGACTTTTTTAAAAGTCTGGAATGAATGTGAACTTCTTCGGTGGAAAATATACCTGCACCAGTGGGAAAAAAATGTGGTTTTTGAAGTATTCAAATGTATATATGTTAATTGACTACAGATCTCACCAAGTGTAATAAGCACTGGGGAGTATTCTGTGACAAAATATTTTTGGTATGCATTCCTGCCCCAAGTATTTTACCAGGTCATTAGCAAAAAAAGAGATCAAAGTCGCACATACATTCTTGAACAGAGTACATTGAGAGATCTTGTTTTTTAAAACAAGATTCAACTTTTTTTTTAAAAAATCCCCCAGCTGAGGATAATATTAGATTTGTAAAATATAAAGAATTTGTAGAATGCATTGCCTATTTATCTTTATATAATACATAGGAATGTTGCTGGCAGTTTAACATTGATGTCAAAAAAAAGAGGGAGCATAAAGCCTGATGTATAGCTGGAACACTCTGATGATTAATGCTTTAAATTTTTCATTGTGTGGACAACTAGATACCAGGTGGTCTCGTGAGTACAACATACTATGTTAAAATTCATCAAATATTTGAAATATCTGTTATTCCTTGTCTAGCAGGACTAGTTATTTCACTGATTCCTTTTGGCCTTTAGCAGAACTGAAATATATCTTCATATCTTTCTCTTTGGGGGCATCACACAACTTCCAACATCAGTCAACTATGTTCTTTACAGGTGGTTTTAATAATGCGTCATATTCTGAAATTCCAAAAATGAAGACTCTGATCCAGTTCCCACCCCCCGACTGAAAAGCCTCTTTCTATTCCTCTACTCTTATTCTGTCCCATCATCAGATGCTCTTAATAAATCTGGAGAGAGACTAGAATATAAAAGCAAAGACTTATCAGCTAGGGCACATGTTTTGCTAGCCTCTTTGTGCTTTATTTATCTATTTGTTTGTTTGTTTTTTCCTAAACCCTTACCTTCCCTCTTGGAATCAATACTGTGTATTGGCTCCAAGGCAGAAGAGTGGTAAGGGTAGGCAATGGGGGTCAAGTGTCTTGCCCAGGGTCACACAGCTGGGAAGTGTCTGAGGCCAGATTTGAACCTAGAACCTCCCGTCTCTAGGCTTGGCTCTCAATCCACTGAGCTACCCAGCTGCCCCAACTTACTTTATTTAAACATGTTTTGTCCTTAAGCTATAATGTATGTATTTTATACACACAATATACCCTAAATTATTGATAATTGGTACTGAGCCACAAGCTAAAAGCTAAAGCTAAAATAAAAAAGGCTAGTCCTGAATCAATCATTCAGGGTGTTGGCATCCAGAATAATAATACTTGACAATTTTAAGAAATTCTATAGCCCATTTGCATGAGTATTCTCTCTACTGATTTTGTTGTTCTTCCATCATTCTTGTCCAATTCCTCATGACTCCAAGGACCATAGGATACCAGGTCCTTCTATCCTCCACCATTTCTCAAAATCTTTCCAAGTTCATGTTAACTTTTCCATGACACCATCTATCTCAACCCCTGTTTTCCTTTTCTCCTTTTGCCTTCAATCTTTCCCCAAATCAGGGTCTTTTCCAATGAATCCTGTCTTGTTATTAAATGGCCAAAGTATTTAAGTTTCAGCTCTACTATTTGACTGTGCAGTGAAAAATCTAAATTAATTTCTTTACGCATTGGCTGATTTGATCTTGCTTTCCAAGGGTCTTTCAAAAGTTTTCTCTAGCACCACAATTCATTAGTGTTGATTCTGCAGTGCTCAGCTTCCTGTAGTATAACTTTTGCAGCCATACATTGGTACTGGAAAAATGATGAATCTAGGAATATGCTTTATTTTCCATTGTACAGGGCACCTACACAAAAAATTGAGCATGTTTTTAGGCATAAAAATATCACAACCAAATGTGGAAAACCAGAAATAGTAAATGTATCCTTTTTGGAACATAATGCAATAAAAATTACATTCAATAAAAGACTGAGGAAAGATAAATTAAAAATTAATAGGAGGGGCAGCTAAGTTGCTAAGTGAATTGGGATCCAGGCCTAGAGATAGGAAGTTCTGGGTTCAAATCTGGTCTCATACACTTCCTAGGTGTGTGACACTGGGCAAGTTACTTAACCCCCATTGCCCAGCCACTATGGCTCTTCTGCCTTGGAGCCAATATACAGTATTAATTCCAAGATCAAAAGTAAGGGTTTTAAAAAGATTATTAGGAAACTAAACAATCTAAGTCAAGACAAGCCCTTGCATGGTGATGTGTAATGAAGTATAAGGATAAAAAATGATAAAGGCTGCTATAATAATATAAATTAGTAATTTAATTAAAGCCATTTTGATAGATAAAGTCATTTGACCACGCACTTGTAAGCATTCAAAATTGCCGCTCCAGTCATTATTACCTCTTCCTCAGTCTGCTGGCCAAGAGACCACTCCCTCCTAACCCAGGAGATTATAAACTCTTCCCTGCATGGAGACATAGGTGTCCCTACGCCCAAAGAACTGGAACCGGAAACCCATTGGACCACGGGAAATGTAGTTTGATAATGTCCATAGAAAATACATATATATACTTAAAGATGACATCTCCCAAATTTCACTTTTACAATTCCCCGTGAGGTCCGGCAAAAAAAAAGGTTTGTCCTTTTTCTTCACTGGACCTGTAAAAATAGACAACTTCTAAAATTTAGGAATTTGGGGATAAAAGAAATAGATGAACAAATGGTTAAAATTGGCCGCATTGACAAAAAACCAATTTGGGGGCAGTCCCCTATTGGTATAACAGTGTACAATTAAAACAATCTATACAATTCAATTTCAACTCCCCATAGTTCAATCAACTGCACCCCAAAGTTCAAAATTTGGTCTTCATGGTACAGTGAAGGCTTTTCAGACATCTTCATGATGTCTTCACCAAAACAGGTTCATTGTCTGGATTCTGGGGAGATGGTTGGATCCTTATCCTGAAATTATTCTCAAAAGAATTTAATCTTTACATTATAGATTACAAAACATACATTTTCTTCTAAGACTTATACAATTCCCCGTGAAATTACTCCTAAAAGAGTTAAATATATATATATATTTACATTATCGGATTTTAAAAAAACTTAACAGATATCCCCCTAAGGTAAATCTTAAACACACCTTTTTTTTCTAAAAAAGGGTACCTCAGGTCAGCTAAGGATGAGTGGCTGAGTCCTGGGGGTTATATGAAATCAATTGGCAAAATACAAAGAATAAAATTCAAGAAAAAAGAAGAAAAAATTAACTTGTGAATGAAATGTAAAATGTGCAAAAATCTGGGGAAAATAAACTTAGACCTTTGAATGAAGGTCTAATTAAAGTGAATTCAGCAGTTTGCAATTACCCATTCAGGGCCAGGACTTAAGGAAAATGTCTCTCTCTGATCTGACTTTATCATCAGCTTTTCAGGGAACTGAGCCAAATAAATAACCAATCTTAGGTGCTTTCTAGGAATCTAAGTCGAGGGGACCCACGTCCTCTAAAGTTTTAGAAAAGACTGAGACTCCAGGACTCAAACCCCAATTTCCAAGCCCTAAAGTATTGGCATAGAACTGCTGCAATTATGCAGATCTTAGTCAGTCAAGTCTCTGACCATGTGCTTTCTTTAGCACTATTAACGGCTTTCATATTCCCTTCTGGAATCAGAGAGGCATTTAAATCACAGTCCTATAGGCTCATGTATTTGCTGTAGAATCAGAAAAAGGATAAATAATGATTATATATGTACTTCCAATACAAGATGAGAAAAAGGAAAAATCAATTGCTCTCATTAGAAAAATGTTTTAAAAAATTAAAAAAAAAAAAATATATATATATATAGCTTAGAACTAGAAGGGTTATGTTACCCAAAAATGAGATTTTCATTCTGTGAGTGTAAATGGATCTTACAAATAGCAGATTCACAGTGCACATTCAAATAGAGTACCATTATTTCCAATAGCACATTTTAAAACAATGATGTTTAAAATTATATACTTGTTACAACTTTTAAATCTTGGCTAAGAGTTTCTCAACAAATTCTGTTATTGTTTCCAAGGCAAAACATGATATTTAAAAAAAGAAACCTTCAGGTATAATCATCCTCAGATAAGAATATACAGGAGCTCCTTGGCTTCCTGTTTTAAAGAATCCTGGGTAGGAAATGCTTCTACCCATTTAAGGCAATAATTTTTCTTATAATAAAATATATAAAAGCTTTATCCTTTAAGACAATAATTCTTAAGGATTTAAAGTAAAAGTTAAAAAATACCTCTTGTAAAATTACAAGGTAATATTCAAAGCATGGAAACTTTCAAGGTTCTTTGCAATTACCAAGACAGTAAATTTTAAAAGACATGTGCTCTATAAATCCAGTAGTATCAGATCAACAAGCTGGTCAAAACCTCTTACCAGTTCTAATAGATTTCTCTCATTATTTGGGAGTTACAATAAAATCATCAACAGAATTAATCTAGCAGCCACAAACTTCATTAACTTAAAATGATTCAGTGCAACAGGAAAATCAATGAAATAAGCAAGATTAATTTACAAAATACAGTAAGATACAGTCTCTTAAAAAAAACAGAAATAAAGCTCATTCAGTTCCGAGGTTTAAAAGTTCACCCCTGGTTCAATTTAAGGTTCTTTTGATTGAGTTCTGCTGAGTTTAAGGTTTTTTTTTAAAGTTCAAAGTTCTGAGCAGGTATGGGGGTGAATATTTCTTTCCCTGAGTTCTAGTTCTTAATCACAAGAAAGTCTGAATAGGCCATTTGGCCCCATTAAGGGTAAACGCTAGTTGCTAGGTCTAGACGCTAGCGTCCACTTGGGCTCGGGGTTAGTGGAGAAAAGCTCAGGAAAATACCCACGTGTAGAGTCTGTGTGGGTTGGGGTTTCCTAAATTAGGTCTTTAGAGAAACACGTGGAAGACTAGAAATAGGGAGAATGGGGAATATACTACCAAAATCTTTAGCGGCAGAGCTGAAGCAGTCTCTGGAGATTGAGATCTCGGCAAAGGCGGCAGCCGGGGGTCATCCATGTTGGAGCTCGGGGTTGAAGTGGAACTAGCAGAATTAGCAGCATCAACGGCAGGAAAAGCAGCAATCACAGGGACTGGAACGCTGGCAGGCTTGTAGTCAGAAGATCAGCGGCAGGAATGGAGGTCAACGGCAGAGACACACTGGCTGGGCTCGGGCATTTTAGTGTAAAGCCAAAAGCCCGAATCGGCTGGCCTGACCTCCCTCCCAAGGTGGTTTGGGCTGGACTGGCTGGTTGAGTCCCGCCGGAGGCAAAAATGTGCTCTTGCTTTTAGCAAAAGCATGGCAAGGAAAGTCACTTTCCCTTTTAAAAAAAGTGCTCAAAAGAGCTGAGCCAGACGGTCAAAAGGCAGGCATGGCTATCGTTTCTGAAAGGCTATCTGGAAAATTGAAAATTCGATTTCCAAACTTCTGGTCGCCATAATTATAAGGATAAAAAATGATAAAGGCTGCTATAATAATATAAATCAGTATTTTAATTAAAGCCATTTTGATAGATAAAGTCATTTGACCATGCGTTTGTAAGCATTCAAAATTGCCGCTCCAGTCATTATTACCTCTTCCTCAGTCTGCTGGCCAAGAGACCACTCCCTCCTAACCCAGGAGATTATAAACTCTTCCCTGCATGGAGACATAGGTGTCCCCACGCCCAAAGAACCGGAACCAGAAACCCGTTGGACCACGGGAAATGTAGTTTGATAATGTCCATAGAAAATACATATATATATATACTTAAAGACAACATCTCCCAAATTTCACTTTTACCAAAGGCATGCTGTTATATGCACTGTTATGCAGATGTCACATCATGGCACAAGTGTGTCACTGCAGGGTGTTGTCATATCATTGTGTGTAGGCATGTCATTATATGACAAGACATGATGTTCAGGTTTGTCTTTACATGATGAAACTGTTTTATTGTATGATATAGGTATGACATTGTATGATATAGACATGGCATTGTGCTTGTGTCCCTAGGAGAGCAGGGACTCTGGTAGTGGTTCCAGGGCAGAGAAGAGTGCTTATCATCACTCACATGTGAGTAAACTCTATTTCAAAACAAAGGGAAGCACTAACAATTGAAGTTGCAGGAGAGTAGAGAACCTGGCCACAGTCCCAAGACCAGGAGGAGTGCTAGTGCTAGTGTATACAAGGGAGCAAGGTCCCATCCTCAGGAAAGACCAGAGCACAGACCAAAAGAGCAATGACTATACCTCTCTTTATATCATACCACCTTGGAAGCAACAAAAACCTACAGACCTCTAGTGCTAGTTCTGAAAATATCAACAAGAAACACTTGAAGCTTAGGACATTACCTTAGAAACCGAATCCAACTTTATCAGGAAGTTAAAAGTCAAGATACAGGTTAGAAAAATGAGCAAATAACAACAAAAAAGAACCTGATCATAGAAAGTTATTATGGAGACAGAGTCTATCATGGCGAACTCAGAAGAAGACAATGAAGTCAAAACAGCCAGCTTTTATACTCTTCTTTCACCTTCATCAAGAGGCTTCTTAATTCTTCTTTACTTTCTGCCATCAGAGTGGTATCATCTGCATATCTGAGACTGTTGACATTTCTCCTGGCAACCTTGATTTTGGCTTTTGAGTCATCCAGCTGGCATTTTGCATAATATAATCTGCAAAAAAGTTAAATAAATAAGGTGACAATATGCAGCCTTGTTGTAGACCCTTCCCAATTTTAAACCAATTAGTTGTTCCATGTTCAGATCTAACTATTGCTTCTTAAATCACAAACAAACAGGTTCCTTAGGAGACAAGTAAGATGATCAGGTACACCAGTCCCCTTTGAGGACTTGGAACATTTTTTGTGATAACACACAGTCAAAGGCTTTAGTGCAATCAATGAAACATGAATAGAGGTTTGGGTTTTTTCTTCTCCCTGAAATTCCCTTGTTTTCTCTGTAATGCAGCAAATGTTGACAATTTAGTCTAGTTCTTCTACCTCTTCAGAAACCATATATATGAATTGAGAACTGTTAGTTCTCAATTCATATATTACTGAAGTTAGCTTGCAGAATCTTGACCATGACCTTGCTAGTGTGTGAAATAAGCACAGTTGTTTGATAATTTGAACATTCTTTAGCATTTCCCTCAACTAATACAGGTTGGAACTGTCTTCCCCTTTTCATTTGTATGAATCTTCATGTTTCCAAATAGTTCCTTAGTAGTAATACAACTAATATATTGAGGCCACTCTCTTGTTCTTTTAGATTCTCAAAATGCCAATGTACCACATAGATTGACTACCTTCTCTAACTCACTCTTGCTCTATTCCACCTATTTTCTATTTAAAATATTTTATCTTATTTTTCCTCCAATTATATGTAAAAACAATTTTTAATATTCTTTTTTTTTATTTTTGAGTCCCAAATTCTCTCCCTCTCTTTCTCCCTTGCCCTCTCACTGGGACAGTAAGCAATATGACATATGTTTTATATGTGTAATCCTTTAAATTTTTTTCATATTAGTCCTTTTGTGGAAGAAAACTTGAACCAAAAAATAAAAAGGAAATAAAGTGAAATATAATATGCTTTGGTCTGGATTCAGAATCCATCAGTTCTTTCTCTGAAGGCAAATGACATTTTTTATCATAAGATCTTTGGGATTGTCTTCGATCATTTTATCATTGAAAATAGCTAAATCATTCACAGTTGTTCATCGTACAATATTGCTTTTACTGTGTACAGTATTCTCCTGGTTCTGCTCATTTCACTCTACAGCAGTTCATGTAAGTCTTTCCAGGTTTTTCTGCTTTTTATTTCTTATTGCTCAATAGTATTCCATTGCAATCTTATTTACTCCGTCATTCCCCATTGTAATGGTATCAATGGATCAAAGACTATGTACAGCTTTATAGTCTTTTGGATATAAGTTCCAAATTGTTTTCCAGAATGGTTGAATTCGTTCACAACTCTCCTAATTGGCAATATTACTTCTAATTTGAAAAGGACATGTATTTTTCTATAAGAAAAATTTTAAGAATTGTGTTTTTTTTCGCATGTAAATAATGATTTTGACCCCCACCCCACTTTAACATCTGTAATAGTAGGAAATAAAACCTAGTAATATCTGAGTAAATGTGTATTAGTAACTGGAATTCAATAGGTCCCCTTATGTAGTATATAATTAAGGAATGAAAACATTAAGTCACGTGGTAAAAAAGCTGTATCTTCTTTTTGTGGAAGCTTTTGTCATTTTGATTTTATAAAATAATTCATAATGCAAATTATTGTTCTGTGTATCATTGAATCACCTACAAATATAAAACATATTCTAATTGAAGGGCCCAAATCATATGGAATGGAGAGAAACCTTTTCTTCCTGCAATATATCATGCAAAATAATGTGTGAATAATTGCTAGAGTGTGGAATGAAATCAGACCACCTGGGAGCTCAATTCATAGAGCTGGCTGATATGGGTGACCTGAAATATTGCATGCAGGCATGTAGGAAAGCAGTCCAGCCCATGTAGCTTTGAAGCAGATACTGTTTTGCATCCTGATGCTCATCTATTTAGCTAGAAAGGACAAATTTTATACAAAGAATATCATTCTATTACCCTGGCAACTGAAATAAAATAGATTAACTGTAAGGAGTCTAAGCAAAAGAAAGGTGAATTGTTGTAGAAGAAAGAAGTTCGGAGACTTTGATCTTAGCTGTCATTGGACTTGTTATTACAAAAATAAAAGATATTGAGCTATCACTTAGGAATTTAGATCTTTCCTATAAAAGAAAGGTTTGAATGTGCTTCTTTCACACAGAGTGTGTAGGCACTTACATTAGATCTATAACTCTAGTCTGCTCTCTTGTTGTCAGGTTTAGGTTCTGATATTCAAATTCTCCAATTCCCCTGTCCACTGTGTTAAAATTCATTTTTAAAAATACAGTGTGAGGGTGTAGCTAGGTGACTCAGTGGATAGAAACCTAGACCAAGAGACGGGAGGTCCTGGGTTCAAATGTGGCCTCAAACACTATATGAATCTGTGTGACCCTGGGCCAAACCACTTAACCCCACTTGCCCAGACCTTACTGCTCTTCTTCTTTAGAACCAATACTTAGTATCAATTCTAAAACAGAAGGTAAAGGTTTTTAAATGTTTTTTAATTATTTTAACACGCAATGGAAAAATTATTTTTAACACACACTAGACAAAAGCAAGAGATTAGATAAAAGGCATGGAGTTGAAGATGTTGAATTCGAATAGCAGGAGAAAAGTATATGGATATAAAGTATAGTAAAAAGAACTGAAGAAAGGAAGCCGACTTATATTAAAAATAAGAGTACATTGGAGGCAACATTGTAGTTATTAGAAGATCTCAGTTTGAATATTGCCTTTGTTTCCATGTGATTAAAAGCAAATCACTTAACTTTTCTGAACCTGTTTCCTTATTTGTCAAATAGTATTAATAACACTTTTTTTTAACTACCTCAGTGGGTTGTAAAATGGGAAAAGTTGCTATATAAGTCATCATAATTAGATATGAATAATATGCATAGGAAGCATCCCTTTTCTTTACCTTCATTATACTTTATAATGTTATCTTTTTATCTTTCTGTTATTATCTCATGTAACTTTTACAACCAATTAGTGAGTTTGGTTACAATTTTCCCCTTTCATACTGTGCTGATGCTGTAGAGAGAGGAATTGTATTTCAGACAAGGGTTAGACTAAATGACCTCTTCCAACTCTGGGATTTTGTGGTTTTATGAAACTGGTTCACAGACTCATTGAATGACTTGGGAAAAGTCAGCCAGTGTAGAGCTGGGAATAATCTGCTCAATTCCCAGCCTTGTGCACCACACCCCCTCATATTAAAGAAGGGGCTCTATGTAGTGGAATTTAAAAGTGTTGAAAAATAAAACTAATGCCAAAGTCAAATACTTGCATTTTGATTTTCCTATGAAAAAAATCACAGCTATCATGCAGAAGCCAATCCAAACTTCTTATGGCATGGGAACATGGGATAGAGAAGTTTTTGTTAGCGTAATTAGAGTACTACAAAGTGTCTTCGCCTAGACCACACAGATAATCAGATGAAAGTTATAAAGCACTCACCCTTTTCATCACAGAAGTTTTATTCAGATTTAATTCCGACACTCCATATAAATGCATTACTTTATTCATTTAACAAGTACTTAATAAGTATATACAATATACAAGGCACTATGCCCATTGCTTTGAGGACTACAAGGTTACCTTCAAGGGAGTTAACAATCCTTTTTTTTAACTCTTACCTTCTGACTTAGAATTGATACTGAGTATTGATTTCAAGGCAGAAGAGCGGGAAGGGCTAGATAGTTCAAGTTAAGTGACTTGCCCAGAGTCATATAGCTAGGAAGTGGCATAGGCCTGTTTTGAACCCAGTTCCTCCCAACTCCAAGCACGGCTTTCTATCTACCATGCTATCTAGCTTCCCCAAGGGAGTTACAATCTTATAATGGAACAAAACCATTTTCCATGTTAACTACAATAAGAAAAATATCAAGAAAATGCTAGAGGATTTCAGATGGAAGAGAGCTACTACTATGTACTGGAGGGAGACATCAGGATAGACAATGAAGAATTTGCACTAAGGCTTGAAGTATGGGTAGGATTCTTATCGGCAGAGATGAGAATGGCATTCCTGGAAGAAGATATAGTATAGTCAGGCCATGGGGACACAAAAGCACAAATCATGGGAGATACAGTTGGAAAGAGAAGTTGGGGTCAAGTTGTGGTTGATCTTAATAGTATTTCTAGCTGAGGAATTTGTGCTGTATTGTATAAGCAATGAGGAGACATTAAAATTTTCTGAGCACAGGACTGACAGGGTGAAAGTAGCAGTTTGATTTATCTGGCATTCTTATATAGAGTGGATTAAATAGAGAAGCATCTGGAGGCAGTTAGGCTAACAATACTTGGGCTATTACAATAGCCCTGGCAGAGAGTGATGAAAGCCTGAACTGGATTTAGTGGCAATGACAATGCAGAAGGAAAGACTGAAGTGAATGGCATTAAAAAGGAAATACCAAAAGGACTAAGTAATTTGATTTCAGGTTATAGGAGAAACAAAAAGGGGTGATCAAAATGATAATCTTTCAGGCCTAAGAGACTGGGAGTATTAGTAGTAACATTATTAATGGGAAATTATGAGTTTGGTTTTTGTCATACTTAGGCTATATCACTAGTAGGTTATAGTCCTACTCTCCTTTGCCTTAGTCACATACATACATAATATTCAGTTCTTGGAACCATTAATAAACTGAAGCACATTCAGAGAATAAACTGGATTGTGATGGTTAGTGAAGAGCCTCAGGAATTATTTCACATGAGTAAATCATTCTTATTTTCTTGAGGATGTTTAATCTTGGGGGAAAAAGAATTAAGAGGATCATAACTTCAAAAATTTAAGGGAATAATGTGTTGAAGAGATATTAGACTTGTTCTGCTTGGCTTCAGAAGGCAAAACTAGAATAAATGAGCTCAAATTGCAAAGCAACAAGTTTAAGATTGAAAGAAGAAAATCCAAAGTAAAATAGATTATTTCATAAATTAGCAGGTTTTCTCCTCACTGGAAGCTTTTGAGCAGAGAGCAAAATGAGCACTTGTCATGAATGATATAAATGGAAACTTTTTTTTCCAAATAAGGATTAGAATACACATCTGAAATTCCTTTAATTCTGAAGGTATGCAGGTATGACTTTATGAGTAAAGTCAAGGATAAAAATTCTTACTTTAGCAATGGTTCATTTCTCCTCCATGCTCACCTTCTTTAGCAGGCCTTTTCCAATCTTCCCCAACTGCCAGTGCCTTCACTTTCAGATTACCTACTCTGAATGTATCTTGTATGTATTTAGTTATTTACATATTGACTCCTCCATTCAAATGTATGGTCCTTGTAGGTAGAGATTGCTTTTGTCTTTCTTCATGTACATTGTACTTAGCTTGGTGGTGCCTGAGACATAATAATTGCTTAACAAGTGCTAGTTGAGAGGCAATAATTCAATCATGAGGTCATGGAGAAAGGACTACTGAGGATTCAAAAATGACCTAGTAGCCACTGCATTGAATGATTTCCTATGGACAATAAAGCTTATTGCTGACCGCTATAATAGGCATGAAGGATCACAAATATTTTCCAACATCCTTGGGAGGTGTAGTGCAAATAGGATTATTCCCATTGAGAGCTGAAGTTCCCAGAGGTTCATTGATGTGCTCTGGGGTCATACAGCTATTAAGTGTTGCATCTGAGTCTCTTCCCAAATTTGAGTCTAACACTCCATTATCTACAACAGGGCAATGAAGAGCATTTTTCTTCTACTAGGAGAAAATGGTAGGGGGTTGGTTCAGAGGGGGATAACCCTACCTGGATTTCAACCATCTGGGACAACCACCTTTGGACAAGATGAGATTTTGAAGTTGTAAAAGGGAAGTAAAATCTGTCCCTACCAAATCACATTGAGAATGAGAGAAGGGAGGACATATGCCCCAGAATAGTATTATCAGTGCCCTCAAAATATCCTGCCTCAGGACAAATCTATTTACTTCCGCCCACACACCAGTTATATCTCTACTCTACATTTATAACTTGGTGATAGAAATCAGTCAGCAACATAATTTTCTAAACAACAATAATTACATGTGTATATGTCCATGCACATCAATAAAATCAACTTAAATTACAGTGGAAATTAAGGCTGCAGAATTTCATTGCTTGGCTTCATTCAGAAGCATCTGTGATGTCTGCAACTACAAAGAATGTGCCAGATTATGACTCAAAAGCATTGGAAGCAGACATCTTATGAGATGCCAGGTATTAAAATGCAGGTGCATGATTGGAGAAACATTTATGTCCTTCTATTCTTCTCTAGAGAATAGAATTTTGTGAAATGAGATCTCAAGTACACAATGAACCCAGGGTCTCCTAAGAGGATAAAACAATAGGATAAAGCAAATTGTCCATTCCCCCTCCACTAGATTGCTTCATCCATTATAAATAAACTTCATTTAACTCTTAGGTGTTTGCCACATGTACTTAAGTTTAGAAAAAGCTAGAACAGGCTGATATTCAGGAATCCAAAATTATTTCTAAACATTCCCATAACTCCTTTAATACCCCAATCTCTTCCCAAATTCCAAGAAACCTTCTAAATAGCTTGTTGGATTTTGAAAGGTTGAATTACCGTATTTCATCCTTACTTGATGTAAGGATTGTAAATCTAGAGCTAGAAGGAATCTGAATTGTCATCTAATATGCCCACCTCATTCTATAGATTAGGAAATCTAAGGAAAATTAAGTGATTTACCCATGGTACCAAGGTAGTTAATATGGACAAGGGTGGGGGCAGTTTTGAACACATGTCCTTTGACACTATATCCAGTGTAGTACATGTTTATAAAATATTCAGAATTTATTTTATATTAGGAACATAGGAAAATGAAATATCAGATTCCTAAATCAGTAATGATAGAGATCTATGCATTTATGGCTATCATGATGATACAGCCTGGATTTTCCAGAATAGTCCTAATTTCAAGATATGAAAGGGTGCTCTTGACAAAATTATAAAAGATTATCCTTTATCAGTCTATGGACTCTAATTTGGGGTTTAGACCTCTGATCCACTAGCATTTGGATCTGGATATGTATGGTTGTCCTATATATAATTCATCCTAATTATATATATATATGATCAGTATATATTGTAATTATATATAATTATATATTATAAATTATAATTTATTCCAAAATATAAGCATCTTATGAGAGACTTTCAGGCCATGAAGGACTTGAGTATGTTTAGAGGTATGTATGTTTGGTTGGTTTTTGCTTTCTTGGCTTGTAGTTCCCATCTTGAAAATCAAGGGTAATTTTTAAATGTTACCTCCACTCTTTCTCATCATATTGACATTGATTCTTTACTTGTAGACATGAAGGTGATAACATTAAGAGAAAATTTTTTATTACATGAATGAGGAAAACACAGAGAAGACCATTAAAGGAACAACCATTAGTCCCAAAAACGAAGGAAGTGAGAGTACTTTTTGGGGAAAAATAAAAACAAAAAACTTCTCTACCTTCAGCCTTCAAGTTTTCTTGGGTTCTGTGTTGTTTGAGGTGAGAAAGAAAGGCAGGGGAATGAAAAGCTTTTTTTTTCTTACTCTTTCCCACATCTTATCATTTCTTATGACTCTTTCTTGGCCACATCTGTAGGAGGTCTCAGGTCTTTTACTGGTATTTCTCCCTCCCAAGCAAGAGAAATATAAACCCTCCAGAGTCCTTTTCTGCTTTCTCTTTGCGGTATTCCTCACTTGATGACTCTTCCCCATCCTTTTTGTCTTCAATCTTCCCCAGTCACCAACTCCACACATCATCATATGTTGCCTCCCATAGACATTATTTATGCTCCTCAGTCATTGCTGAAAAGCGATTGAGAGAAGGGAAAAGAATCCAAAACTTTAAAAAATAACATGAAAATTTTGTCTCAATCCCTCCAAATTCACCTCCCTATTATGCCTCTCTTGTGAGGTTTTATTGAGAATATGATTTACTTTGTGAGGCAAAAAGCAGTCCCACTAAGTACAGCAAAGTGGTTTATCCATAAAAAAAGTTAGGTAAGATTCTCTCTGAAGAAATTAAACCAAAATCTACTAAAATATTTGGTGGTCCTTCTTGTTGGAACTCTAGTTTCTTTGGAAAATTGGCCAGTATTTTTTTTCCTTTTGAAACACAAAAATAGTCTTTCTCAATTGAGATTTCTGGGGAAGCAAAGCAAACAAAGGAGAGCCCTTTCTCCTACTGCACTTTGCTTTTTTTCCATTTCAAATGAACTTCAAATCCCCTGGAGACCACTTTGACTTGTTAAAGTTATTTTTTAATCACAAATTCTCATAATTGAAAGGGACATTATTGGAAGGAAGCAATTTAGTTCAATTTATACCTCAAGAGGAATCATTATTACAATATCCTTAGTAAGTGGTTCTTCAATCTGATTGAAGAACTGCGGCAAAAGGGAACTCAGTACTTAATGAAGCACCCCGATTCCACTTTTTTCCCCATTCCACTTTTAAACAGTACTAATTGTTAGGAAATTTTTACATCTTACATCCACTTTTCTGCAAAATTTACCTCGTATTGCTAGCTATGCTCTTTGAAGCCAAGAGGAACAAGTTCAGTGCTTCTTTTGTATAATGGCTTTTCACATATTCTAAGGCAGATCTTTGATTGCATTCAAGCAAAATATTTTCAATTTCTCCAATCTATCTTTGCATGAATGGCATAGTGTAGTCCCCATCACCCTTCCTGTCACCCTGCTCCTGTGGCATAAAGAGCATGGAATTTGGACTTAGTCTACTTTGGGTTTGAAACTTAGCTGTCACTTATGACCACTGTCACCTTGAAACTCAGTTTCCTCATATGTTAAATAAGGAGATTAGACAATGTAATCTCTAAACTCCCTTATAGCTCTAAATGTTTGATTTTAGTAAAAATAATTTAATTTCTGGCAGTGGACAATTTTAGATCTTTTAGCCAAACAGTAAATTGAAGGTCAGACTCCACATAGTCCCTGAAATAGCAGCATCTGGAGAATCAATTCCCCCCCCTTTTTTCAGAATTGGTTGTTCATTTAATAGATTATACATTAACTGGATTAAAAATAAAGAAAGTGGCTTGTTGAAATAACCAGATTAGTCATACACCGACCAATGATTCTAGTCATGTATATATTGCATAATATATTTACTTTACAAAGACACTGAAATATTTCTGGCATTAAGGGACCTCTACAATATATCAAAATTCTTAAATCTATGAACCTTAGTGAGGTGGCCAGAGGGATACAGTGGAGAGAATGTTGGCCCTGGAGTCAGGAAGACCTAAATTCCAATCTAGTACTCACTAGAAAAACCACTCCAATATTTTTGCCGAGAAAATCCCATAGTGGGTCAGGAAGAGTCAGACATGACTTAATGCCTAAACAACAACAATGAATCTTAGTGGCCTGAGAAAATTAGACCTCTATTGATATAGCTCACTTTCTTCTTGGGTGTATTTGCCAACACAGTACGGTTGAGATGAAGTTATACTGTATAAATATGAGTAGATATTTTTAGTGAATTCTGTGCCAAAGCAAATGATATGCAAAATATAATTGGCATGAACTAACTCTCTTCAGCCTTTATCCTCTACTATTTACCACCAAGAATTCTTCCAATGCCACCACTCTACTGAAACTGCTTTCTGAGGTTACCAGCAATTCCAGCCACTAGATCCAACTGGCCTTTCTCATTTATCATCCTTCTTGAACTTTCTTTAGCTTTTCACATTGTTTACCATCCATCTTCCCTTTGTTTCTATGACATCATTCTCTGGTTCGCCTCCTGCTTGCCTGAATGCTCTCCACGACATTTGCAGGTTTATCATCCATTTCTCAGTGGAGCAAAACAATTTGTCCTGAAGATTGTTTTCCTTTAACATCTACTTTCTACCATCTCATCAAGGATGACTCCCAATTATGTACATCTGGCCCTAATATCTCTTTTAAGCACAAATTCTTTGAATACCAGCTGCCTACTGGACATTTACAACTCCGTGTTTCATCTGTATTACAAACTTATTATGTCCAAAATGGAATCAGTCACTTAAGTTTGCTATTCCTCCAAGCTTCCTAATGATTGCTGTAGAGGCTGATTTCCTCCCTGAAATCCAGGTCCATTCCATTGTATCTGTCTCTAACTCTTCTTTACTAATTAGCAAGTCTTATTAAATGTACCCCCAACAACAACAAGAAGAATTTAATAAGCACCTACTATATGCCAAGCACTGTGCTAAGTTTGGGGCATAAAGGAGAGGCGAAAGAGTCCCTGTTTCAAGGAGCTTACAATATAATAGGGGAGGAAACACACTAATAATATGTACAAGCAAAATCTATACCAGCAAAATGTGAGATAATTCCAGGAGGAAGGCATTAGCATTATGGGAGGATAAGGGAAGACTTCTTGCAGAAGATGGTGCTTTAAATAAGACACGAAGGAATCCAGAAGGTAGAGATGAGGGAGATAATCCCAGGTAAGAGAAAGAACCAGTGAAATGCACTAACATGGAAGATGAGAGGGTGTCGTGTACTAGGAATAGCAAGGAAGGCAGTGTCTTTTGATCATACCCACTCATATAGCTGCCATCTTAGTTAATCTCCCCAACACCTGTTACCTGACCTGTTTTAAGTGTCTTACAGTAATTGATTGATCTCCCTGCTTTCCCCTTCTTCAAGCCATTTTACATGAAACTACCGAAATAATCTTCCCAAGCAAAAAGTTTGACCACATCATTTATCTGCTCAAAACTTTTTAGTGACTCTCTATTGACTTGAAAATAATAAGCAAATTAGTCAATAAGATATTGAAGGCCTTCTATGAACATGGCTTTTAGCCACCTTTCCAGTCTTATTCATATTATTCCCCTTCATGTACTCTATGTTTCTGCCAAACTGAACTACTAGCTATTTTTTAAACTGAAAACTTCAGTGGAAAGAGTATTGACTTTGGAGTCAAAGAATCCAGGGTTCAAATCCTGCCTCTATTACTTATTACAATGTAAATTTGGACAAGTTACTTTAACTTCTCTGGCCTCAGCTTCCTTAGATACAAAATGAGAGAGAATGGTAGTAGATGTCCTCTAAGATCCCTTCCTGGTCAAAATGGACAATCCTATGATGTTCTTCTTCTCTATAATTACTCAGGCCACAACCTTTACATCTAGAATCTACTGCCTCCTTACTTCCACCACTTAGAATCTATCTTCTTTCAAAACTCATCTGTCACAGAGATCATGTTGTTAACTCTCCTCATTTTTAAAATAGGAAACCAAGACCCAACACAATCATACAAGTAGTACGTATTCAGAAACAGGATTCAAACCTAGGACTTTTGCCTCAAGATGCAGCACTCACAACATTGTTCCACTTGCCTCCTGATCTCTCCCTCTTCAAATTAACTTGTTTCACTATTCTATGAACATGTTCTTTTCCCCATCAAAAAACAGAATGGAAGTACTTTGAAGGCAGATACCATTTCTTTTTGATCTGTTCTAGCACCTAAGTAATGGTCCCACATGTAATGGTGTTTACTAAATGTGTCTTTTTAATTGATTATTTTGTTTCTGGTATATATTTAGTTGGTTACCTACAGTGTCTTCTCTTACACATGATAGAGATTAAAATGTAGCAATTAACATAAGTTTTATTTTTATTTTTTATTTTTTAAATTTTTTTGATTAATTTTTTATTTTTAGAAAAATTTTCCATAGTTACATAATTCATGTTTTTACTTTACCCTTCATCCCCTCAAGTCCCCCCCCCGTAGCTAACTTGCATTTCCACTGGTTTTAACATGTGTGGTCAGTCAAGACTTATTTACATATCATTGATAGTTACATTGGTGTGGTCCTTTCAGGTCTACATCCCCAATCATGTCCTCATCAACCCATATTTTCAAGCAGTTGTTTTTCTTCTGTGTTTCCTCTCCTGTAGTTCTTCCTCTGAATGTGGGTAATGTTCTTTTCCATAAATCCCTCAGAATTGTCATTGCATTGCTGCTAGTACAGATGTCCATTACATTCTATTTTACCACAGTGTATTAGTCTCTGTGTACAACTTTCTTCTGGCTCTGCTCCTTTCACTCTGCATCAATTCCAGGAGGTCTTTCCAGTTCACATAGAATTCTTCCAGTTTATTATTCCTTTGAGCACAATAGTATTCCATCACCAACATATACCACAATTTGTTGAGCCATTCCCCAATTGAAGGGCATACCCTTGCTTTCCAGTTTTTTTGCCACTACAAAGAGTGCAGCTATAAATATTTTTGTACAAGTCTGTTTATCTATGATCTCTTTGGTGTAGAAACCTAGCAATGGCATGTCTGGATTAAAGGGGAGGCATTCTTTTATTGCTCTTTGGGCATAGTTCCAAATTGCCATCCAGAATGGTTGGATCAGTTCACAACTCCACCAGCAGTGTATTAACATCCCAATTTTGCCACATTCCCTCCAACATTCATTACTCTCCCCTGCTATGATTTTAGCCAATCTGCTAGGTGTGAAGTGGTACCTCAGAGTTGTTTTGGTTTGCATTTCTCTAATTATTAGAGATTTAGAATACTTTCTCATGTGCTTATTGATACTTTTGATTTCTTTATCTGAAAATTGCCTATTCGTGTCCCTTGCCCATTTATCAATTGGGGAATGGCTTGATTTTTTTATACAATTGATTTAGCTCCTTGTATATTTGAGTAATTAGACCTCTGTCAGAATTTTTTGTTATAAAGATTTTTTTCCCAGTTTGTTGTTTCCCTTCTGATTTTGGTTGCATTGTTTTTGTTTGTACAAATCCTTTTTAATTTAATATAATCAAAATTATTTATTTTACATTTTGTAATTTTGTCTAACTCTTGCTTGGTTTTAAAGTCTTTCCTTTTGCAGAGATCTGACAAGTATACTATTCTGTGTTCACTTAATTTACTTTTAGTTTCCTTCTTTATATTCAAGTCTTTCACCCATTCTGAATTTATCTTGGTGTAGGGTTTGAGATGTTGATCTAAACCTAATCTCTCCCGTATTGTTTTCCAATTTTCCCAGCAGTTTTTGTCAAATAGTGGATTTTTGTCCCAAAAGTTGAGCTCTTTGGGTTTATCATACACTGTTTTGCTGACGTCACTTACCCCAAGTCTATTCCACTGATCTTCCCTTCTATCTCTTAGCCAGTACCATATTGTTTTGATGACTCCTGCTTTATAGTATAGCTTAATATCTGGTACTGCTAAGCCACCTTTCTTCTCATTTTTTTTCATTATTTCCCTTGATATTCTTGATCTTTTGTTCTCCCAAATAAACTTTGTTATAGTTTTTTCTAATTCAGTAAAAAAGTTTTTTGGTAGTTTGATAGGTAGGGCACTAAATAAATTAATTAATTTGGGTAGAATGGTCATTTTTATTATGTTAGCTTGTCCTACCCATGAGCACTCAATGTTTTTCCAATTGTTTGGATCTAGTTTTAATTGTTTGGAAAGTGTTTTGTAGTTATGTTCGTATAATTCCTGTGTTTGTTTTGTTAGATAGATTCCCAAGTATTTTATATTGTCTAGGGTGATTTTAAATGATGTTTCTCTTTCTACCTCTTGCTGCTGTGATGTGTTGGAAATATATAGAAATGCTGATGATTTATGTGCATTTATTTTGTATCCTGCAACTTTGCTAAAGTTGTTGATTATTTCTACTAGCTTTTTAGATGATTCTCTAGGATTTTTTAAGTATACCATCATATCATCTGCAAAGAGTGATAGCTTAGTCTCCTCATTGCCTATTTTAATACTTTCAGTTTCTTTTTCTTCTCTAATTGCTATGGCTAGTGTTTCTAGTAAAATGTTGAATAATAGAGGTGATAATGGACATCCTTGTTTTACTCCTGATCGTTTTGGAAAGGCTTCTAATTTATCCAACATGAGAAGTTTAAAGAATGCTAAGGTAACAATAAAAGCTCATACTGCAAGTGTGTTCTATTTTTTTTAAGTAGAGAAAGATGACAAATATGGATTTATACAAGGTTTAAAAATTTACCACATGCTTTTTGAGTTAAGATTTATGAAACATTTCCAAGAGTTTTCTCCATAGAAATTGTTTGCCACTAAAAATAGTGCAACTTTTATTGTTAAAGAAAAAGAAGAATGTAAAAAGTGGTATATTTTTCTTGGAGTTTATATGACTCAGTACATAATATTTGGCTGATATAAAACATATCAATTTTAAAGTATACAATATTTTTCTCAGTGAGGTATGAATTTGAAATCTGAGCTTCCAAGTTATAATCTTGAATGTCACCCCCTTTTCCTACAACTCCTGGCATAGGACTTCCATACTAGCATCCCAGTTTTATATAGCTGAATCACCCCTTTCTTCTCTTATAAACAAAGATATTTGGACTTCTTTTGTGTGTGTGTTTGCCTCAACACAGATATACATACACACTAAGTATCCTTAATATATTTGTTCTTTCTTTTCTCTTTCTCTCCATTCATCAGATATTTATATAGAATCTAGGCAATTACCTTTGAAGAAGCTTTGAATTTAAATAGTAAGAAAAGCATTTTAAATCAGTGTGGACTTTTCAAGCCTATAATCTAATTACTAAAAGAAGTTAGATGCTTAATGAACCCTATGTCTCAACCACTCCTTTTTGTTGCAATTTTTTCCTATAGCTATCACACATATTGGACAAAGTTGCTATCTCTACTGTGAACAAATTCAGAGAGCCTCCATTAAACTCTTCCTAGCCCTACCTGCCCCAACCCATCACAATTCTTTAGCTCAGCCATCTCCAAACTTTTGTGATCATGTACCCCTCTTAATTAAAAAATGAGTAGGTACCCCAATGCATATTTGCTTATTTGTGAATCATATAGAAACAAACTGCTATGGGACTATCGGTTCCATTCAAAACAGAGGGAGAGGTAGTAGTACCTCTCCGTCCTTCTCTGGGACAACAGAGCCCCCTTATCCAAACTCCAAGATGCTTGTCAGAATCACAACTTTATCTAGGGGTTGTGTGGAGTAGAGGAGATGAATTTCCCCAATGGCACTTGGACAACTTCTATAGGTGCCTGGGTATAAGTTAGTGCCCTGAATGATTCAGAACTGAGTCTGAAGAGGAGGGTTTGCAGAGTTAGGAGCATGTACTACTGCAATAGGGACTTGAGAATTGTGGGAATGAGGAGGTGCTGGGCTGTGGTAGGTAAAGAAGGGGAAGTCTAGTTGTTTTAGAAACAAGCCTCACAATTAAGTGTTTTTTGTTGTTTTTTTTTTTAATAATTTCTATTTTTTAGAAAAGTTATCATGGTTACATGATTCATATTCTTACTTTCCCCTTCACCCACCAACCTACCCCCTCCATAGCCAATGTGCATTTCCACTAGTTTTACATGTGTCATCAATTAAGACTTATTTCCAAATTGTTGATAGTTGCATTGGTGTGGTAGTTTCGAGTCTACATCCCCAATCATGTCCGCCTCAACGCATGTGTTCAAGCAGTTGCTTTTCTTCTGTGTTTCCTTTCCTGTAGTTCTTCCTCTGAATGTGAGTAGCATTCTTTTCCACAATTAAGTATTGAGGGGAAGATAGGTAACAAACTATTTTTGATTGATTGATCACCTTGCTGAAAATACATAGGAAAAAGAGTTGATAAGAACCTTGGAGATGGCCTAGTCTATTCTTGTCATTTAATAGGAAAGGAAACTGAGACTCAGAGAAGGGAAATGATTTGCCCCAAGTTACTCAAGAAGTTAGTTTCAAAGCTTAGAATAAAACTGTGGCCTTCTAACCCCATATGTGGTATCCTTTTAACTAGAAAAATAAAAATTTGATAATAGCTAACTTTATACAGTACTTTAATATTTGGCATGTATACATATACATATGTATATGTATACATGCCAAATAT
>NC_058130.1:186304668-186376335 GCF_016433145.1 Gracilinanus agilis
GGGATAGTCATCTATGCCTTTATTATAAAAAATAGAAGAACAGATCATTCAAGAACTTTAGGGACTTTTAATACATAAATTGCTTCCAATGGAAATAAATCAGAGGATAGATTATAGTTCATCCTCTTTTTGTGTATCATCTGAGGCAGTCTGATAAAGTCTATGGATCCCTTCTCAGAATGTTTTTAAATGCATTCTATTAGGTTTATTTCCTAAGGTGATTAAAGAAAAAGTAAAAAAAAAACTTATATGTTCTAAAATATTCATAGTAGTCATCTTTGTGGTGGTGAAGAACTAGAAATTGAAGGTACGCCCTCAATTGGGAAATGGCAAAACAAGTTGTGGTATATGATTGTGATGGAATACCATTGCACCACAAGAAATAATGAACAAATTAGTTTTCAAAAAAAAACATGAAAAAATATACATGAAATTATAAAGAGTGAAGCAAGCAGAATCAAGAGATTAGTTGTATTATATACAGCAACAGAAATATTTTTTGAAGAATGACATGTATATTTACCTCCATAGAACTAAAAAACAAGGAAGACCTAGTTCTGTATATATATAGATCTTTTTGTCAGATGATGTCTTCTCTAGTGCAGGGAGGGGAAGAAGAGAGGGAGATATTTGAAACATTTTAATGTAACATATAAACAAATGTATTTATATTTATATATAAGTATGTGTGTGTATATGAATAGATCTAAGATTACAACTGAAGCCTGTATTGAAATGTAGTTATCAAAGTATTTTTTGAAGAACAAGTTGGGAGAACCCTCCATCAGGAATCCCTGTGATGAAGAAGGAACTTCCTGGACTGGAACATACTTTTAAAAAGAATTTTGGATAAATTAAATAACCTCTGATCCCTACATGCAAAGTGTGTTCATGTTCTATTGTTTCCATAGGTTCTTCCCTCAAAAATCACTTTAATTATACTTCTTAGCAACTGCTGGTATTTTTTTTTTATTTTTTAAATCATTAAATAACCATTCCAGGCACCACAGCCTTCACTAATATGGGCTTTAAGTTAATGAGAAAGTTATCCTCTGGAGACAAAACATTTAGTATAATTAACTGGAGCAGTGTAGTCACCAAAACGAAAAGCAGCCAGAAACTTTATGACTTTGCATCTATAGCTCCAGGGTTACTTGGGAGAAAAGATATTGGTTCTAACTGGTGCTGAGAGGTTAAGGCCAAACATATAATATCTGAATAAAGAATGAGGCTCCATACAGGACATTTTCCAAATACAGATTGATGGTCCTCTCCTAGGGTGGGTATTGGCCCTGAGCACTGAGTCTGAAGTTCCAAAAAAATTCCATTTTGTAAATCTGGCTACAAGAGATCTTGAATTTTATTATTTTGCTGGTAGAATTGGAAACTATTAGAGACAAGTCTTCTGCCCTTACATTTAATTGTGGAGTGTATGTATAGATATTTTTAGCCTTCATTTAGCTCAAATCTTTACATAGTATAGACATGCTCCCAGGAAACTGTATGGAATGCACAGCACTCATTCATTCACTTATTTTTTTTATTCAATTCAGCAAATAAGTACTAGGCCTTAGGGCTACCAAGATGAAAAATATTAGAGTCTCTGTTTTCTAGGTGGGATATGACAAGTATTCAAGCATGAACAAGTTAAATAAAGTTAAACATGATTAATCAAATGATCAACAAGCATGTATTCATATTCAGAGCTTGGTCAGACATCCAAGACACCAAGGTCCTCCTTTCTTCCCAGAACATGGCCAGTTGTCCCAACTCTTGTCGTGCCACTGGACTCTGATGACTCTGGAAGAGCATGAAGCTAGTGACTTTTGGTAACTCTGTTTCACTTAAATCCAATTTGTATACAGATTAAGACATCACCCAACCCATGGTGCCATTTAGCAATCTTCAAAAATTAAAAAAAAACAACAATAATAACAACAACAGGTACTTATATATCTCAGGTAATAGGTTAGGCATTGGATATACAAAAACAAAACCCAAATAACTCCTCATCCCATGTTTTGGTGGAGTCAGGACATAGTCACTGGGGTTGGCAAGAATGGTAGGGAATTGGGAAGGTCTCATATAAGAGGTTCTCCTTGATAAGAACTTCCAAAATATGTTCACAATTGAGAAGGGAATTTTTACTTTCAGCTGAGGGGAAGGAGAGAGGAGAAAGTTAAAGAAGGCTGAAGGAAGTAGTGGGACTTGAAATATCTTGAAGGCAACTTGAACAAAGAAAATAATTTATTCAGGCAGCGATGTAAAAGGGTGAACATGGCAGGTATGGGAGATGGTCTCTATGAATGTATAAGAGTGAAAGAGTGGAGGATGACTTACACTTTTGTTCAAATTTATAGTACGTAAAGGGAATAAAATAAAGCTGGAAAGGGTAAAGCTACATTGGAACCAAAATTTGGAGGACATTTGCTCCAAGTTAAAGATATTGCTTGTGGTATGGACAGTAAGGAACCACTAAGGCTTTTCAAGCATGTGTTTTTGTTAATAGTCATATTTGTTCATTACAGAGTTTACCTTAGAGTTTAGTTGAAGAAGGAAAAAAGATTGCACATGAATGGAGAAGTTAGAAGACTATTATAATATTGCAATAACTGATAAGAACCTGAATTCGAATGGCAGCAGTCTAAATAGAAAGGCAGGAACATTAAAAACTTTGTAGAGAATTAATTGACTGGGTTAGGTGAATAATTAAATATATGCATGTTGGTTGTAGTGGTGTAGAGAAAATATTCAAAAAATGATTTTAGTGTTTAAAGCCTGTGAAGTTAAGAGGATGGTAATATGAGGCAGCCAATAAACACTTATTAAGCACCTAAAATGACAGACACAGTTCTAATCACTGGGAGATAGAGAAAGAAGCAAAAGATAGTCCCTTGCCTTAAGGAACTTACAATTTAATGGAAATGGGAAATTTGGAAGAAGATAAAGTTTAAGGAGTTCAGCTTTGGACATATTGACCTTGAGTTTAAGGAGGGCATCCAGGTGGAACAGTCCAGTTGGTTAATCATTAAATCCGGAAGTATGGACCACCTACCTTGGCAATAGCCCTGTACTAGGCACTGAAGATGCAAAGACAAAAAATGAAAACAGTTCCTGCTCCTGAGATTACATTCTATCAGGGGAAACAACATATCCATAGATAATTAAATATAAACTATATCCAAAACAAATACAAGGTAATGGGGGAGAGGGTTAGAAAATTGGGGGATTAGGAAAGACTTCATGTAAGAGGGGACTACTTCATCTGAATTTTGAAGGAAGCTAGGGATTCTAAGAGGCAAAACTGAGAAGAGAGTACATGCCAAACATGAGAGACAACCTTCACAAAGGTATGGAAATGGGAAATGGAATGTTGTGCATGAGGATCACATTAAATCAGAACTCATGAAAAGGAGTCATGTGTAACCACGCATCACCATGAAATGAGTCTGGAAAGGTAGGCTAGCGCCAGACTTGGAAGAGCTTTCAATGACAAACAGAGTAGGTCTGAAACTCTTCAGGAATGAGATTTGAAGATGCAGACAGATTTAGGTTCCATGGGTAGGGTAACAAGGAATCAATCAGAGGAATAAAAAGACTGCTATGTAGCAATGAGGGGCCCAGCTTAAGTTACATAGTATAAATTTTTTTAATAGAACTAGTCAGCTCATTTAAAAATTTTCTCCAGCAGCTCATCAGAACTTGGGAGCCAGAGTGGAAAAAAAGCAGATAGATGGTGGAAGTAATCCAGGAGTAAGGATGAACAGGACAGGAATAGCCTATGAACACGTGGATGAGAGATTCAAGAGTTGGGTCTTCTTGAAATGGCTGACTGTGGAGTCAAGGCTAATTCGAAGGCCAATTCAAAATGACTGTTTCTTAACACATTTCCAAGTTGTGTCCCTATTGCTAACTAGATTATATCAACAAGCCACACGTATAAAAACAGTACTGCTCATTGTTGGGGAGCAAGGAGGTTCACAGAATTCTCTCCCTCTTAAAAAAATAAAAGGAGACCATCATTTGAGTCAAACCTAGACGGTAAACCTGGCACCTTGAACAAATTTCAATGAACTTTAACCATTATGTTTTAGTTGCTTCTAATGGGAGGGGGGAGGCAGTGGAATGTTCTTTCTGTCTTTTCAGTTTACAAAATAAGGTCAATGAGTGACTTATGTAGAGACCTCAATCCTTTGGGCAGGTCCTTTAATGGATGGCTAGAGAGGATGGCTGTAAATATAGAGAGTCCAGAACTATCCTTCATTCATTTATCAAAACATAGCTGCGAAGAGCTGCCTCTGGGTTATGTAGGTTCATAGGAATATTGTCAATCAAGGGCAATCAAGTGTTCTTAGGTTCTTATCATTTTTTTTCTCCAGTCAGGGACCCTCTTGGCAATTTAGCAGAACCTAGAGACCCCTTATCAGAATCGTGTTTTAAAATACATAAATTACAAAGGATAACGAAAAGAAGCTGAAAATTAGTGAAAATAAAGATGTAATTTTTTCTCTATTTAAATTCATGGACCTCTTAAAATCAATGGAACCCAAGTTAAGAACTTCTACTCTAATAGAAAACAAGTTTTGTCATTTTACTCTTCAAATGAGAGGCCATATAATTGGATTTATTGCATCTAAGAAGTTATGTCTCAACTTCCTTTTTTTCTTATTCTTCATCAACCTGTCTCTATTTGATTTTCATCATGCATAGGACTTAAAATATTGTAGCGTAAAGAGACTTTTAAAAAGTGATTCAACAGGTCAGGAATAGCTACAGCATTCAATCTAGTATCATTCACATTTCTACAGTTTTACCTAACTTATTAAGTCACAATAATGTCTCCCCAATCTAATTAAAATCTTCATATGTAGACATAGCTGACATATTATAGCCCTTCACATTCATTAACTCATTTGATCCTCCAACGCTGCCACAAAAATTATGTCTTGTTATCCTCATCTAGATAGGCATTCTGGCATACTAACTAGAGAACCATATCAGGGATTAGGACCACCTATAATCAATCAATTAACAAGCACCTCTAAAAGTTCTAGGGGAAGCTAGGCAGCAGAGTGGATAGAGCCCATGGCCTGCAGTTATGAAGACTCATCTTCCTCAGTTCAAATCTGGCTTTAGAAACTTACTAGTTGTGTGACCCTTGGCAAGTTACTTAACTGTTTGCCTCAGTTTCCTCAAAAATGTAAAATGATGTGGAAAAGGAAATGGCAAATCACTTCAGTATCACTGCCAAGAAAACCCCAAATGGCATCTCAAAAAGTAAGATAAGACTTGAAAAAGACTCAACACTCACACACTGAAAGACCTACTATGTGCCAATTACTCTGGTAGGCAACAAAAACAAAAAATGAAACAAGGCTTTTCCTCAATGAGTTTATGTTCTATCCAGGGCCATTCAAATTCTACCTCTGATACTTGCCTCCTTTGTGACTCAGGACAAAAGATTTCATCTCAGGGCCTCCAAGTAACTCAGAAGGATGCTAAATGATAAGCCACTTGCCAATCTGCTTTGGAATAGGGTGGTTTGGTGGTGGGGTTGTGGTACTTTCACTGAATAACTTACACAGGGTCTGTCTATCCTCACCATGCCCATTTTATAGATGAGAAAAATAAAGCTTACAGAGTTAGATAACAGCCACAGTCACATAACTAGTGTCAGAGACAGGATTTGATAGGTCATCTTATTTCGAGTCTTTTTGTTCTATCACCCTGCTCCCCTTAAATGCAAAACTTAAGCAAACAGAACCATTTATTTCTGAGCTGGAGTTGAAAACTCAAGGCATACTATTAAAAAACACAATTTGCTAAGGCACCATCTTTATTGTCTAATTATAGACTAAAACCAATGCGTGTGTACTTACTCTATCAAGAAAACCCAAACTGTCTGACTTCTGCCCTTAGCTGCTAAGTAAATAGCCTCTTAACCAATGGCATATGTTCCCAATCAGCCCCAAAGTGTTGCTTCATGTACCATACCCCCTACAATTTTGATAGGGGGTGGGAACATTACAAAATAAAGGCCAGAAAAGTGTTGCAATCAAGGAAAAATGATCAAAAGCATGATGGATGAACCTGGCACCTACTATGAAAATGGCTATTTACTGAATTCCTGGCAAGGATTTCTTAATTTCTTTATTTGTTCCAGTGATGATTTGATGAGCTATGTTTTTCTGTTACTGGAGCTCCTCAGAATATAAATTAGGTAAGTACAGAAGAGCTAGTGAGAATCATAAAAGTTGTTTAGACTCAAAACTATTTTTCAAGGTGCCATGAGTGTTTTTGTGGGACAGTTGGCCTAATATTGGGTTATCCCAAAGGTCCAGGTCTTTATCCAAGAATCCTAGCATTCTTTCCTTTTCTTGTATAAAATAACTATACAATGTTTCTCATTCAGGGAATGTTGATATCTTTAAAAATCTGGGAGCCTATTCCTCTGCCTAGGCCCACCACTGTCTTCTGTTTTTCTTCCCTAGTGCTCAGCCTAGTGCCTGGCAAATAGTAGATCTTCCATAAATGTTTATTGACTGCCTGACTCCTTTAACTAAATATCTCACACATGATATCACTTGCCTTAACTTTTCAGTTTCCACCATTGGACTCTGCAGACAGACCTCTGTTCTCATTCCTTTTAATTACTTTCTATTAGTCTCTTCTTGGGTTTTTTTGGGGGGAAGTTTGTTTTGATTTTTCATGCTTTTGCTTCTCCAATATCCCTTCTCTCCCCAATCTTAGGCCAATTTCTCTTCTTTGTGTATTCTTTAGTTGTGGGAGGATACAAAGCCTAGTTATCTGCTTCTTAGAGTAAAAGATAGGAGAAGAACTTTGGGGAAAACGGTAAGAAAGAAAAAGAAGAGATGAGATTGGACATTCTAGAAGGTTTTGTATTCCTTTGGGGGGGGGGGAACCATTAAGTTACCCAAAGGAGAATTATAATGCCATACCCTCTTGTCTCCTTTCTTCCAAGTCAACCACTAGTATAATCTGACCCTCTCAGGTAATTACTATATATGAAGAATACAAACTCTTCAGCTTAGTTTTCAAAACACTCCTTGATAAATTTATAGTTGACCTTGCTATCCTAATTTCATATTGCTTCCCATATGGTCAATATAGATAGATGAATTCAGTATGTCATCTCCCTCCTCCAGGTATTCATAGAAGCTGTTTTCCATTCCTTCAGTGTAGTCCTGCCTCATCTTCCTTTTTTAAATTTCTCACTGTCTGTTGTTGGCTTAGCTCCTGAACTACCTATTCCCTGAAGCTTGCTTTGACTGCCCAGCTTTTGATGTTCATTCTTTCTCTCTTCAAATAATTCTAGAACATTTTAATTAGATCGCAGGTTTTGACATCTTCACTCGCTACTCTGTGTTTTTGATATGTTCCACTAGGGTAATGTTAAGTCCTTTACAGAAACCATTTTGATTTTTGCCTTTGTCATCTTCCTACTACTTAGTATAATATCTTGCACACATTGGGTGCTTACTAAATATTTGTTGAACTTAATCTAAGTTAATTATGCAGCATGAATAAGGGTACAGTGTGGTGGCATCATATCTGGAGTGGAATTCAGTCAAAACCCACACGGTACAGGACTCCCATACAACAATCCTGTCTGTCATAGCTAGATCCTACTCTTTCTCTAGTTTAATCCCCTCATTCACAGAGTTTAACTCTTACAATAACAGATTGAAGTTCCCAGAGAAAAAGCACTACCACAGAGTTACATTCAAATACTATGCCGAAAAGGCTTTAAAACTGTGTGTACCTTTTGATCTAGCAATACCACTACTAGATCTTTATCCCAGAGAAATTTTTTTAAACTCTTAACTTCTTGTATTGGCTCCTAGGTAGAAGAGTGGTAAGGGTGGGCAATGGGGGTCAAGTGACTTGCCCAGGATCACACAGCTGGCAAGTGTCTGAGGCCGGACCCAGAGAAATTTTTAAGAAGAGAAAAGGGAGAAATTACTTATAGCAGCTCTTTTTGTAGTAGTAAAGAGTTGGAAACTTGGGGGATGTTCAACAATTGGGGAATGCTGAACAAGTTGTGGTATATGATTGTAATGCAATAAGAAATGAGAAGAAAGATGATATAAGAAAAACTTGGAAAGACCTATATAAACCTTTGCAAACTGAAATGAGTAGAACCAGGACAACACTGTAAATAGTAAGAGCAATATTATATGTCAAGCATTTATGAATGATTTAACTATTAGCAATACAGTAATTCAAGAAAGTCCTCAAGGACTCGTAATGAAAAATACCATACAACTCTAGAGAAAGAACTGATGGAGTCTGAATGCAGACTGAGACCTATTCTATTTCACTTCTTCACTTTTGTTTGTTGGAGTTCTCTTTGACAAAAATGGCTAATATGGAAAGATGTTTTACACTATTACATATATAAAATCTATATCGGATTACTTGTCCTCTCAGGGAGAGGGGAGGTCAGGGAGGAAGGGAGTATGAGAATTTGGCTCAAACTTTTTAAAAAGTGTTTTTCATAAAACTGAGGAAAAAATAAAACACTATTTTTAAACATACTCTGAGGGTTCTAAAAATAACACTGTTCAGGGGAAACACATTTCCCCAACTTACCCTTCTATTTCTTGATCTTCCATCTAACATGTTTTCCAGCTATACAAATAAATAGTCATTCGCAAGGCACTAAATCCACACAGTGTATAATATTTCTATTACTGGCCACTCACAATGACACTTTTAGATCTTAAACCATTTATTTAAGTCAAAGAAAGAATAATATTAAAGATGCTAATGTATTAAATCATACATAAATAAAAGCGCATATAAACTTGACTACATTCTCCCACAATGTTACAGATATGAATAATATTAGTAGAATAATGCTAACATTATTAATATATCTAGTGATCAGAAGTATTACTAGTATTAGAATAATACTAATGGTCACACTTGCATAATATTCTAGATACTAATAAGATTATTAGTATTTGTATGGATATCGGTAATGCTAGTATTAGTAATAGTAGAATAATATATTAATATACTAAAACATATTCATAAATAATGGCACTTTTAAACCTTGGCCACACTCTCCTAATCAGTGGAATTATCTGTGATGAAAGGCATATACAGGAACAGCTCTGGATATAGACTTCAGGATTACTAGTCTATTCAGGACCATCTGTACCATACAAAACTGTTCCTCATGTCAACTGCTTGATTGTTGACCCTCACCACTCTTTAGTTCAGGAAATCCTCTTCTTTAGTGGATCATATTACTAACAAATTCCTCCAATTAATTATCATCCTTTAAAGGGCGCTTAGAAAGTATTAGCTCTCAATGTGAATAGCAATTCTCTTTAAGCTGTAGACCTGGAAAACTCATTAAACTCATTATATCTGGGCTTTACAGACCTGACTTAGCTAGTTATTCATTCATCTGGATGCTCACTGTCCAATCAGAACATAGTTCAGAGCAATGCTAATCAGATAGACTGTCCAATTCACCAGGATGCCAAAGTCTAAGATCCTTCTGCTTTTCTTGCTAAAACCAGTGAACCCTAGTGAAAAGCTTTGCCTCTAACCCTAGGTAGCACTGAAGAGCAGGATCTATCACCAGAAGCCTTTAAACCAGTGATAGACAACCTTTTAGAGACTACCTACCATGCCCGCCTACTTCAGATATGTTGTTCCATGCTCCTCACCCCAGATCAAGTGCTCCCCCACATCTTTACTACCTTTACCAGACAGAGGAGGAAGAGCTCCCATTGGGCTGTTGGGCAGAGGGGCAAGTGAAGTGAGGAATGTCCTCAGGCATGGTGGAGAGGGGGAAGGGAGAAGCTTGGCCAAGTCCCTCTGCCTTTCTAGTGATGAACTCTGGTGTGTGACATGCATGACCACAGAGAGAGCTCTGCGTACCCTCTCTGGCATACCTTCCATAGGTTCACATGGTTTTAGACTAATGAAATCAACTTCCTTTCTAATTAATCTGGACTCACTCTTCTGTAACTTTCTATCACTTCACTGCTTCAAACTGCACTAGCTCCCAAAGGAGCAATTTTTCACTTCCCTTACTATACCTTCATTTCTTCTCTTCAGGTTCCTATACCAGTTCCTATGACATTTCCCCTTGGTTTCTATGCACCAGTGGCTTAAATGAGAGCTTCTTGACTTTCATTGTCCACCTTTCACTTAAAATCGTGCCACTCTCCAAATTTTACCTAACACATCAGTAGTTTATTAAAAGTCATATCTCAGCCTCCAAATGTTTCTATGATTTTTTATTATCTTAGTTTTGCCCTCTTTAATCAAAACATATATATGAAAATTAGCTGTGCACCATAATGCTTTGCATCTCTAAAGTCTTCACTAGAGTATCCTTTTTTCTTTACATTTATATTTCCCTAATTTTAATTAATAAAACATTTTTCTTCCTCTCTTTATAACATTTAACTCATCCCATGCAATTAGCATGTAATTTTATGTAATCTCTAAGATATTTTAAGCTTCATATTTGTCACCGATCATTTTCTAACCCAAACTGTCCAAATATTGTATGAAAGCTATTTCTTTATATTCCTAATTTAGCCATGTATATTAAAAGAAAGTTGTGTTTGTTTTCCCTACTCCTATGGGACATTGCAATCTATATCAGTATAATGTATAAAATCTATATTGTCCATCTATATCAGTAGCAATATCTTATATCAGTGGTGTCAAAATGAAGATAGAAATGGATCCCTGAAGACTACCTATTGACTTAGAAAACCACAAATTAACTTCAAATTATATTGCATTTTTATTTCTTTTGTTAGACATTTCCCAGTTATATTTTAATCTGATTTGGGCAGAACTCTGGAGATATGGCCTCCAGCAGCAAGTTTGACAACTGTCATCCTGCATTTATTTGAAAATTAATATAAATTTCTTCCTTTACACAATATTTTTAATTTTCTATTATTAAACTATTCAGTTTATCTTAAATGAGTAATATATCTTACAATAGGTTTTATGATAATTTATTATAACATTGTACAAGTTTTTAATAATAGTTTAATAGGCAGAATTCTGACGCTAGATATATTTCAAGGCCAAATGTATGATATAACAGCCAAAATGTAGCATATTAAGCTTCATGTAAAAACATACGATTAAGATTAAGAAGGAAATAGTCCTACTTCCTTCTACTCTAGTCAGACCATGCCTGGAGTATTACACATATTAGGAAGGACATCAATTAGTGCATAAAGGAGAATAAACAATAGTTCCTTAACAAAGTTAGTCATGTATAAAAATGAAAAATGAAAAGTGAAAGGAATACCTAATCAGATATTACTTGTCAGGAATGTGGCAGAGGAGTTTCTTGTTTTGGTTTGACTTGAAATAAAAGGTCCCATGAGTCTCTTGCACCTCAAATTTCCTGGTTCTAGGAAACTTTAGTTTATAGCTTGTGCCATCCCTTTATGTGATTGGTTCTCCCAGAATCCTATATATGCCATTTCTTCAGTTCTTTTATTTTAGCATTATTCCATTTTGAGATTTTCCATAAATCATGGTAATGTTCCCATCATTTTAAATACTTATAAATCTTTTTACAAAATCTTAGTCTAATCATGACCTACCGAGAGGTTCCATTTTTGAATATTTTTACAATAATAGTTCTTAAAAGAAATGTTCCCATGGGCTCATTGATTACACTTTGTAAGTGCAAAGAAACCTGGTTTTGTAATTAGAGGGCCTGAGTTTGAATCCCAGCACTTCCTCTTTAGATGAATCGCTTCTTAGAGAAATTTATAATAATATAAAGTATGCTGAACTTGGAATCCCAAAACTCTGGCTTTAAATCCAACATTTATCACAAACTAGCTGTTTGATCTGCAGCATATCACTTAATCCATAGCTTCTTCATCTATACAATGAGGAGGATGGATCAGATGGTCTATAACAGTGATGGCAAATCTTTTAGAGGTCCAGATGACATGCTTAGCTGCACATGCAAAGGGGGAGGGGAGCAGCCCAACCCTATGTACCTCTGGCTTTCTAGTAATGAACTCTGGTGAACTCTGTGCTGGGGTGATGGCAGGCATGCCCACAGAGAGGGCTCTGAGTGACCCCTTGGCACATGTTCCATAGGTTCACCACCACAGGTCTATAAGGACTCTACTAGCTCTTAATCCTATAATCATGATTCCTCACGAATTTGAGGGAAAGAGGATCACAAGCTTGTTCATGACTATATGGCAGGGGGTGCCACCTGCATTTGTTTCTACAAGAAGAAACATCTGTTGAGAAGAAAGACTTTCAGAGGGCACACTAGTGTCCTTGGACCTGATCTGGCAGGTAGGTAGGTAAAGTAGTGATTTATATAGTGGAGAAGATACTGGATTTGTGAGCCAAGATCTTCAATTTACTATTTTGTGAGACTGTGGGTAAATTATTTAACCTCACTAAACCTCAATTGTCTAATCCATAAATGAAGGTAATAATTCCTATACAATAATAACATATATAATGCTTTAAAACTTGCAAAACATCTAACGTGTTTCATCTTTTGAGTCTCACCATAATCCTATAAGGTAGATATTCCAGGCAATATTATCCCTTTGCTTATGGTCATACAACTATTAATTATCATAGATGATATTTAAACCCAAGTGTTGCTGGCTCCAAGTCCAGCATTCTAGACACTTTGCTAAGCTTACTACCTGTATCAAAGGATTGTTTGGAGGCTCAAATAAGATGGGCATAAAGGGTTATATTAATGTATATCTTTCCATAAAGAGGCACAGCTGTGGCATAGTAAAAAAGCAATAAATTTATTTTTTTAAACCATTACTTTCTGTTTTAGAATGGATTCTAAGCATTGGTTCCAAGGCATAGAATGGTAAAGAATAGGCAATTTGTTAAGTGACTTAAGCAAGTTAAGTGACAGAGCTAGGAAATATCTGGGACCTGATTTAAATGCAGGACCTCCTGACTCTCCAGGCCTAGCTCCCTATCTACTGAGCCCCTTAGCTGCCCCTAGAGCCCTGACTTAAGAGTCAGCAAAGGTAGCTTGGTTTTACACCTTTTTTCCACTTATTAGTTATATGGGTAAGTTATTTAACTTCACTGTGCCTCTGTTTCTCAATTCACAAAATGAGCATCTTAATACCTGAACTACCTACCCCATGAGATTATTATGAAGAAAGCAATTTGTAAATTAATAAGCATTATAGAAATATTTATAAGATTTTTAGTTCTCCAAACAGCAATTCAACTGTAGGAGTTCAGTGTAACCTCATTTCTGTGAGGTAGCAGAAATGGTAGAGTTTGAAAGTTACTCTAAAGGCATAACATACGATCAGGCAGCATTCTTGGCTCAGCTGTTTCCAATTCCTTCTTGCCACTAACTGATGACTGAAAACAGACTTACATAAGTAGATATTTTGATGCTGGTGATCCTGAGCCCAACCATCCTGCTTCTGAAAAACTCAGAGCAAACAAAAACACAACTGAGGCAGATCCTTTATACAACAGATTCAGATTGAATCATCAAAAACTTTTTCGGGCCCTGCTTCCTCTTCTGTGTGCTATCATCTTTTTATCTAGGTTTTACTTCTATCATTTGGGGAAAGGCAAGGAATTGACACTGTATCTGATTAAGGTAAACAAGGGATAAAAAAAAACACATGAAGAAAGAAAGATTTACCACACACTCCTTCTAACTTAGGTCTTTTCTTTCCTCAAATCTCCTTTTCTGTCCCTGTTAAAACAAACAAACAAACAAACAAACAAACAGCAAACTATTTCTTTCTGTCTTGTGATTGAACTAAGCATCAGATCCAAAGCAGAAGTGTGGCAAAGGCTAAACAATTGGGATTAAGTGACTTCTTCAGGATCACACAGCTAGGGCATGTCTGAGTACATATTTGAACCTAGGGCCTCTTGTGTCCAGGTCTAGTTCTCTATCTACTGAGCTACCTAGCTGCTACCCTGCAACCAATTCCTTTAACAGCTATGTTATCTTTTATGTTTTTGCTCAGTTTTCTTCATCAAAAAAATTAGCTGCCTCCCTAAGTGCCCAAGCCAACAATGATTTGTCAAAGAGTAATAATAAATGATATTTTGGTAATACTTTGATGTTTGCACACATTTTACATATATTATTCAGGGCTACATGGCTAGTAAGCATCTGAGGCTAGATTTGAACTCCAGACCTACCACTCTATCCATTGTACCACTCAGAGACTCCACACACACACACACAGTAACCTTTTTTTACCTACTAGTTAATGACTATGATTTTGTGGTTAATTCCTTGAATTCAAAGAATTAATCCTATTAAGAGAGAATATTCCCTTCCATGGCAAGAGGTATATGAGTGAGTTTCAGATCTTTTCCTAAAAGCAGGTTTCTAGGGCAGTTAGATGGCTCAGTGTTGCTAGACACAGGAGGTCCTTGGTTCAAATATGACCTTAAAAACTTCCTAATTTTGTGATCCTGGGCAAGTCACTTAACTCCAATTGCCTAGCCCTTACTGCTCTTCCATCTTGGAATTGATACTGAGTATCAATTCCAAGACAGAAGATATGGGTTTTTTAAAAAAGACATGTTTCTACTGGGCCAGAGAAGGGGTAAGAAAGTAGGAGGGCAGTGGATTGACTAATGTTTGAGGGGAAGAAGGTAGTGCTATGGAAGAGAGAAGGACAGAGCTCAAAGTACCTAGAACTAAGAGCTTATTTCAGAATTTTGCCTAGAGCAGATTTCAGTTTCCAGTACCCCATTCACATTTTTCTTTACTTCTAACCCTTTTTAGCTTAGAGTCCAAGTGTGAAGACTCTCCTTCCCTAGATATAATATTGCAAAAAATAATAGTTTACCCAGGATCTTCCCATCAGCTCCTTTTTATCTTTCTTTCTCTTCCACTATTAGTGTCTGCAGAGTCTTCATCCTCTTAATACAATCATGAAATCACACAGTGTCTTAAAGAAATACCTTTCTCCTAGATTAATTACTCTCCTATAATCTACTTCTCAAATGTTCTTTGACTCAATGCGGTATTCTCTTTTAAAAGGACCCTTTGCTAAGTCAGTGCTTCTAGGCCCATTTTCTACACATTGCCTCCCTCCACAGTTGGACAGGTCTCTACCCTGATTCTGGAATGCTCCTGTTCTCTTCTTAGAACAAACTATCACTAAAGTTCTCAAGTGTTTAAGGAAATGTTTGTCCCTCCAACTACTTTTCACGCTGCATTAATTACTGCTGTGAAATTGAATTCACTTTGGCCTCAGCTTGGAAATAATTCTCCTCTACAGAGTTCATAGCCTTCTTCCCTGCTGATGAATGCTTGGCCTCTCATTCTGTTTGAACTTTCCAAGACCCAGTTCCAATATCCCATGGCAATCCTGAGTGCTTTCCTCTAAAGACATACTCAAACTTATGTTACTTAACATTCCTTCCTTTTCATCTTACTCTCTTTGTCATTTTTTGCAGGATAGAGTTGCTGATTCTTCTTTAGCTCCTATTTTGGCCCCATTCCTATTAACTTCAAGGGCTCTGTCCCTCCTTACATCTTTCTTTACTTCATCCTTCTTTCAATCACCATTTCAATCACTGTTCAAAAAGTTAACCTTTGCTGGTGGAAGACCCTTCTGTATTGTAGTTGCTACTGTTCAAACATCATCTCACATCTGTTTTATCTCTATTACCCATATCAGAGATTTTCTATCTCATTGGAGATCTCATCATGTCTTTTTTCCGATCCAAATATATTTTTCTTTATTTTCTATTACTATTGTTTCTTATTCTAATTTTTAGATTTTCAAAAATCGGTGTAATAGTAGGCTATGTGACAAAAGCATTCAAAAGCATTGCTATTGAACTTTGAGTTTATTGTTGTTGTTGTTGTTTTTATTAAAGTGCAATGCAGCCATCACTTCAAAATTTCAAGATCCATTTCTTGTTCTTGAACTACTCTAGGTAGTTCCCTTGGGGTTCCTTTGGATAACTGGATCCACCAGGAGAAACCTAATGAGTGGTGGTTTGGTATAGTGGAAAGAGCTGGCCTTGGAGCCAGGAAGACCTGGGTTCAAGTGTGAACTAGGACAAGTTACTTAATTTATTGCTCCAGGCAACTAACTCTATGAAGTTATATATTGCAGAACAGATACTGGTCACCCTTGACAGAGTTTTCTCACCAAGAGAACCCTATACCAATGCAATCATAACTCTAGTTTAAAAGAAAAAGGAATGGGAGAAATCAGAACCCTGATTCTTCATTCTCAGTGAGTCCATCTGACTATGTAGACCTTGAGGGGATCAGATCCCCTATGGGTTCTTTACAAACACCTGAAGAGGTCCTAGGAGTCTTCAAAGCCTCTTTTACGTTTAGCATTGAGCCAGGAAACCCAGAAGCCTCAATAAATCAGATGAGGGGTTTTATTTTGTGATAAAATGACCAGAGACCTTGATGCCTACCATGGAGGGAAAGAATGCTCCCAGTAGTACCACATTAAGTAGTTGACTGGAAGCCAACCAGTGAAAAATCAGGAACATGAAGAGTGAGAAATTTTTTAATTAGGTGAGGATCAAATTTGATCCAAGGAACTGAGTATTCGACCTTCCCTTTTTACATTAATAATCTTTTTCTCATCATCCCCAAGATGAGACATTTATTTTCGCCCACAAAAAAATATCCAGGAGGACCAATCTATGGAGGAATAGTGGTACTGACATCCCTGTCTGAGGAGATAGATATCAAATACTCTGGTGGGTTGCCTCTTGCCAAAATAAAGTCAGATGTAACAGCCAGAAGATTCACTGCTTCCTGGCTTTCAACTTGGCCACCCAAGGCAGAAGAATGATTCTATCCTTGGGAAAAGCTTTTTACAGAGGAAAGAGAAATACAGACATTCTATATTTTTCTTATTTCTTTCACTTTCTCAAATGATGCTATTTGCTGCTGTGTTGCTAAAAAACACTAAGATGTTGAAAAGTGAAATGAAAATAATCTCTTAAGTAGTAAAATTCTTGTATTTAGATTTTCATGTACTGAGAATTAATTTGATGATATTCTTGAGACTCTCTTGAGTTTATAAGCTAAAGAAGTTATTTTTTATTCATCTTGAAGTTAAAGTTCTTTCATTTTATAAGAGTAAGAGTAGTAGTAACTAAGATAAATTTAGCCATAGTTGACCTAAATCAGGGGTTCTTAACCTGGCATGGACTCCTTTTCAGAATCATCTTTTTTTTTAATTCAAATAAACTCTTTTCTGTTGTAGAATCAATACTGTGTATTGCTTCCAAGACAGAAGAGTGGTAAGGGCTAGGCAATGGGGGTCAAGTAATTTGCCCAGAGTCACACAGCTAGGAAGTGTCTGAGGCCAGATTTGAACCTAGGACCTCCTGTCTCTAGGCCTGGCTCTCAAGAACCATCTTTAAATAAGCAAAGGAAATACTAAATTTCGGTGAGAATAAGAGTTCTTATTCTGAGACCATGGACTTCCCTAGGTTTTAGGGATAGATTTCAGGAGATCTATGAACTTGAATAGGAAAAAAATGTGTCTTTATTTTCTCTAATTCCAAACTAAAATTTAGCTTTTCCTTTAATTATTTGAAAACATTCTGAGAAAGGGTTCAGAGGTTTCACCAGATTGCCAAAAAGTATTCATGACACAAAAGGATTGAGGCCTAAGTTTACTTAAGTGGTAAAAATTAAAATGCTATTTTTACTATCCAAATTCACTGACTCCTTGATACTTATCCATGGATCTGTTGGGGTTCTATGGGCCCCCAGGTTGAAAACTCTTGATGTAAATGAATATGTTTGTGGATTCATGGTAGTTTTATGGATATACAAACACACAAAATCTACATGAATCACTTTTAGTGAAATTCTTTATATTTATTACCCCCAAAAAATATAATATCTTTCATTGCTATGAAGCAAAGTTTAGCTTGAGCAACAGTAATAGGTACAATGTATATTATACTTGGCTAAATGATGAAGCAAATGTGCCTCTACTACTAGTCATGATTGTCTCAAAGTTATTCATTTATTTCAGTTATGTCTAATTCTTTTGACCCTGTTTGGGGTTTTCTTGACAGGGACACCAGTGTGATTTGCCATTTCCTTTTCCAGTTCACTTAAACAGCTGAGGAAACTGAGGCAAAAGGATTAAGTGACTTGCCCAGAGTCGACTGCCAGTAAGAATCTGAGGGTAGATTTGAACTCGGGAAGATAAGTCTTCCTGACTCCAGGCCTGGCACTCCGTACTGTGCTACCTAGCAGCCCTTGGGTTATACTTAGTCTCATGATATTATCTGATATAAGTTGGTGATTTCGTTATTCCCCATTCCTAAATACACATATTCATTGCTATTGATGTTTTCAGGCAGCACAGCCGGCTCTGTGAGGGAAGAACAGGATTTACTATGTAAACAGGCAGAAGTTTCCTGCCAATGTTGGCTGTGAATGTTTCAGAGCACTTGAGTGCATGAGCATCCACTGCAACTCAGGGATGGAAGAGGGAACATTAACCAGCAGGATCCTTAACCAAGGGACGTCTGTCTGGCCAGTTCAGTTTAAGATTCCTTTTGCCAGCTCTTTTGCTTGTTAAGCTTTGTGGTGGATGGCTTAAAAATTGAGCATAATTGCTTGCAGTGTGGTTATCTCCTCATTGGACCCTCTAATAAAACTCTAGCATGTCTATATGAATACTTTTCATCAATTAAGCAATCATGGAAATTCAATTTAATATGAATATTTATTAAATTATCATATTCTATTCTCTAGCATTTTACTAGAGTCCTTAAGTGATACAAAAGCATTACATTAAAGAGTCCCTGCTCTCAAGTCATTTGCAATTTAATTGAAACAAAAATATCCCTTAGAGAATTACAGAACAAACTGCTTTGCAATGTGTCAGAGTTTTTTGTTTTGCTTTGTTGTTGGTTTTACTCATGGAGGTATTCATGCAGTTATTGGATTTCTACTTGTCTAGATTATTATAGAACTAATTCATGTTACAGGTAAAAGTTAGATTAAATTATCTAAGATTTTAAGATTATTGGATTCTAAGAAAAAAATCAATAAAAAAAGACAATCTAAGTGTGAGACAGTAATTCGATCTGAGAATTCATTGGTATCTCCTACTAGTACAAATCAACAACTTCTTTTCAACTTAGAGAGAATTATCTAGAATACAGAGAAGTTTGATATCTGACCCAGGGCCGAACAGCTACTATGAATCAGAGGCATGATTCAGGTCTTCCTTGTTCTATCATCTGCTTTGCTCCCCTGCCCCTACCACCACCCCCCAATCCACTATACAATACTGCCTAACTTAATGAGCCTACTGGTACATAGTAGGTACATATTGTTGACTTATTGATATGAAGAAACTTGTGTTGAAGTCTTTAAGTAGACTTGGACTGACCAAAAGGAGAAAAAAGGGCAATTCAGACAGAGCAAATATAAGGAAAGGTACAGAATGAAAAGTGGTTGAAAGTGTGGGCCAGTGGCAAGAGCACTGGGCCTGAATTCAGAAGCCCTGGGTTCAATTCCTCTCTTTGTCTCATTTAATAGTTATACTTTAAATAGTCATTATTTAACCTTTCTGAGACTGACTTAGCTTATCTATGAAATGGGAGATTTATACAGATTGATGATCCAGGAGTCAGGAAAATTCATTTTTCTGAGTTCAAATCTGGCCTCAGACTCTTACTATCTGGGTGACCCTGTGCCAGTCAAGTGACTTTATTTAGTCTCAGTTTCCTCATCTACAAAATAATCTGGAGAAGGAAACGGCAAACCACTCCAGTATTTTTGCTAAGAAAGCCCCAAATGGGACATAGAGAGTTGAACCTGACTGAAAAATGACTAAGCAGCATCATGATTTCCACTATTTATCTCGTACATTTGTTAGGAAAATTCAGTGTCACTAGGAGTTATTGTTGAAATGACATGGTGACCTGAGGTAGATTGTAATTAGATTCCCCCCAGTGGAGAGAAGTGATAGAAGATAAAACTGGATGGGCACCATAGGAGCCAGACTCTGGAGGACTTTGAAAGCTGCAAGAGGAGTTCACATTCAGTAAATGAATTGATAATTTGTCCCTCAGGGTACTGTGGTAATGGGGTGAGTTGGATTGGCATTTTTGCATGGAGCTGGACATATGTGCTTTAGCCCCAGGGGAGAGACACATGATCTGGCCAATTCCTAAAGAGAATATGAAAACAGAGGTTCAAGATTGATCTCTGGGTCCCAGTCTTGTGGGGTGTGAGAGTGAATAGAAGGGAAGCTATGCCCAAAAGAATTGATTACTTAGCTGTAAAGAGCTGCCCACTCCATATCTGATAGTAAGAAGTTAGAGCAAATTTGTCACTCCCTCATGGAACCAAAAAGGAAGGTATACTTTACTCCATGATTAAAACTCTAAATTAACCCCTGTCCCTGAACATGCACACACACTCGACACACAACACAGGTGCATGTTAACACACACACACATTCACACCCCACCAATATATCATATTTTCAAAGAAACTTGATGGTATTTCCTTATCAGGATTTGAATAGGAATTAGTGTGTGCTACAATAATAATGCTTAGGGATATCACTCTTGTTTCCTTCTTTGCAACGATATATATATATATACATATATATAATATTTAACATATAATAATATATATTATTGATGTTATGCCAAAGAACAAAATAAAGGAGAAAAGACATTCTCACCTCATTTCATTTACTTTTTTTTTCCCCTAACACAGCAGGGCAAATTTAGGCTTAATCAAAAAGTGTAGTAAAGCTTTCGTTATCTATAAAGGAAAACATTACTGAGAAGCTAAATGTCTGCTGATCTGGTGAATCATATTCGTTCTGTAGAGAAGGCTGCTAATAGAACTGAAATTAAGAAATTAGACAATAAAAAGGCAGCAGGAAATATGCTGGGGAAAGCAATTCTGGTTCAGTGGGGAAACGCTGACTGATCAAGTACCACCTCCTTTGTCTCTGATTGACTGGCACTCAATTTGCCCTCAAAGTTCCCTGGAAAGATTGTTGAGTGAACTCTCTTAAAGCTATTCCCTTTATGCTTCTTCACATAGCCTATAATATCAAATTGGAGAGCTCTACAGTTTGGGATGGTAGGTTTGGGTCTTATTTACAATCTGAAGCCCATATGCTCCCATGGGGCTGATTGCCTAAGTCTCTGAACACATGGTGGGCTGTTAGGAAAACCTGCCTATGCAGGCCATCCAGTAAACAAAACCTCCCACTGGGTGTGATGCCATGTTTCAGTGCCACCTCAAAAGAGCTATGCATGTGCAGAAATACTGAACACACAAGAAATTAAAATGAAACCATTGCTTTAGTAAAAAGTTAATTACCTTATTTTTTTCAAAATTCTCTTTCTGTGTTAGTATCAACTATTTCTATTGGTTCCAAGGCAGAAGAGCAAGGAAAGGAGGGTCAAGTGATTTACCCAGAATCACACAGTTAGGAAGTATCTGATGTCAATTTGAACCCAGGACCTCCCATCTCTAGGTCTGTCTCTCAATTCACTGAGCCATCCAGCTGTTCTCAGTTACCTATCTTCTAGACAAGTGATCAATTGAAGATGTAGAATTAGACCTATATTTTTTACACATAACCAATGAAGTGATTGTTTTACTTGATTACGTATATTTATTATATAGATTTTGTTTTCTTATTTCTATCCTACCAGGGAAGGAGAAGGAAGAAATAGAAAATAAATTATTTCTGTTGAAAAAATAATAAATTTAAAGGACCTAAAAATAATGGATAGTAAAATATCTTACTTAATACACTACTGGCCTGATTAGATTTTGTTTGCTACAACTTTTTTCCTAAACCAAGCAGCTAATTGTTTAAAAAAAAAAGAAGCAAACAACCAAAGAAACAAAAACCTGATTTTGAAGCATGCCTCACACATTTACTATGTGACCCTGGGCAAGTCATTTATGCTCTCTCAATCTCAGTTTCATAATTTGTAATATGGAAAAATAATAATTAGCACCTAATTTTAGGGTTATTTGTTAAAATCAAATGAGCTAATCTATGTAAATGTTAAAGAGTTTCAAGAAGGTTAACTGATATTGTAGGAAATTAAAATGCTGCCCATTTGTGGTGATATCCAAGCAGTCCCTCAATGTGCTGTGCTAAAGATCATAACCTTATTCAGTGAGATGTTGAGTATTATAATAATAGGCCTAGGTATCCTGATCAAGTGTCTAATTCCAGTATCTGATATGCTTTTAGCCAGGAAGACCTCTGGACAAGAGTTAATCAACCCCAAAGTTTATATTGGAATTTGGTCATTTTAAAGTATTTGAATCAAATTCCATCATGGTAGTCAAGGTGAGATTCGTGATGGAAGTCTTCTGGCCCTTGATCACCCTTTTAGATTTCTTTCATTTATTGTGGGAAGGGATGAGTACCTGAACAGAATACTTAGAAGATGCACCAATGCATCTTTTCTTCTGTCATAGCCTGGAGAGATGGTTTTGGGGAGTAGAAGAGTGACAAATATAAGACCTACAGTAAAACTCAACCCAGTTTTTTTTATTTTTAAAGTATGAAAATCTTTTAAAATACATATCATTTTACAAACATGTCTCCCTTTGCTTCTCTCCTTCAGCATTATAACTAAGATTTTAAAAAAGAAAGACATATGCAACTTTCTATGTCTACCTCTGCAATGAAAAGGAGATGCATTATTTTTTCAACTCTTCCTAAGAACCAAGTTTCTTGGTCATTATAATTACATAGCATTCATCATTTTTTCTTTCTTTTTATATAGTTGGATTCTGCTTACTACACACTACATCATTTCATATAAGCATTCCTAGATGTTTCTGAATTCTCTATATTCCTTGCTTATTGGAGAATAGTGATACTCCTTTATCACACTATAATTTGTTTAACTATTTCCAGTTTGATGGGAATCTATTTTATTTTCAGTTATCTGCTACCACTAAGAGTTGAGATATATATATAGATATAGATATATAGATATATATGTATAGGACCATTTGATTTGCTTGGGATATATGCTTAGCAGTAGGATCTCTGAATCAAAAAAATGTAGTCGGATGCAGCTAGGTGGTTCAGTGGATTGAGAGCCAAACATAGAGATGTGAGGTCCTGGATACAATTTTTCAAATTAATTTAATTTAATTAATTAATTTAAAATATTTTTCCATGTTTACATGATTCATGTCCTTCCCCCCTCCCATAGCCAATAAGCAATTCAACTGGGTTGTACATGTATCACTGATCAAGACCTATTTCCATATTATTAATATTTGCAATAGAGTGATCATTTAGAGTCTACTTCCCTTGGGTTCAAATTTGACCCCAGATACTTCCTAGCTGGGTGACCCTGGGCAAGTCACTTAACCCCCATTGCCTAGCCCTTACCACTCTTCTGCCTTGGAACCAATACACAGTATTCATTCTAAGATGGAAGGTAAGGTTTTAAAAAAAAACAAAAAAAATTTGATGTGAGCCTTTTAGTCATTTTTATAGCATACTTTCAAATTGCTTTACAGAATAATTGGATTAACACCATCACCAACAGTATATTGGTTTGTCTTTCTTCTGCCATAACCTCCAACATTGTTGATTTCCACCTTTAGACATTGATGGTTATTTGCTCTCAATTTAGTTACCCAATGACCTATCTCTTATTTGGCTTTACCTTCCTCATCTGAGGTATTATCTGCCTTCGTCCTTGGAAGGGTTCTTCATCTTTCAGGTATACAATTTCTTTGTTGAAAATATACTTTGTGGCATCTGGCCAGAAGCAGACCACACAAAGGCAACAGCAAGTAGAAGGAGAATTCCCTAAGGTCTCAGGAGCCTAAATCCATAGAAATAGTATTACCTGAAGGCCCAAAGTTGTGTTTCAGGTCAATTCACTAATTAAGTTAACTCAGATTCCCTGGGTTCTTTGTCCTGCATTCTGGCTCACAACTGGCCAGAAGGGGTAGGAACTAAGTCTCACTCACTGCCCCAGTAACCCATGGGCTCTGTATGGTATCCACTACAGTATCAACCTTTTGGCCCAGACTAGTCTCACTCTTTACTCTTTGACATGAACAACCTGCACTTCTGCAGTGTCCTTTGTTTTTACTTGGGCCATGTTCTTTCATTGGCTGAAACACTGTCCCATCTTTCCTTCAGGATTTAGCTCAAGAATTGTTTCCTTCACAAACATTTTCTAGATTAACTGTTCCTTTTATACTGACTTTTTTTAACTTAGAATTCTCTCAGAGCTCAGTATGTAGTCTCAGATTTATTCTCTTCCTCATTTGCTTATCCACTGCATGGGACTCACTTTACAATTGCTTCCTGCCTATTTCTTTTCTCTCTTATTAAATTGTAAACTCCTAAACACCAGAGACCATATCATTGATTTCTTTCCTATTCCTTCTATCACCTAGCACAATTCTGAGTATGAAATATAAATCTAATGCCTTTTCATAAAAAATATACTTTTCATGAATAAAACATTTATGAATATACTTAATGCCCATTTTTTTCATGGACACCAGAAATAATTTGGTCCTTAATTTTGGATTCATAACTATTAGTGTTTTATGATGAGTTTTTTGTGCCATTTCTTATGTTGTTGTTTTTTTTAGTTTTCTAGGATTTGGGTGCTAACACTGCAATTTTTACACATAATTTCATGCATTTTAATCTCTCCATTTTCTTTTGACTTAAAACCAACCTGATTGCTTTGCTTGTGGGGGAAGAAAAACAAATTAATCCATTATGTATTATAACATCTCTTGAAATATTTTCTGCAAGGTAATTGATCTGTAAGATCTGTGGATTCGTTTCAGCTCAACTGCTTGATTTTTGTTTTGCTTTTATTAGAATGAAATAGAATGACAATGTTGATGTGTATACCAGAAGTGCCATAAAAGATATCATTAAGGAAACATTACCAAAGGAGGAGGTACACCATTTACCTTGCAAGGCAGTGAGATCACAAATGAGTGGCTTCAAAAACATTCAGCTAGGTTGCTTTTTTTATTAATTTTATTAATTTATTTTTTGAAGATTTTTCCGTGTTCCCATGATTCATTTTCTTTCCCTCCCCTCTTCCCTCCCTGCTCCCAGAGCCAACAAGCAATTTGACTGGGTTGTACAAATGTTGTCACTTGATACCTATTTCCATATTATTCATTTTTGCTATAGAGCGATTTTTTAAATGCCTAGACCCCAAATCACATACCCATATATACATGTGATAAGTGATGTCATATGTATTTCTTTTACATTTTTACTCCCATAGTTCTTTCTCTCAATGTGGATAGCATTCTTTTATATAAGTCCTTCAGGAGTGTCCTGGCTTGTTGCATTGCTATTAGTACCAAAATTCATTACATTGGATTTTCCCCACAATGTTTTGCTTTCTGTTTAAAATTTTCTTCTGGTTCTGCTCATTTCACTTTGCATCAGTTCACTGAGGTTCTCCCAGTTCACATGAAAAGCCTCCAGATCATATTCAGCTAGTTTTGAAAGCAACAGTTATTAACAGTGGTATGTTGTGGTCCCTACTGACATACTTGGAAAGCCTCTAGACCCCTTATCAGAATAATAGTGTTTCTATAAGCAAAAAAATGAAATACATATGGCTCAAAAGCAAATCAATTATATTAAAAATACAGAAATTAGAAATGCTAAGAAAAACAAAAACGACAACAAAAACACTAGGCCTGCCAACTTCATAGATGGCAAATGAAGAACTCCTGACCTAGAGACAACCTCCAGAATATTGAATTGATACTTTATGTACAATCTATGCTATATATGGAAGATTAAGAATCATGAAGAATAAGAATGTGTGAACAGGATGCAAACTGAACCCAAGGAGGGAGGGTGATCTCACCATAATCTGATCATAATTCCATCAAAATCTCATTCCAATTCAGAAAAACTAGTTTAAGTAGAGCAAATATTGGTAGGAATAATAATGGAAAAATACTCAAGCTCTTGCTATTGATCTGATTGAGACACATATAGGGGCTATCAGGATTGGGGAAACACCTTGGTATTGTGAAAGCAAGAATAAAATAATAAAATTACTAATGGCATTAGGTTTCATTAAGGTCAGAATCTCCATGGAATCCCTCTGTCCCCAGTCTGATTATTTTTTGCCTTGTTTTTTAATGTCAGCCACTGTAATCATCATCACCATCTTCTAGCATTTATTATACAATTTACATGATGATTCATAGATGGCAATTAAAGAACAGAGGCTCCCCCACCAGTGCCATGACTTACCATGTAAAGAAGATAAACATGACATGCAAATTATTAAATGTTAACAAATCAGACAAGATTGACATGCAAACTAATAAATGTGGGGAAAGAGTCAAAAGCAGGAAATTATATATAAATGCATCTATGGATTGTAGCACTAGTACATGTGCTACATTAAGAGATATATGAAAAGATGACAGAAGAGGGAGATGTATCTTTTACATTTTTGCAGAGATTGAGTGATGGAGCTGAATAGCTTCCAGAAGGAACTAAAAGTTTGAATTCCAGTATTTGCTCTTTTTTTTCCATGAAGCTATTTAAGCAGTGTGGTATGACAGTGAGAGGAAGGAGGGCAACAATAAACCACTGGACATGGAATCAGAAGTTTGAAATTCTACTCTGCTTCCTACTTACCTATGTAACCTTCATCTGTGCACTGAGGATACTATCCCAGATGTTGCCTAAGCTCCCTTCTAGCACGAAATTCAATGGTAGCTATATGATAGTCTATATTTGTTATAGATATTTCATTTGCACAAAATCCTGGAAAGGGGAAAAGTACATGAAGTAAATTCAGCAAAAGTAAATGAGATAGTTAAAAAAAAATCCGGCCTACCCAGAAGGGAATTACTTGCCTAGTGCCAATGACTGTCATACTGTCCCTGATGTGAAATTTAGTGAGAAAATTTTGCATGTGATTATATAAAGATTAGCTCCAAGTAGCATTTTCTCACTTTCAAATTATCTGAAGCAAAGACATCTTTGTATTAATTCACATGCATTAAATATTGATGCAATTAACAAATCAGACTCTGAAGTAGAATGCCTGATTTTCAGAAAACCTAGAGGCTTTGTTAGGGGTCAAATTGTCAAGTCTGCACTTGAAAAGACTTTCTACACTGAAGTCTCTCCACCAAAATAATATAAATTCCCAGGATGTGAGCCTTTTCAATCCCTTTTTTGCTATGATCAATTCTGTATAGTTATTTTGTGTGGATCTCCACAACAGTAATACAGGAACTTTTAATTTTCTTTGATTAGAAACCCCCACATTTTTAATAGAAATCCTCTAAAATTTGTGCTTGAGGAAATTGATTTACATAAAAATAGATTATTAAAGTACTACTTTAATACTTTAATAAGATAGTAATGCCTGAAAATTCTCTTGAAAGTCAGAAAATTTGAAAAAGGCTAACTTTAAAATGGTCAGGTAAAATTTTCTTGATATAATTCAACAAAGGAATTACAGAATTATACCTTGCAAAGCTTTATTAAGAACTTTGAAAGTCCTAAACTCTATGGAGGTTATCAATATGGTCGATTATTTTTTTATACTAAAACTGAATCAATGGACAATAAATTTACATTTATAGTCAGGGTCAGCCAAGTATGACATCTCTACATGGTAACTTCTTTTTTAAGATACCTCTTCACACTTTACCTTCTCTCTTCACAATCAGCCTCTAAGTTTAAAGATTATTTGAAGTCGTGGTAATTTCCCATCCCTTCTCATCCTAGATTTCCTTGTGGAAATCAGTAGCCAAAGTAATTACATTTTAGCTTTGATCATCTGGATTTCTTTCTTTTTTTTTTAGTCACCCCAAGGTTCACCAAATGTTTATAATAATAATAAGAAGAAATAAAATAATAAGAATAATAGCTAGAATTTACATAGCACTTTCAGATTTGCAAAACTTCTTGCTTGGATTTTGTCTCCGAGAAATATTCCAAGACATCAATATCACTTTAGACTAGAATTTAGGGCTAGAATCTTTCAAATTGCCTGTCAAAATTTCAAAATTATCCTTCTAGTTAACACTGTGGAACTCTCAGCAACTCCCCATGTATAGAGAATTATGTTAATTGGAAGACCCTAATCAATGGCTGTCAGATATATCAATATGTCATTTCTTCTATCTATGTGTAAAAATAATAACATTCTATGTCTCTAAGTCATTACTCTGTAAGGAAATATTCAGTAAATTTTTTGGTGGGGAGAGGTAGGATAAGTTAAACAAATCTGGACAAATGTATAGCTAAGCCCAGCTCAACTGAATTGTGGCTCACAGATTCTTCTTCAAGCAAAGGACATAGGCCCTAGGGCGTCCAGCTGTCTTCTCGATTGTCTGAAGTCTCTGAACATAGGTCCTGATGAGTAGGGCAGAAAGCCAAGGGGATCATGCTGACTCGTCCTGTAACCAAATGTTCCTGCTTGGATCCCGAAAAAATCTTGTCTGTACAAAGCAGGACTACTATATTGAAAGACCTGCAGAGAATGCTGAGACTTTGTATTATACAGGAAGCATGATATAGGGCAAGCATTGCTGGATTTGACGTCAAAGAATCTGAACTTGAATTTTGATTTTGCCTTGATTAGCCTTGGGCAAATTATTTAATCTTTCTGAGCCTCAGCTGGCTTATCTGGGGAATGGATTTATTGGGAGTTATGTAGTAGTGAGGAGTAGATTTGAACTAGATGATCTCTAAAATATTTTGAATCCTAATACCATGGTCCTACAAGGGGAGAATTATAGAAAGTTTTATGTTCAATGTGATCATAAGTATAAATAATTTAGATACAAATTTTATATTTTCTAAAGATTAGGCTAATGCCTTTTAAAATCTGGTTTATTTCATGACTTTTTCAGTAGGAGTATCCATTTTCACAATGGACAAAAGATTTATGAACTGGACCTATTATTTCATTGATATAGGGAATTCATGGTTGAGCAAATTCCCTCCACCAATGCAAATCAGCACCTTTGGGGCAATTTATAGTCTTAGAGAATTGCTCTAAGGACTAAGAAGTTAACTGATTTACTCAGAGTCCAAGAAGAAGCTATTATGTATCAAAAGTGGGACAGATATCCAGGATTGCCTGGTTTTGAGGCTGGTCTTACCACTGTGCTATGCAAAATTAATTTGGAATACAAATGTGAAAATAATTATAGTTCTCATTCAAATAAAAATACTTTCTTTATAAAACCCTTTTGAAAGTGGCAAAGTAATTATTATTAGACTCATTCTGCAAAATCTTAAGGTTAAATACCGTGGCAAGTTTGTAAGTGTCAAAAAGTCAAAAGGAAGTTTAAGTGTGAAAACTGGGTTTCAAACTTAGGTTATCTTATTCTAAAGATCAATGTTCTTCCCACCATGCCACCCTACCTTTGGAGAAATAGAAATCTGTTGCTCTGTGTGATGCCATGGCACATTTACTCTCAAGCATAAAACAGGAAAGAAACCAACTTGTGGTTTCTTAATAGTCAGGAACAATCATCATCTCACTTTCCAAGTTGTTGATCATCAAAATGCCTGAATAATCTACCATAACTAAAAATGTCTATATGCAGTTTATATATGTGTAAATAGATACATACTGTAATCTTATTTATATATCCAAGAAAGATTGGACTGTTCCACAAAACTGCTCCTTTATAAAATGGAACTTTAAAATATTATTTCTCTTAGTGCTATGAAAAGAATTACATTTCCGTGTTTTTCAAGGGTGAATTAAGATACAATTAAGAGTCACCTCCCTGTTTGCTACCTTCTGTTTGATGGCATCTGTGCTGTCATGCCTTAGCTTATCACTATTAATACCTTCAGTTGTAGTCTTTCATTTATAATTTATAATAGTCCATACAAATCCTTTTACAACAAGTTGGGCTTATTTGTTGGTTTCCCTTCGTATTCTCCAGGTATGCCATTTTATTTAAATATTTTCCCTACTTAAGATTGGGTCACTTAAGTACTTCCTAAACTTCTTTCTAAGCAGCTGTTTAGGCTAATTAATGGGATACAGTACGAACAAGTACTATCTTGGTATCAGAAAATCTTGACTAAGGCCAACCTCTAGTATTTACTATCTGTGTGACACTAAGCAAATCGCTTAATTTTTCTGATTCTCAGTTTATCTGTAAAATGATACCAATAATGCTTATACTGTTGTCTTACAGGGTTTCTGTTAAGAAAACTGTTTGTAAGCCTTTCAAAACTATATAAGTGTGGTGTAAAAATAAATCCTCTGTGCCCTAATATTTTTAAAAATCTGGGATTTCATTGATTTCCTATACCAATGCAGATCATAATCAATGAAAAAGCTTTTATTAAGCTTATTATGTGCCAGGCACCATGGATACAAAGATAAAAATGAAGTCAACTCATCTCAAAAGAAGCCTGAATTTCATTGAGAGATATTTCATAATATTTTATAAATTCTTCTTCAACTTAACATAGTATTTGATTTCAGGAGTTATTGTGGCCAAAAATCTCCATCATTTGGTTACCAGGTCCGTCTATCCATCCATCCATCTATCTATCTATCTACTATCTATCTATCTATCTATCTATCTATCTATCTATCTATCTATCTATCTATCTATTTTCTGCCTACATTTCTATCATCTGCCTATTGGTCTGTATAATAGCTGCTCTTTTTGTAGTGACAAAGAATTGGAAATTGAAGGAATGGGAAATGGCTAAACAAATTATAGTACGTAATAGTGATAAGGGATGATGAACAAGATAATTTCAGAAAGGGCTGGAAAGATCTTCATGCACTGATGCAGAGTGAAAGCAGAACCTGGGAAAAATTGTACAAAGTAACAGCAATATTGGGAAACAATCAAATATGATAGACTTTGCTATTATCAGCAATACAATAATCCAGGACAATTCTGAGGGACTTATGACAAAGAATGCTATCCATCTCCAGAGGAAGAACTGTTGAAGTTAGAAAGCAGATGAAAGCATAAGATTTTTCAAGTGTTTTTTGGGGTTTATATTTTAGTGTTTTTTTTTAAATCCTTACCATCTGTCTTAGAACCAGTATTGGTTCTAATGCAGAAGAATGGTAAGGGCTAGGCAATGGGGGTTAAGTGACTTTCTGCAAATCGCCTAACTAGGAAGCGTCTGAAGCCAGATTTGAACCTAGGACATCCCATCTCTAGGCATGACTCTCAAATCACTGAGCTACCTAGCTGCCCCTGGGGGATTTGGTTTTATAAGATCACACTTATGAAAATTAACAATATGAAAATATTTTGAATTTACATTTATGCATAAAATATATATAACTCAGATCAAATCACCTGTCACCATGAGGAGGGGAAAAGGAAGGGAGGGGAGGGACAGAGATAGTTTGATGACATAATTTAGGAAAACTTTTATGGAAATTACATGTAATTAGTAAAAAAAAATCCGAGGTCACATACTGTATTAGGAAGGATTTGGAAAAACAAGAGTATTCAGAGCAGGCAACAAGGATGGTGTATAAATGGAGATTTTGAACCCTTGGAGTTCATCCCCCCAAAAGTCCCTTATTTCCCAAAATTCCTTTTAATCTCTCCACCACATTGTGTGGTCATGTTTATATAAGTTCTGAGGCTCCTCCTCTCTCTTCCTCTCTCTTCTCCATGAGCACAGCTGAGTTAGTTAGCTGCCTTTTTTGCTTTAGCTTTTTACTTTAGTTGTTATTAATAAACTTTATAAGATATAATACTTTAGTCATTGTATATTAATTTTAAAACCCACACTGGCAAAGGAAAGGCCATTGAAGCCATGTTATTTGAGGACTGATTGAAATGGCTAGTGATGTTTATCTTTGGAATGAGTAGTTTGGGGGAGTGAGAGATGATAGATAATAATTGTAATCAAGCATATGAAAGACTGTCACACAGAAGAGGGATTAGATTTATGTTGATTGGCCCCTAAATGCAAAAATAGCTACAATGGGTAGATTTCAAAAAAAGGCCAAATTTAAAAGTAGTGTAAGAAAAAAATTCCTAACAGTCATCCAAACTGAGATTGGATTTCCTTGGATTGTAGTAGTTTCTCCCTCTCATTGGAAGAAATCTTCAAGCAAAGGATGGATAACTACTGGTCAGATATGTGGTAGCTGGGATTCTTGATCAAGTAGGGGTTAGATGCATGATTTTCAAGGTTCTTTATAACTCTGAAATTTTGAGATTCTGTAAGATGGAATATAATATGATAAATAACGGAAAGTCTAATTTGGTTAGAAACCATCATGCAAGGGAAGCAGCTAGATAGCTCAGTGGGTTTAGAGCCAAGTCTAGAGACAGGAGATCCTAGGTTCAAATCTGACCTTGGACATTTCCTAACTGTGTAGTCCTAGGCAAGTCACTTAATCCCCATTGCTTAACCCTTACTGTTCTTCTGCCTTGGAATCATTAACACAGACTGATTCTAAGAGGGAAGGGAAGTGTTTAAAAAAAGAGAGAGACAGACTATAGTACAGGAGTTGGATTAATGTAAAATAAAGCTACAAATATAGTTTTAAAAAAAAGACTATAAAGGGACTAAAATTCCAGGTGGAAGTGTTTACATTTTATTTTATAGTAAATACAGTGCTCCTTAAGGTTTTTGAACAGAGAAAGTACCTTAGGCCTGTAGCCTCTAACAGTTATGTTGAGATAGGAGAAAGACTAGTGGCAGGAAGATCATTTAGGAGGCTATGACAGTAGTTCAAGAGATAAATGAGGAGTAAATATGGGAAAAAGGAAAATATATGAGATGTTATTCAGGTAGATTTAGAAAGGCTTAGCCAATGATTACATATGAAGAATCAAGAAGAAGGAAACTTTTAGGATGACTCTGAGGCTATAAAACTGGACTCTAGGAAGATGGTGGCAACTGCATAGACATAGGAACATTGAGTAGGACAGAGATGTATATTAAGAGATATGATTAAGTTTGGTTAAATTTTCTATCTGTTGAGTTAAGCTTCTGATGGGACATATAGTCAAAGATGTCCAGCAGGCAGGCAGTTCTGTGGATCTGTAGTACAGGAGAGAGACAAGGATTGGAAATCTAGATTTGTTAGTCTAGAACATAGAGGAATGGACCTCATAAAAGGAGAGTGTACTTACATACAAAATGAGAGCCAAACGCAGGAGCCTTGAGGGGCATGGCATTCCTTTTCCCTACATCTTCTATGGTACTTGCCTGACTGCTCCTTTTCAGACTCCTTTGCTGATTCATTATCATTACTAGATTGTAGAGTGTGTGAGAGGGAGTAAGATCTAAGAAAACTAAACAGATAGAAATAAACCAGGTTATGAAGTTAAACAAAGGAGTTTATAGATGAGACTAGAAGTATTATGGAGGCACTAGAATTTATTGAAGGGAGGGGGTTCTGGTGACATGGTCATATAGGTGCTTTAGGAACACCAATTTGACAGCTGAGTGGAAGAGGGACTCTAGTAGGAAGACACTTGAATCAGGAAGGTTAACTAGAGAACTTTTGCAAAATCCAGGTTTGAGGTGATGAGAGCTTTCGCCATGATGATGACAGTGTCAGAAGAGAGGAGAGGGTATGTTAGAGGGAATACAAGGCTCATTCAGGAGGTGGAGGAAGGGTGAGAGAAAGTAAGGAGTCAAAGGATGACACATGGACTGTGGGCCTGGAAGACTGGGAGGATGATGGTGGCCTCATCAGTAATAGAGAAGTTAGGAAGAGGAACAGAGTTTTGGGAGAAAGATAATCTGTTCAGTTTTGGACATGTTGAGTTTAAGATGTCTAAAGGACATGTATATGCCCATAGGCAGCTGGATATGAAGACCCAAGGTTAGTAGGGAAGTCAGGGCTGTATAAATAGGTCAGAGAATTATCTATATTAAAATGATAATTGAATACACAGGAGCTGATGATATCACCAAGTAAAATAGTATTGAAGGAGAGAAGACAAGGACCCAGGACAGAGTCAATAATGTCAATAACAACTTTAAAATATAATGTTATATATATATATGTGTATATATATATATGTGTGTGTGTGTGTATAGTATATGCATACACATATAAAATATAAAACCTATATGTATGTATATACATATATAAAATATAAGACATATATGAATAAAATAAAAGCATATGTAACATATATAATATAAATCTATATGGAGAGAGAGGAAAGAGAGTTTTAAAATTTAACTACATTCAGCTTTTCATGAACAGACCTATTCAATGAAGCCAGTTAGCAGACTCACACCTATAAGCAGTAATTCTTACATTTCACTAAAAAAAGAATCTCCATAAACCAAGAAACACATGTCTTTGACTTGAAGTTGAAAATTAGTTGTAAAATACTTAGTAGGAGAGTCACATAAATGCAGAGAACATGGTGTCACATACAGTAACACCAAATAATCACGTATATATAAAAAGCTAATAAAATTAATAAGTATGTACAAAAACGCCCATCTTCTAGAATCCAGAAAAGAGGAAACATCCTGATATAATATTGGATTTGGCAGCCAGCCACCTGGGTTTAAATCCTATTTATTCCCTTGGTAGTCTTGGTAGTTTTGGATAAGTCCCTTAAACACTCCAGGTTTCAATTTCCTCAGTTATAGCATGAAGGAAGTTGAACCAATAACTTCCAGGGTCCATTCTGGCTCTTAGACTATAATGCTATTGTTACAAACTATTTCTGGCTATTAGATTTATCAGGCATTTTATCAGATCAATAATTAATATGTTGATGACCTCGAAGAAATTGATCCTCCTTCAGAAGTTCAATAGCTTTTTGTCTTTTGTCTTTTTGTAGGATTTTTCCATTTTATGATAGAATTAGATGGATTAGATACTAGTATATACAGGCAATTAAAGTCAAGGGTGAAAAAATACTATCCCATTACGTTGCTTCAAGGATTTCTTTGTCTTTTTATATTTGTGCATGTGTGTGATGTTTTAATATTATTGGAGTTTTGGGGTCATTTTTTAAAAGTCATAATAGGAGCCTTTATTTGAATATTTGAAACCCCATAAGAAATGTAGTCTTCAAATACTACATGAGCATTCTCTGTTTAATAATTCCCTCTATGCAAGGGGGAATGCATCTCCATTGCAGCCAAGCACTATATAGAGAAAATTATCTTTTACAAACATCACATGAGATACACATAGTTTGTAGGCAGATAAAATTGTGAGCCTCAGGATATTCATAAAAGCTGTGTTGTAGTCTGAAAATATAGTGACTAGTATCTGAGTAGGACTTTCAGTATTTCTTGGTAAATTAGATAGAAGCAAAGGTTGGAAAATACATATATAGAAGCAGCCATTCATACAACTTCCATTATTCATTGGAAATAATGGCATTTTGAGAAGATTTGAGGAATTTGGAAATTTAGAAGATAGTCTGTTGTCTCATGGGAGAGAGGCAACAGGCAAACAAATATATACAAAGCAAGCTATATGCAAGATTAATAGGACATAATAGAGAGAAGGCACTGTAAATAAACTAAGAGGGGTTAGAGGTTTACTATAGGAGCTATGATTTTAGTTAAGATTTAAAACAAGCCAGGGAAGTCAGTACTCAGGGTGTAGAAGAGCGAGCAATCCAGGCATGGGGAATAGTCAGAGAAAATGCCTGAAGGCAACAAATGGAGTGTTTTACTAATAATTTGGAGGCCAGTGTCACTGGATCAAAGAATACATGTTGAGGAGTTAGGTCTAAGAAGACTGGGAAGGTAAGAAGAGACTAGGTTATAAAGGGCTTTGAATGCCAAGTAGAATATTTTATATTTGCCCCTGGAAGCAATAGGAAGTCAGTGGAGTTTATTGAGAAGGAAAGTGACATAATTTAACCTTCATTTTAGAAAAGTCACCTTGAAGACAGAATGAAGGATGGATTGAAGTGGAGAGAGACTTGAAGCAGCCCAGTCTACCAAAAGGCTATTTCAATAATCCAGGCATAAGGTGATGAGGGTCTGAATGAAGAATAATGGCAATATCAGAGGAGTGAAGGAGTATATTTGGGAGATATTGCAAAAGTAAAATCAGCAGGACGTGGCAACAGCTCTGAAAAAGGGGATGAGAGATAGTGAGGAATCCAGACTGCCAGCCTAAGAGACTGGAAAGCTAATATTACCCTCTACATTATTAGGGAAGGTAGGAGGCAGTAAGATTTAGGGGGAGAGAAAATGAGTTATTCTCAGTATGTTTTAGGCATATTGCCTTTAGACGTCCAGTTTGAAATGAATGAAAGACAGTTGGAAATGTGAAACTGGAGGTCAGCAGAGAGATTAGTCGTAGACCACAACCTTTGCCCATGGTCCTGAGGTAGTAAACAATAATTTCCTGCACTTGGACTGCAACCTTTTAGAACTTTAGTTTGGGTCTGTTGTGTTAAACTGGCAAGTCAAAAGGATGATTGGATCATGGATACAAAACTGAAAAGAGTCTTCAAAGTTAATACAGAATGAATTACAAAACCAGTATTTGAACCCATGTCTTCTGACTCCAAATCCAATACTCTTTCCACTACACCTTGATCCCTCCAGCAAACACAGATGCCTCTCCATTGAGAGCACTTGGGCCAGAGGAATTAGAATGAGACTCTGAGAGGATACTCACTGCTAGTAACAATCAGGCATTTCCTGTTCCTAGATCTTCCCTGATTTAGAGTTTAGCATTCTATGCATTGTACCCTGCTACCCTTGGACTAGAAAATGGGCATATAAAAACTCAGTGACCTAATGATGTCCCAAGAGATGAGGAATGATATCAATACTTCTAGTAATCCCATAAGTAAGTAGACTGACAATTGTGGTGACTAATGAACACTCATACTAAAATCTATTAGTTGTGGTCACATGGATGTGCATAAAGAAATTCACTGTCAGCATGAAGTACATTTTTGCCAGAGTTTAGACCTAAACAATCTTTCAACAAGTGGTATAATTATCTTGATACAAAGCTGAATTCAAAGTATTTCTTCAGTTGATACAGAGGAAATAGTTTGAATCTCCAATTAAGGTCAATTCCTCCATATCCCTAAGTGAATTACTTTTTGCCTCCAACCCTGTACATTTTAAATTTGGGTCCAATGTGACCACTTCCTCCTGAACAATGGTATTCTCTTTAGCTAGTGCAGCTGACAAAGTCCCAGAGGCAGTGATCTCATATTTAAGTCCCCAGACAAAGGACCAAGAAGTGCTTGAAATACTTCCCTGCTTCAGTTCAGTGAATGAGTTTTCCACCTGGGAAATCCCTAAGCCATATGCTTTAGTTTTTGCCTTCATACATGTCTCTAGGGCAGCAAGTGCTGCCAAGCTCAGTTTTAATAAGATATCTCTTGACAGAGGATTCAGAAGCACCTCATACAATATAGACAGATGAAACACTGCTGTGGACAATCCTAATCCATAGCCTGGGGCGTTCACGTGTTCCAGAGAGGCTCTGCAGATCAGGGCCACCCATTGGGGTCTCTTAAGGAACCTGATAATTGGGGAACAACTAGCACAGTGCCTGGAAGGATTTGCCAAGTACAGCCAAGCCAAACCAAGTTTCCCAGGCCTGCCAAGGCAGATAACATGAAATGGTTTCTTTGACAACCTATGGAATTAATTATCACAAATGCCACTTAACTGTAAACAATTCCTACTCAATTTGAGGCTGATGCCAGTATGCCTGTAGCACAAAGAAAGGGATATGACAAATCAAACTTAAATGGTAAATCTTATAGGTTCATTTTTTTTTTATCAAATCCATGGAATGGTGAAATGTTTACCTCACAGTTTTCTGGAAGCATCTGTTAGTAGGAAAGGAAATTAAAGCCTAAGGTTCTTAAATAAAAAATATATTTTGGGTTTTTTCCTTCAATTAAATCTAGAGGTGGGATGATGTAGTAATTAGAGAGCCAGCCTCAAAGTCAGAAACGTTTGCATGTATATCCTATACTACACATAATTTTTTTATTTTAAAAAATTTTACCAATTTATTTTTACATTCATTTTTTTTATTTTGAATTCCAAATTTTCTCCTTTCCTTCAACCCCTTATCAACTGACTGAAAAGTAAAGCAGCATATCACTTATCCAGTTTCACATAAATCTAAAGCTTTTGAAAAGGACCTGAGAGGCCATCTGTTCTGACCCCTTCATTTTACATGTGAAAAAACTGAGACCCTGGAAGGTAAACAGTTTGCTCAGGTCCTAATGGTAATAACCATCGGAGTCAGGATTTTAACTAGTTCAGTGATCGTTCTACTATACTGTACTACCTGATGAACTGGAGCAAGTTTCTTAATCGCTCAGGGTCCAGGCAACCATCTAAGACTATAAATTAATTGCAGACTAGTTGCATTGGTCAGATGGTTTCCTCATCAAGCATTCCCTACATCAATGAAATTATGATGTAGACCAAAGCTGTGTATACAGAAATTGCTGGCCTTGGGGAGGCTAAATGGAGCAATAGAGAAAACATTGGACTTGGGAGTCAGGAAGACTTGATTTTCAATTCTTACCAGCTGTCTGACCATGCACAAGTCATTTAACCTTCATCTACTTCAGTGTTCTCCTCTTAATGGAGATAATGATGTCATCTTCCTCACAGAATTCTTATGAGGATCAAAGGAGATGACATATACAAAGTAAATGAATAAAAATGCATAGTTTAAGTTTGCAAAGGGTTTAACATATAGTATCTCATTGTTTCCACTATTCCACTAATTTGTTTCCACTATTCCACTAATTTGGGCTACTATTAATATTTATTTTGCTTTTATTAAGGAAATCGTATAAAGAAATATATAGAGAGAAATACAGTTATACATCTTATTAAGAGAAGTACATTTCAAGTCAATTAAATAAATGTTTATTAAGACAGTTAAGAAGGAGTTAAAGGACAGCTACATCACATATTGGATATAGTACTGGCCCCAAATCAGGAAGACTCATTTCCACGTTCAAATCTGACCTCAGATACTTGCTGTGTGAACCTGGGTAAGTCACATAATTTTGTTTGCCTCAGTTTCCTCATTTGTAAAATGAGCTGGAGAAGGGAAATGGCAAACTACTCTAGTACCTTTGCCAAGAAAATGCAAAATGGCATCACTAAGTGTCCAAAATGACTGTGAAAAACAACTGAACAAAATGAGAGTTCTGACAGGGAAAGGTAAAGTAAGTCAATCAACTAGCATTTATTAAGTATCTACTGTGTTCCAGGTTCTGGACCCTTAAACAAAACAAACTCAACTGTTAGAGGTGGGATCATGAAGGGAGAATTTAAAAGGAAAAGAAGAGAAAAAACCTATAATCTAGGCAGTTTGGGAAAAAAGGAAGACTTGTAGCTGAGTGGAAACATGCTTCATCATTTACAAGGTCACAAGGACCAGGCAAATTCCTGTTATGTACTCCCTGCTTACTTGTAAAGAGAGAGGTAAGAGTAAAAAGAGGACAAAAATTACAAGAGGACAGAATAGAAGGAAACACACAGTTACCATTCATAATTATGACTGTGCTTAGGATGGACTTATTCATAAAATAGAAAAGAATAACAGAATGGATCACAAAGTAGAATTTTAAAATATGTTATTTGCAAAAAATATTCTTGAAATACAGATTCACAAAGGATTAAAATGAGGGACTAAAAGAAAATTGATTATGTGTCTGTGAACTAAAAAATATATAGGTAGTAATTATGATTTCAGATAAGACTACAGTAAATATAGGTATAATAACCAATCCAATAAACATTTATTAAACACCTACTATGTGCCCAGAACTGTGCTGTTATAGAGATACAATTAATAATAAAAATAAAGGACAATTCCTGCTCTCCAGGAGCTTGCTTTGTAATAAATAAAGAAGCAAGCAGAATTGGTCAGGTAGCTGGCTCAGTGGATTGTAAGCAAGATGTAGAGATGGGAGGTCTTGGATTCAAATATGGCCTCAGATATTTCCTAACTGTGTGACCCTGGGCAAGTCATTTAACCACAATTGCCTAGCCCTTACCATTCTTCTGCTTCAGCACTGATACTTACTATTGATACTAAGACAAAAGATAAGGGTTAAAAAGAAAAGTCTCACTAAACAAAACAGAAAAAGAGAAATACAAAATATATAATTTACTAATGATCATAAAGTAGTAAGATTATTTTCAGTGACCTGACCTAAAGAAAGAACTAAAAATTGGAAATTAAATAACATAATTCTAAATAATTTGTGGAACAAGGAAAAGAGAAGTAGTAAAAATTAAAGAAATAGTAGAAAATTAAATTAAATTAAATTAAAATTAATTTAATTAAAAATTAAAATTAATTAAAATTAAATCAAATTTTAAAACTTGAACAACAAAATTTAAAAGTAGAAAATTAGGAAAATAAAGATGGGATTAATAAATTTGAAATAAAAAAGATCATTGAAATGATAAATAAGCCTAGAAAATTATTTTTAAAACTAAAGTTAGCCAACCCACTTTTTCAAAAAGAGAGGAAATTTTTTTTATATTTTGTATTAAAAATGGGAAAAGGAGATCTAACAAGAGAAAAGAAAGGAAATTATCAAAAACCATTTTACCAGTTATATGTTTTTAAATCTAGTAAATTAGAGGAAATTGAATACTTGCAAAAATGTCAAAATAGATTAACAAGAGAAGACATAAACTATTGAACCCATATCAGAAAAAAAGAAATTGAACAAGTCATAAATAAAGTCCCAAAGGAAAAAAAAAACAAAAACTCTGCAACCAGCTGAATTCACAAGTGAATTCTATCAAACATTCAAATAACATTTCCAAAACTACACAAATGGTTTGCAATAATAGAAAAGAAAGGCATCATTTTGATCTCTACCTACAAAACAAATAGGATCTTGATACCTAAATCAGGGAGAGATAAAGCAAAGAAAGAAAACTATAAAACAATATCCCTAATGAACATTGATACAAAAAAATTCAAAAAATATTAGCAAGTAGATTACAATGACATGAGATTATACAATATAATCAGCTTGGAATTTAGGGTTGGTGCAACATTTAATTCAATGTAAAGAAGAATATAAGTATAATCAACCATATTAATAAATTAATAATAAAACCCCACATCATTATATCAATGAATGCCCAAAAGACTTTAAAAATCCAACACTTGTTTCTATTTCAAAACACTCTAAGAATCATAAAAACAAGTGGGCTTTTCATTAATTTAGTGAATAGTATTTATCTAAATCCAAGAGCAAACATATGTATTAGAGGAAATTAAGAGTTTTTTACCATAAGATTAGAGATAAAGCAAGGATGTTCATTATCATCACTACTATTTAACACAGTGTTTAAAATGCTAGCTACAGCAATAAGACAAGAAAAAGAAATTGGAAAAATAAGCAGAAACAAAAAATAAATTTAATTATCTTTTTTTGCAAATAATGAGGGCTACACTTGCAGAACAATGGAGTCCTCTATAAATTAACTGAAATATTAACTTCAACATGTTAAATCCACGTCGCATCCAGTAGGTTCTTTTCATTCATGGTTATTATGTCCTATAAGTTGCTACAAACACTGTATTGATGAATACTTAATCATTCTTCCTAGGGAAAATACAGGTTTAGATTCTTGCTAGCTTTTGGTTATAATATTTGTTTTAATATTTTACAGAGCAGCCTCATCAATAGGTCAGTGAATTTCTCTTTTACTAAATGTACTGTATTTTTGGTTCATTAACCTTGAACTCATAACCAGAAACACTGTAACTCATGCTAGGAATGAAACTTATCTAACATTTTTCTCCATAAGACACACCACTATCTTCTTGGGTTTAGGACCCCAAGAAAATATCAGCACAATATTGGGGGCCATTTTAAATAACAAAATCACCAACAAAAAAATATAAAAAATGGCCCTAAATAAACCACAAGATGGACACTTGTTGAAATAAGAAGGCAAAATGTCACATTATTCAACCTCAGTAGAGATTGTACATTTGGTGATTCAAATATTTTGTTATTCTGAGCATTTCTGAAAGTCATCATGAAAGTACCACAAGTACTGATTTTGAAGTTACCAATAAATTTTAGTGAGTAGATGAATTCATAATGACAGACTCCATAAACAATGAGGATTGACCATAAGTCATAAGTATTCCTATATAAAACCAATAAAATCTAATAGGTAGAACTGAAATTTTTAAAAATCCATTAAAATGAATTATAGAAGCCAAAAAATACCTGGGAGAATATCTACCAAGATTCATGAAGGAACTTTATGAATCTAAAACACTCTGTATAGACAGACCTAAATAACTGGAGAAACATCAATTTATCATTTGTATGTTTATCCAACATAATACAAATAACATGATATAAGTTAATTTACTATTCAATACTATGCCAAACTCTTAAAGAAATATTTCATATACTTGGAAAAAGCAATAATTAAATTCATAAAGAGAAACAAATAGTCAAAAATCTCAAGGACAATTGGATAAAAAGTGAGAAAGAATGGATTTTATCCATACCAGATCTCTAATTTCATATGAAATGATAAATTATTCACAAAACATTTGAATGAATCCAGTCTCTCCTTAAAAAACAAAAATATGCCAGAAGATATGACTTATTCAAGTTAATTCTGACTAAAACCATTATTGAACATTGAACTTTACCTTAAAATTCACATAACCAAACTACTGTGTAACTCAAAGAGAGTTTGCTCTATGGTCAAGTTGTGTGTTGGCATATATGTGTGTGTTGTATCAAATCTTGTCTCCATCCATTGCGAAAACCAGGTAAACTGCTTTTCTGTAGGTAGTGTTGGAGTTCTCTGGTGTGGGCACTTGATAGAAATGAATTGATTCACCAGCATGTGAAAAAAATTGGCTAGAAAAGTTTAAATTTTTTACTTTCTGCATTAGTGTCAATTAAAAACCTGTGGCTAATTTTCCTATCATCATTTACCATCTGTTAAACTACTTATAGAGATCTCATGCAGAGTTGAAATAATCTCTTCTCCTCTGAAGCCCTAAGTACATTCATAATGTTGGCAAAAATCCTTAGATTTTGATATCAGCATGCTGGTTTGTGGAGTTTCACATTAAAATGTGACTCCCTATAGTCATGCCTGAAAACTTGTTTAAGTATTATCAGTGTTGTATACAGAGTCTCTATCAGGCCTGCCAGGGTATAGAAAGAAAATTATATTTGGTTTGATTGAAAAGGGAACTTCATTTTACTGGATTCCATTATAGATTATTGATTTGTTTCATTTTATATCCTGATGCTACTAAAATAAATCTAAGTTGTCAACCAACAGTATAAGTCTTTTGAGGCAATCATCAACTTAGCATATTTTACAGAAATAACATGAGTGCAGTAGACTTTACAGTCTTGGAAACTGAGTTCAAATCCCATCCCTGTCTCTTGCTGATCTTTAGGAAATCATTTAATTTCCTTAGCCCTTAATTTCCATAACCTATTTTTTAAAATGAATGATTGCTATCTTCTTTTGCTCCATCATTTCAGTTGTTTTGGTTTCTTAGTGACCCCATTTGGAGTTTTATGTCAAAGATACGGGAGTGGCTTGCCATTTTCTTCTCCAGCTCATTTTTTTACAGATGAGGAAACTGAGGCTAACAGAGTTAATAAATGTCTGGGGCCAAATTTGTACTCTTACCTTCCTGACTCCAGGCCTGGTGCTCGCTCTGCTGTGTTACCTAACTGCCTGATTGCCAACTACCTTATATGTTTTACCAGTTTGGATTTGTGACTAGTATGCATCCTTGAAGTGCAACATATTTTTATGATAGCAAATTCTTACAAGCATCATCATAGCTAGCTTTTCCATAGGATTTAAAGGTTTGCAAACCACTTAATGAATATTATTTGATTTTTTCTCATCCCTACAACAACCTCAGGATGTATGTATTATTATTACCCCTATTTTACAGATGAGAAAATTGAGACAAATAGAATTTAAATGAGTTGCCTGGTGTCATACACCTAGCAAATATCTGAGGCCATATTTGTATACATATCTTCTCACATCCAATTTCCATGGTGTATTCACTGTGCCTACCTATTTGCATATTAATATGTACTAATGGGGCCTTAAGTTGAAGTTTTCTTTTATTTTAATATTCTTTTCTCCACTAATATTTAGGAAATTACAGAGGAACATCATTTAAAATACCTAATTGAATAGAACTATGTTTTAGAAAGGACATCAGATTCAGATTTGAAAGATCTGAGTTCTAGTCCTAATTCTTTAGTTAACCTAATGGTTTGCTTTACCAATCCCTCTATGGGTCTTTGTTCCATCTACTCAATATAAATCATGGATATACCTAATAAATTATTTTATATTTCTTCAAAGAATGCAAGCTTCTTGAGGGCAGGCACTCATGTTAGTTATGTCAGGCCAATAACTTAATCTCTTTCTTATTACATTTTTAAAATTTAAACCAAAATACAACCACTGAGGATCCTTATTTGTTCAAGCTTCCTATTCCCCAAACCACCCCACCTTCTATTTAATGTTTATTTCTTCAATGTCCTCTAGCTCTATTGTAGAGTACACAGAACCATGGGGTTCAATTAAATATTAACTGTTTTCTCTGTCTTTTCCATTTTGAAGTTTATTTTTATTGATAGTGAAAATGGAAGCCAAATAGGGGAAGTTCAGTTTTCTCTATCATCTGTTACCACCATACCATCTGTTCTGATCAGATATATTTCTTCTTACTTAATTGGAGATTTTTTTAACCCTTTCCTTCTATATAGAGTCTAAGGCAAAAGAGCAAATGAGGTTAAGTGTCTTGCTCAGGGTCACAGATAGAAGTATCTAAAGTTAAATTTGAACCCAGGACCTTCTGACTTTAGGCCTGACCCTCTATCTTTTGAGATACCCAGCTGCCCCTAGTGCAGTTTTTAAAAAAAATTATTTTTCACCTTTTTTCCTCAAGTCTTAGCTCATTCAATATTTTAGCCTTTCTGACCTTATAGGTCCTATCCTTATTTGTATATACCTCCTTCTGCCATTTGTACACATCCTTTTAATATTAGAATAAGTTTTAGAAAGAATCCTGAATATTTATTAGGGATAAGATCTTGGGCAAACCCTCCAGCTTTGCAGTATCCTAGCATCTTCATCTGTAAAATGAGAATAAATAATGTTTTTCATGATAAGAAGCTATGACATAGAGGATAAGAGAGTCTCCTATGCAATCATCTCAGTCTTTTGATTCCCATCTTTTTCTTACAGTTATATCATCTGAATTTTCTTTTTAAGTTCCTCCCTCCCCCATCCTTCTTTAGCCATCTTCTCTTTTGATGTCTCTAGCCAAGGGACTATAATTTTTAATTCTCTTTCTAAAGTCTGTTGTCATATCTGATCACACCTAACATTTTTCCCTCTACTTTATCAAACTCGAAAATACATACTGCTAAGAAAAACAGGATCAATCACATGGTTCAATGGGGATATTATTGGGATTTTGACATTAAAATATCACTCTATTACAAATATAAATAATATGGAAATGGGTTTTGAACAATGATACATATATAACCCAATGGAATCGCTTGTCAGCTCAGGGATGGGGGAGGGAAGATGAGTGGGGAAAATCATGAATCATGGAAAAATATTCTAAATAAATGATATTTTAAAAAAGAAAGAAAATATATACTGCTAATTTTATCCCTTTTAAGGTAGCTTGAGAGTTGGGAAGATTGGCCCACAATGTCTCCCTACCAAATGATCCTTGACTCCTTGGAGAGGGAGAACCTGGTAAAGTCAGAACACACTAACTGGAGGTCTAGTCCCAAGAGATGCTAGGAATGGAAGGGAACATAAATCTTCATCAGTGACTTCTTCAGGATCTGGAAATTAGTTTGACAGATTATTTTCCAATAGACTTTCTCTCCTATGCACAAAAGCTTTTCCAATGAGCAAAAGTTGACTTGCCCTCTTCCTTCTTCTCCTAGCCTCAATATATGACCTGGATTCTCTCCGCCAATACCCCAAGATTCCCAGATATGTATTCTGTTTCCTAGAATGTTAAACCACTTGATGCCAGTCATTTAATGAGTATTTATAACATAACCACATTGATTGGCCATCCCGGAAAGAATCACCATGCTTCCTATCTTATTTTTGCCCTCCACTTATGAAATTTCCAAAAGAAAAGTATACCACTGGAATGCATACTATTTGTTAATAGAGGTTTTTACTATAACTAACAGGAATCTGAGTCTATTGCCCTTGGCTTCTTGTTCCATGGCTGAGTTCCCAAACTCTCTGTAGATGTGAAGTCAAAAGGGAGAAAACAAAAGGTGAAAAGAAAAAACACCCTAAGCTGTTATTAATGTCTGTATAAGCCTAATTCCGGCCCTATGGTTTGGCTCTTTCCAGAAAGGATGTGGTTACCTGCAAGAATAACACTGACTCAATTCAGATATGCAGTAAACAATTAACTGTCTACCAAATACAATAAACCATGCGGACAAACTTTTATTAAGCACTTGCTAAGTGCCAGACAATAAGATGAGTTCTGAGGTTAGAAAGAAAGGCAAAATGGTACCTGCCATCTTGGAACTTACATTTAAATGGAGGGGAGACATCATGCAAATGATTAGGTGTGTGTATATATATATATATATAGAGAGAGAGAGAGAGAGAGACAGAGAGAGAGAGAGAGAGAGAGAGAGAGAGAGGGAGGAGATAAAAAATAAGTAACCTCGGAGAAAAGCACTAGCAATTAGTGGGATTTGAGCTGAGACTTGAACACAAAAGGGGGGGATTGGGGACTAGGGGAGAACAGAGCATTCCAGACCTGAAAGTCAGTGCAAAGTCATGGAGATAGGAGATTGGGTGTGACATAAAAGAAACATCAAGTATGCTAGTGTAGCGGGATCATAGAGTGTATGGAGTGACATATAAGAAGATTGGGAAAATAGGAATGGATCAGTTGTGAGACACTTTAAATACCAAATAGAAAAGTTGGCATTTGATCCTGGTAAGAGATGTAATGAAGAACACTGAACAAAGGGTTGATATGATTGGATCAGTATTTAGAAAAATCACCACAGCATTTGAGTGGAAGGTAGATTGGAGAGGGAGATACTAAGGCAGGGCAATCAATCTAAAGTCTAATTTAGCAGTCCAGGAGAATTTAGGAGGGCCTGTATTGGGTTGGTGGCCCTGTGAGTGGAGAAAAATGGGGTATGTACAAGAGATCTTATGGAGTTAGAAATGAAAAGCTCTGACAAAAGATTGGATATGTGAGGTGAGTGAGAGTGAGGAGTCAAAGATGAAATGGGAAGATAGTGATGCCCTCCACAGTAACAGAGAAGTTGGTAAGAGAAAAGAGGGAGAGATAGGATTCTCTATTCTCTCCATGTTCCATTCATTCTTTTTTATTTAATTCAAATTTGTTTACCACATTAAAATACCTAATTAATTTCCTCCTTCCCTCCCCCCATTAGAAAAGTCATTTCTCATTTGACAAAAAGATAGATGGATTTATAAAATCATGTTTTATTCATATTTATCAGTCCTTTCTCCACAGATGAACATACACAAGTCCATTAATAAACAAATATTTATTTTGCTATATTTAATGTCCTCTTAGTTCTGCTCATTTCACTCTTCATGATTTCATGTAGGTTTTTCCTGTTTTTCCAAAATTAATCTGCTCATCATTTCTTATGGCAAAATAGTATTTCATTACAATCATTTGCCATAATTTGTTTAGTAATGTCCCAACTGTGTTCTATCACTTTTTAGATAACTTTAGCATATAAAGAAATTGCAAGTTCTTGTAATTCTTTAAACCAATACTAATGAAAAAATACTTCTCAGAAATATTGTGCCTAAAGCAGTTTTTTTCTGCATGAATATTTTTCAAGTTTTTTTACTCTGTGATCCCTTGCCAACACTCATGATATTATTGACAACTTCAATTTATATAGTGCTTTATGATTTCCAAAGCAATCAGGTGAGGGAGGTAATGCAAATATCATTGTTCTCATTTTACACATGAGGAAATTGAGGCTCAGAGAAGCACAATGTCTTTCCCATAGTTAATAAGTGTTAGAGTCAGTTTTCAATTCTCTGTCCTTTTTGGTTCTATGTTGTCTTCCCTTCTTCTCACTCCTCCAAGATATCCCACCTGCTTCTCTATGCAGATGGGATGAACAGACTTGGAAGTGGGAGAAGAAAGAATATAATCTGGAAATAGCAGGTAGTCCATTTTGCCTGGAATATGAAACTGAAATAACATCTGAAAAGTAAGATGATGGAGGTAGGTTATGAATTTGTTTATTGATAAGAGCTTGGACTAGATGACCTCTCAAGTACCTGCCGGCTTTGAGATTATAAGCCTATGAAAAGATTAAAGCAAAAAGAACATCCCAATTTCCCTTCCCTCTACCAAACCATACTATGGTCCAGGGAAAGGGCTAGGAAAAAAACAGTAAAATAATCTCTTACATTTAGTCTAATATTTCCTTCCTAAAGGCAATGTAGTCCCTTTCTCCATGCTTTATTCCAACTAATGAGACTGCCTTGTTAATAGATTTATGACTAAGAGATAGGGTAGAGAACATTATTAGGGAGAAAAATATGTGATGTTTCTCAATGTTTTCTAAAAAGGAATCACTTAATGACAGGGGATTGCTGTTTTCCAGACATGACAAAAAAAGAAAAGAAAAGAAAACTTGTAAAAATCAATGGGCCATCCAAGGCAACATAGTGTGCCAGTAATCCCCATAACTAAGTAGAATGAGATGTTCTTATGCAAGCTTGTCATCCAAAATTGTCTGGAAAAACTAAACTTTATGGATACAATTATCAATCTTATATGTGACAAATCTGAGAGTTTGGATAACTCCAGGTTTAAATTATTTATTTTTGCCAATACTTGTGTTAAAAAAGAATAATCTTTTGATTTAATTAAATGATACTGCCATTTAATCATGAGTGACCAAGATTGAAAAGTTAAAGCTTGCCATGTTTCTTTTCTTTTTAAAGAAAGTCTAAATTGGGAAGAAAAGTATTAAGAAATAAAGAAGACATAAATGGCTGAAATATTTGTTTAAGGAATGCCAAGAAAGTAATATTGTGAACTTTTGAGTCATAAAACTATTTCTGGAACTGTCAGACTTTTGTAAACATATAGTATTATTGGACAGGAGTTACATAACTGTGTTTTTCTGCTGGCATCTCTTTCCAGAGGCATGATATTATTTTGTTCTTTATTCATCCATCTTTTCTCTCTTTTCTATAAAAAAGAAAATATAGTCTAGATATATTAAAAGCAGTATTTTCCATATTTATAAAAAGCCTTTTATGGGCAGCTCAGTGACTCAGTGAGAGAGCCAGTCTTAGAGAAAGGAGGTTCTGGTTTCAAATCTGTTCTCAGACATTTTCTAACCATGTTACTCTGAGCAAGTCACTTAACACCAGTTGCCTAGCCCTTATCATTCTTCTACCTTGAAACCAATACATAGTATTACTTCTAACACAGAAGATGAGGGTTTTTTAAAAAGCCTTTTAAGATATAGACAGATAGACAGATACTTAAATACATATCTATGTATATAGATATCTATATATTTATATAAGTATTTGACCCCTCCTCCTAGATCTTCTAATTAAAATTCTATTATAAAGATTTCTAAAGCCATCTTTTGGGCAGTAGAGGGGAAAAGCTGAACCTGAAATGTTTATCAAATCTGAGAAGTTCCTTTATCAATGAACATCAGCAGATACCTTAAAATTTATGATCTTAAAAGAGATATCACTAAGATGCCTTCTAAAAGGCCACATGGGCAGAATGTGTGGGACTAAAGCTCACATCTTCCTTGGCTTCTAGATAAACTTTCTGATCACTAGACCATGCTGCCTCTCTTAAAGCAAATGCAAATTATCACCTGATGCTGCATCTCCTGTGTCAAAACTATACTTTTCTATTTGCTATGAGGGCAGCTAGGTGGCTCAGTGGATAGAGTGATGGGCCTGGAGTCAGGAAGACCTAAATTCAAATTCAGCCTACAGATACTCAATAGCAATGTGAAAGTGGATGAGTTTCTTAACCCTTTTAGCTTCAGTCTTCTTACCTGTAAAATGAACTTGAGAAGAAACTGGACAAACACTCTAGTATCTTTGCCAAGAAAACCCTAAATGGGATAAGGGATTAGGCATGACTGAAATAATTCAACAGTAACTGGATATGAAATCAAATTTGCTGTTCCTTCATTGCCCTTGACTCGGTTTGTTGTTTTTTTAATTTATTCACACTAATTTTGCATAAATAATAAAGCTTTCTCTATTACACATCTTTGATGTGTGCATTTAAAAGAGATGCTTAGCCATGTGACGGAAAAATTTTTTAATGGTTACAAAGTCAGGCCTAATAGATAATGCCTACTGGTAACTGGCCTTTGGATTATATCTCATCACCAGATTGATGGTCTATTGCATATTTGATCTCCCACTCAGGTTCTTGATTGTGAGCTATTAGTCAGATTGACAGTGTAGTGTGGTAGAAAGAATGATGGACTTGAAGATTAATGACACAAATCTGAATTCAGGTCCTATTGCTTAAAATTTTTGTGACCTTAGGTGAAGTTATAAAATTCCAATGAACATTTTTATTTAGTCAAATTTTTCTGTAGGTCCAATTTAGATACCTCTTCCTCTTAGACCTTCCCTGATTTCTTCTCTAACTGAAAGTAATCTTCTCTACCTCACTTCTCATTTCATCTATTTGTTCTCTGTTATAGACTTACATATTTTCATTTATTATATTTATCTAGGTATTTTTCTTATCTCTCTCTCATGAAATTTTAAATTTCTTAAGGACAGGAATATTTTATTATGTCTTTGTAAGGCAAATTATGGGATCTTTTTCTCTTCCTACTTCATCCCCCCCCCAATAAAAGACTGGGAAGAATAATGTCTACAAAAGTAAATATGTCTGGGTAAGGCTGGAAACCTTTGGAAGAAAAAGAAATATAGACGGAAGAATCTAAGATGTAAGGAAGTAGTGGTACCCAGGCAGAAAATACCTGGTGGTTTTGTGGTGTCAGAAAGATAGTGCCAAGTGACTAGGGAATTTTAAAGAATCATCCTTGCTTTATCTGAGAAAATGGTAGAGAGAACTGAGAAGACTATGAGAAATGGTTTAAAAAATTATAGTAAAAGAAAAAAAAGTTTCCCCCATTCATTTCTTACCTTCCACTGTGAAGGAAAAGAGAACATTGGGCCATGGCAAAGTTTAGGAGCAGTGGAAAAAGTGATAAGGAAAAAGAGGCAAAAACCTGCTAAAATAATACTCATATTAGGAACTGCTTGTAACTAGAACTTATATCTTTGGGATTAAGGGTTCCTCATTCCAAGACCCTCCCTGAATCTATAAATTGCAAAGGAGGTGGTAACCTTCTTTGTTAAAAGAGGTCTCATACCCCAAATTTCCTACACCAGTGAAATCATAAGCCTGGACGCTACCCCTGTTCTATTCCTACCACCAAGCATATTGCCTACTAGATGTTTCTTAAACTGAGCTGAATTTATGCAAATAGACCCTCACTATTCGCCTATAATTTTAAAAGAAATTAATTCTTCAGTATTTTGGAGGAAAGATACCTTTTGTGTTTTGCAAAAAGCAAATTGATTATTCCTTCATGTTGCTTATAACATGGCAAAGGGCTGTATTATGTCAACTGAAGAAAATCTGATGTTGGCGCAACTTGAGAACTTTAGGAATCATACTTCCAGTAACAGTAGCTGATGCCAGCCAAGATGTGTTCTTAACAGAAAGTGTTTTGTGTACTTTCTTTTTTACATGGAGTGAAGTTAGGAAATAATATTTGATGCCTTTCCAAGGAGGAAATATCCATTAAAAACAGCAACCAGAAACTATAGTCATTTAACAAGACTTGTGAAACTTTTTGTTCAAACCACAATTTTTTTGAGCATTGCTTAGTCATAGATCAGGAAAAAATGCTTTTTTAGCCATCCAGGACTCTGCTCACACTTCTCTTGTTAGAATTGTGCAATGCTTTTCAAGCATACTCTTAGACTGTTTTCCTTCATTGTCATTATCAATTTCACAAGCAACATCCCAACAAGCAACAGCCCTGAGAACAACATCCCACAATTCTCCAAACCCCTTGTTACTATTACTCTAAAGATTTGTGAAATAGGAATACTGTGAAATTATTGAATCTTCTTAAGGGAATTGTTTTAAGATGAGGAAGCCAGTAGCCAAATTCTACAGATGTATTCTTCAAAACAGTGAAAATTTATATTTATTTTAATCATTTGGCTCTTAAATTCAAGGCATCTATGTATTAAAGAATTAAAAGATGAGTAAAATTTCTCGTTACATTCTCAGTTCTTAGAACAGTGACTAATGGTTACTAAACCTTGTTGGTTGATTGATTAAAGATGGAGTATTGCCCTCAAGACTCCCCTCGCTGAAGGGAGATAAAATATGTACCCAAATGATCAGGTATATATATATATATATATATTTATACACACACACACACACACACACACACACACACACATCTGGAAAGACTATAGCTGCCATCTTGTGTAACACCTTTATTTTACAAATGAGGAACCTGAGTTCCAGTTTAATTCAAAATTGTGGTATCTGTTGGTAATGGAATATTATTGTGTTCAAAGGAATAATGAACTGGAGGAATTCCATGTGAACTGGAATGACCTCCAGGAATTGATGCAGAGTGAAAGGAGCAGAACCAGGAGAACATTATACACAGAGACTGATACACTGTGGTACAATCGAATATAATGAACTTCTCTTCTAGTAGTAGTGCAATAATCCAGGACAACTCTGAGGGACTTATGAGGAAGAACACTATCCACATTCAGAGGAAGAGCTGTGGGAGTAAAAACACAGAAGAAAAACAACTGCTTGATCACATGAGTCGATGGGGATATGACTTGGGATGTAGACTCTAAATGACCACCCCAGTGCATCTATCAATAATATGGAAATAGGTCTTGATCAATGATACATGTAAAACCCAGTGGAATTGTGCATCAGCTATGGGAGAGGGGTGGGTTGGATGGGAGGGAAAGAACATGAATCATGTAACCATGGGAAAAATATTCTAAAAAATAAAAAATAGTACATGTTAATGTTGAGGAGAGATCTAGAGTCATGAGAGATTTGAGGAGGAAGAGATTACTTCGGGTTGGGAGGAATCAGAGAAGAGTTCATGGCAGAGCAGCTACATGATCCTTGAAGGGAAACATAGCAATATGTAGAAATGAAGGATTAATGGGTAGAGAGGGAGTGAAAGAAAATTAAATCTTTGTTTACTATATACTCTGAGATCCAATGTGTGAGCTAAAAATGCAGTTATAAATCACTAATAAAATAGAATCTTTTTTAGTGAGAAACTCAAAATTAAAATGGAATAATTAAATGTGTTCCTATATCAGTCAGCCTCTAGTTGCTCTCATGCTATTGATATTTTTCTTAGGCATTAACATTTGCTTTACTAAATCCAAATTCTAAACAAAGAAATTGAGAAAATAACAATTACAGATTGAAAGTAAATTTGGGCGCTATTTTGCATCCTGCCTGGTAATTGAAAAAATAATAATTATCATCCAAGCTTAGTGATAATGGGACCAGAATCTAATGTATTTTCTCTTTAATACTTATTTGAAAGGAAGTATAAGCATTTCATGAAATTCATGAACAAATGGAGATCTACTATTTTGTGAATCTGAACCATAATTCAGTTAAGGACAATATTTTGGAGAAAGTAATTTGAGAACTGTAATTGAGGCATCAAACCCCCAACAGAGTATAACTCCACAATTGATGGATAAGATCAGATAATGTCACCCACTGAAATTGAAGGTAATAAAAATAAACATAAAATAGATGAGGTTAGTCACCAAAGGGGGTCCTCTTTTTGCTGCAGTAAGTCGTTTTACATTATTTGTCTTTGAGTTCATAAGTGTTGACATGCATTCTTTAAAGTTTTATTGATATAATTTGTTTTTGTTTTTTTGCCTTCACATTTACTTTCTATTAGGGAAAACAACCTATAGGCATATACGGAAATAATACACATTGAAATGTTTCATGGCATTTTGCATAGATATATTCTGTGCTTTATATGGTTTAATTATTTTTAATATTCTTTTTTCCATTACATGTAATGACAATCTTCAACATAGGTTTTCCAAAATTATATAATACAAATTGTCTACCTCCTTCTCTTCCCTCCCTATGCCCAGATTTGGTAAGCACTTTGATTTGTATTACAGATGTATTACCATGCCAAACATACTTCTATACTGATCATATGAATATTCATATAAAATCAAAACCCCCAAATAAAGACACAAATAGAACTAAAGTGAAAAATAGTGTGCTTTGATCTGCATTTTGACTCCAACAGTTCTTTCTTTGGAGGTGGACAGCATTCTTTTTCATAAGTCCTTCAGAATTGTCCTGGATCATTATACTCCTGAGAATAGCGAAGTCTTTCACAATTGATCATCATACAGTATTGTTGTTACTATGTAAAATGTTCTACTGGTTCTGCTTATTTCACTCCATATCAGTTCACGTAGGCCTTTCCAACTTTTTTCTGAACTCATCCTTTCCATTGTTTCTTATAGCACAATAGCATTCTATCATCATAATATATCACAATTTGTTCAGCTCTCCATAATTGATGGACATCCCCTCAATTTCTAATCCTTTGCCACAACAAAAAGGCTATAAATATTTTTGTTCAAGTAGGTTCTTTCCCCCTTTTTAAAAATCATTTTCATCAGTTTATAAGTTTTCAGAATTGTTCATTTTTATATTGGTGATATATAAATAGTCCTTCTACTTCCTTTTCTCTTCCTTATCTCTTACAACATGCTAATTCTCCATCACATTCCTTTAACACAACTTGTTCCTCCATTCTTCAATTGATGGGCATCCTCTTGGTTTCCAGTTCTTTTAACGTTACAAAAAAGGACTGTATAAATATTTTTGTACATTAAAAAAGGATCTTTTCTTCTGTTTTTTATCTCTTTGGGGTATAGGTTTAGCAGTGGAATAAAAGGTTTAAAGGACATATATTGCTTATAATTCTAGATTATTTTGTGGAATGGTCATACCCATTCATAAATTCACTATTATATCATCAATGTACTTGTTTTCCTTTAGTACATGCAACATTTAACATTTTTCTCTGCCATTTGGATGAGTAGGAGATGAAATTTCTGAATTGTATCAATTTGCATTTTCTAGTAGTGATTTAGAATATTTTTTCCTGTGGCTATAGATATCTTGAGCTTCTTCCTTTGAGAACTGTCTGTTCATATCTTCAGAATATGTAACAATTAGGAAGTGACTCTTTTTATTATAAATCTGATTCAGTTCTTTACAGTGAAGCAGTTAAATAATGCAGTAATGTGATATATAGGGATTGTTCTTGATATAAAAAAGATGTATCTCTTCATTAGAGACTGGAACAAAGGTGGAAATGTAATAAATTAATCTGGTAATCAGGATACATTTAGCCATTCCTTCTTTATATTAAACAAGCCCAAGTTTCTTTAAACCTTTCTTCATGGAATCAGTTTTCATCCTTTTTGATTACTTCTGTTTCTCTGCAACAGGTTCTCATTTGATGGTAGGGGCTATTTTTTTGTCCTACTTTTACATTGTCAGGGTTTAGTACATTTCCTATCATATAGTGGGTGCTTTAAAAAATGCTTATTGAGGGTAGCTAGGTGGCTGAGTGGATAGAGAGCCAGGCCCATAGATGGAAAAATATGTCCTCAGATGCTTCCTAGAGGTGTGACTCTGGGCAAGTCACTGAACCCCAGTTGCCTAGCCCTTAATACTTTTCTGCTTTGGAACTGATACCTAATGTTGATTCTAACATTGGAAGTTAAGATTTTTGTTAATGTTTTTATTGTTTTTACATACTTTGTGTAGTGTGGTGATGGCATAGTGCCTGGTATGTATTAAATGTGTAATAAGTGCTCTATTTATCTACTTACCTATTACATAATCTATCTCTAAAAATTAGAAACAATGTATGTGACTTGTGGTAACTCCAAACTTCCTTCAATTAACCATAATTTTTAATTGAGATGATATTGCACTGTTGTCCTCATAGCTGAACAGAATCTATAATCCTCCCTCATAACTTATCTCTTTATTATTTGAGGCTATTTGAGATTTACCTACCAATGATCCTGGAGTACCAGAAACTGTTGATTTATTTATCCCCTTCTCATGGTAATCAAATAGCCCTTGCTAGAGTTAAAAAGTTTCTGTTCCTCCATTTTATTTTTTTTTGGTTTGTGTATCTTTACTGAGCTAGTTTATCAAAGTCCTTTCAAATGTGGTGTCCATGTGTGAAATCTATATCAGATTGCTTACCAGCTCGGTGAGGGCAGAGTAGGGGAGAGAGGGTAGGAAGAAGGGAGAGAATTTGGAACTCAAAGTTTTAGAAATGAATGTCAAAAATTATTTTTACATGTAATTTGGGAAAAGATAAAATATCATTTAAAATTTTTAAAGAAATATAATAAAAATAGATTGCATATAAAAAAGGAAAAATAAATATTGTGCTCAGAATTGAACACAATCTTCCGGATGAAGTCTGACTAAGACATAAAGCATTGAGATGATCACTTAATTACTGAAAGCTTTGCTTCCTAGTGCAGCCCAAGGTTGCATTAGCTGTTTTGGTTGCTGTATCACAAGGTTGATTCATATGGAGTCTGGAGTCTTCTAAAATACCTAGATTTTTTTTTTTTTACAGACAAGCTGCTGTCTAGCCATACCTCTCCATCTTACTCTTATGTTGTTGATTTTTTGATCCCTAGTGGAAGACTTAATGTTTATCCCTAATATAAACTATAATGTGAATAAAGTGAGATAATATATGCAAAATACTTTACAAACCCCTCAGGTTAATATACAAATATTAACTATAATTATTATTTGTGTACCTGACGCACAGTCCCTGATACTAGTTTGTCGTTGTTCAGTTATTTCAGTCATATCCAACTGCATTTGGGACTTTCTAGGCAGAGATACTAGAGCGATTTATCATTTCCTTCCCCAGCTCATTTTACAGAGGAGGAAACTGAGGCAAACAAGGTTAAGTGACTTGCCCATGGCCACATAGCTAATATGTGTCTGAGACTGGATTTGAACTCAGAAAGATGAGTTTTCCTGACTCTAAGTCTGGCACTCTAGCCACTTCACTATCTAGTTGCATCCCTTAATAAATGTTTGTGAATTGTTTGCTTACTTATGTTGTCCTTTTTTCATTTTCTGGGCCTACTTTTACCATTTTTAATTTGTTTTAACAACTTGCTTAAACCTCAAATGAAATACTGGACATCACTCTGAAATACATGTTCCTTGCTTTTTATCTCACAGCTTGCCCATCGGGGACATATAAGCCTGAAGGCTCACCAGGGGGAATCAGCACTTGTATTCCATGTCCTGATGAAAACCACACATCCCCGCCTGGAAGTACTTCCCCAGAGGACTGTGTCTGCAAGGAAGGATATCAGGCAGCAGGCCACACCTGTGAAGGTTAGTTCCCAATACTAAAATAAAAAATATTAAACAGAAAATATACATATTTTGCTTTTCTCGTGAAAAAAAGACTAAATTTTTTTCCATTTGAGGTTCATGATTTATACTTAGTAGTGCATAATTCTGTTTGAATTCCAGGGAGGGAGAATTGGGGAGTTAATGGATCTGGGAGTCTATATGGCTATCTTCAGTGCAAACAGAATTATCAATATAGCCTGAGACAAATATGAAATGATAAAAAAGGGGAAAGGCCAAAATACCAATACCAGTAAGAGTTCATACTCAGCTATCATTGTTTTAGTCATGTTCAAAGTTTGGTTCATTAATTCCTCCATTTTCTAGATTAGAATTTCTAAATATGATATTTAAATTGATATTCTATTCATCGCCATTAGTTACATTGAATTTTGTACTAATTATAAGTATCCCTTCCACATCATAATGTGCCTCATCATGATTTTAATACATTGCAGGTTGGCATAAGAATTTAAATGGGAATTTAGGGAGAGTTTCACAAAAGCCGCAGACAACACACAAAGGCCAGCAGATAATACAGAAAAACTTTAGAAACTCAGGAATACATAAAATATATGTATAGTACTGTTTAATAGCAATATATTTTACCTTAATGTCATAAACATACATATTTGTTTTTAAGCTAAAATAAAATATGTAAAAAGTTAAAGTTTGTGAAAAGCATGCCATACCCAGCAGATGACACACAAAGATTAGAAATGTAGAACTATCTTGGAAAGTTTATTAATCTATAAATGCATATAAAGTACTCTTAACATCCCATAGAAGATAAAGAGAAAAATAAAACTTGTTTTCTGGTATGAGATTTCCCAGACCATGGGCATCATGCCCCTAAGATTGACGATGTGGAAGAGATGCCTGTACTTTGCTTACAACCTCCAGGGGACTTAAATAATTATGATTATCCTTCCCATTTTAAAATGGAAAAAATTGCTAGCAACTTTAAGTGACTTTCCCAAAGCTATACCATTAGCAAGTATCAGAGCTGGAAAACAGAGTCTCCTGTTCCAAATCCAGCGAGTACCTATAGACAAGACACTATATAAGATAGTTTTGTGCCAATTCGTTATTTTAACCAATAGGGTCCAGCTGAGGCAAAATCAGGTACTAATTGATTCTTCTCTGCTAGACTTGGCTATTAAGTTAAGTGAAGTTAAGTGAAGGTTACTTCAAAAAGCTGGATTTCAATTTAGAAGATTTCTATTAGGACCACTCTGTGAAAAAGTGTTTATAATGTTAGCCCTGGAGTCAAGAAGACTCATCTTCCTGAGCTCAAATCTGACCTTAGATGCTAGCTGTGTGTCCCTGGACAAGTCACTTTGCCATGTTTGCCTCAGTTTCCTTCACTGTAATATGAGCTGGAGAAAGTAATGGCAAACTACTACAGTACATTTGCCAAGAAAACCACAGATGAGGTCACAAAAAGTTGGACAGGAGTAAAAAATGACTCAACAAGATTTTTGTCCAAATTCCTGTTCTAACACTTAATAGCTGTGTGACCTGAAACAAGCCACTTTGTCTTAGGTTATTCCTCTGTAAAGGGGTGGGTGGGTGGGAATCTAATGTTTGTATGAATTCCAATCAACAGGCCAGATTCATCAGATTCATTTCATGCTCAATACAGAACTTTGCTGTAGAGAAAAACTAAGTTTAACCTTTTAAAAATTGTTTTTTATTCAACTTAACCATTAGTGGTCCACTGTCCTGCCCTGAAACCTCCTGAAAATGGCTACTTTATTCAGAACATCTGCAACAACTACTTTAATGCAGCCTGCGGAATCCGTTGTCATACTGGATTTGAATTAGTGGGAAGCAGCATTCGCCTCTGTCAACCCAATGGTTTGTGGTCTGGTTCTGAAAGTTCCTGCCGAGGTATGAAAATCACCAAGTAAACTTGCTTATTGATCACTGTTTGTCCTCACTGATTTAAAGACTGATTTAAGCTGATGTTTAAAACTCTGCAGTTCTATTGATTCTTTAGACTACTGGAAGATTAATTAGTCACGGAAGGAGGAGGAAGTTTTTAATCAGAACAACTGAGTTCACTTGGCAGCCTAGGATAAACAATCTTTTACATTCTTTCCCACAAGAGGAACTGCGTTTTCTTCACATTTTAGATTACTCTCATGAACCTAAGAGGGAAATGTAATTACAAAAAAATATTTTGCCCCCAGGAATATGTAGGAAATATATACCTAACAGGATTTTTTCTCTGCTGTATTTGCATGTTCTGAGATGAACTGGAAGAAACTCCACTAGAAAAAAAAATAAGGTTACAGGAAAACCAAGAAGTAATCCTTTGGATTCTATCTTAGGAAGCCTGAGAATTACTTAATGGGAAATAAACAAAAGAAAAAATAAGACATTTTCTAGAGAGGCTTAGCAAACAAAATCAGATTTATACATTATAGTAAAGAAAAAAGATAAATATATCAAAATTCATGAGTCATATGCAAGTAACAGATAAATATATAACCCTGACAATTTTTGGTAAGTGAATAAATCAATCAGGCAAAAACATTTTTAAGCATCTAATATATTCCTGGCACTGTGCTAAGCTAGGCATGCAGAGAAAGGCAAAACAGTCCCTTCTCTCAAGAAGTTTCCTTCCAGGACAGTCTGAGAACTGTTAAGAGTTTTGCCTGTCCATTGACAGAAGAGGGTTGAAAGGCTAGAAGGAAGAGAAGTTTTATAACATGAGAGGACCAACTAAAGAAATCCCACCTCATCGTATGGACCCTCAGAAACTGTTTCTTTTAATAAATGTGCAAGGAAAAAAAGGGCACTGGGGAGAATTCAGAAATGGAAGTTAAGTAACAACTTGTAACTAACTTGAGAGAATTACCTGAAGGTACCAGTATTCACATGTTAGGAGATGTACCTATTCTTATTTCGATCCCTATTGTCAGTATCTGTTAATATAAGGTTGACTTAAAATAACTGTTTTTCCTTCCCTTTTTTTATGGAGATTTCCTTTCCTGAGGAAATCTTAAAAAAAAAAAACAAAAAAACATTGCTTTCTGTCTTAGAATACATACTAAGTATCAAGACCAAGGCAAAAGAGGAGTAAGGGCTAGGCATCTGGGGTTAAGTGACTTGCCCAGGATCATACAGCTAGAACTGTGTGAGGCCAGATTTGATCCCAGGCTCTCCTGACTCCCAGCCTGGTGCTCTATCCACTGTACTTTCTAGCTGTTCCTTCCAGAGTAATTCTAAGCATTCAGTGTATGCAATGAGTTTTGTGGCTAAAAAACCGAGCCTTACAAGCTGATAATTGAAGAAGTCTTAGACATAGAGTCAGGAACGCCTGGGTTCAGATCCCAACTCTGACACTTATGAGCTGTATGACCCTGAACAAGTCATTTAACCTCTCTGAATTTGTTTCCTCATTTATAAAATGAGAATTTTTCTCAACATTATTGTCAAGATTCAAATGGGAAAATGTATAGGAATGCTAAAATTGTCATGCTAGAAAAATGCCTGTTTGTTGTTATTTCTACATTAGTGCAAACATCACTTTCTGTAGAATACCTTTCCAAAACCTCCCAGATGCTAATTCCTTTCCTCTTCACACACCCTCTACCCAAAAAAATTGCTTTATATTTACTTTGTGCCTATATTTTTACACATACTTGTTATTACCCTTTCCCCTTGGATGTAAGCTTCTTGAGGACAGAATCAGTGACATCTAGTAGGCACTTAAAAATGCTTGTTGATTGATTTCTGACCCCCACCCTACCCTAAGGGATGAGAAAATGGATTCTCTTTTAATCATGAAAATGATACTATTAATATTATCAGCAATAGAGCATATACTAGGCATTGTTTTTCCTCTGGTGCTGAAGTTCTGAACTGTTTGATCCACACATTTGACTCTGTTTGTGTGAACATGGCAAGGCATTTGTAACATAGCTGTCTGGAATCAGGGGTGCAGGCCATGGTAATAGGACAGAAGGTGAAGTATTTACATATTGGGAGATCTCTCTCTCTCCCTCTCTGTGTCTCTCAGTCTCTCTCCCTCTCTCTGTCTCTCCCTCCCTCTCTCTCTCATCTCCTGCTCCCTCTCTCCTTCTCCCTCTCTCCCTTTTTGTCTCTCTCCCTCTCCCTCTCTCTCTTCATCTCCTTCTCTCTCTCTCTTTTCCCCCCTCCCTCTGTCCCCCCTCTCTCTGTCTCTCTTTCTCATTCCCTCTCTCTCTCTCTCTCATCTCCTTCTCCCTCTCTGTCTCTCTCTCTGTCTCTCTCTGTCTCTCTCTCTGTCTCTCTCTCTCTCTGTCTCTCTCTCTCTCTCTCTCCTTCTCTATCTCTCTTTTTTCTTCCCCCTCCCTCTGTCCCCCCTCTCTCTTCCTCTCCATTTCTCTTTTTCACTTTTCCTATGCCTCTATTTTTCTCTATCCCTATCTATTTCTATGCCTATATTTCTATATGTCTGTATCTCGATGTAGAACTATATTTATACCTACCTTTATCTCTCTCTCTTTCTAAATCCATCTTTCTATATTGAGTGAGTTATAATATTAAAATTCATACTGTAGATTTACTGGGTTAATTTGTTTTGAGGCAGCATAGTATAGTGAATGAAGAATTGACCTAGAATCCAGGGAGACCAATGTTCAAGACCAAGCTCAAATATATATTGGTGGTGTGATCCTGAACAACTCAACTTAATTTATTGGTGTGGTCTAGGTCAATGGTTTCAAACTCAAAATAGGGTCCCCTAAACTACACATAAGAATCCCTGTAAGCTGCATAATGACTCGATTTTTAAATGTAATGTTATCTGTGTTTTGTTGTATTTTATTAAATATTTCTGTTACATGTTTGGCAGCGCAAGGAGAGTTGAGGACTGGTTGTGTAACAGATGTGCTGTACACAACTCTAAGATTAAGTTGCACAGAAAATTTCAAACTGCATTGGTAGTTGTAGTTTTCTCACTTGAATGTTTTTTTTTATACTTATGAAATCATAGAGCCAAACCCTATTCCAAGTTTTGCATTAATCTTGATTATGGTGTGATTCTCTAGATTCTCATCCCTCCCCACCATATATATGTACCAGTAGGGTTTGGAGGATTGATTAAATGTCTTTTTGTGTGTAAAAATCCTGTTTTTATTCTACTGTGAATATGTTTTGTCCTGCAGGTAGAATTTGTCTCATGTTTTATATCCCTAATACCTGGGACTTAGTACATGCTTAATAAAGACATACTTAAGTTTTTAAAAATAATTTATATAGGGAGAAGATGGATAGTTTAGTGGATTGAGAGCCAGGCCTAGCAATGGGAAGTTCTGGGTTCAAATCTAGCCTCAGACACTTCCTAGCTGTGTGACCCTAGACAAGTGACTTAACCCCCCATTGTCTAGTCCTTACTGCTCTTCTGCCTTGGAACCAATACACAGTATTGATTCTAAGATGGAAAGTAAGGGTTTTAAAAAATAACATAAAATAAATTATATAATGCCTGGTACAATTCAGTGCAAACAGCAGGAGTTTAAAAATTCTGTAGCATTGATAATGATGATGAATTTTACTCTCAAATTCAAAATAAAGGTTTACCTTTTTGAATGTCCTAATTAAATGGTTCCATAAAACATGGCCATATGTGTGCTTGTAGGGGAGGGAAGGTTAGGAGAAAATATTAGCTCTATAGGAAATGGAAGGTGTTGTTTAGCTGAACCTTGAGGAAGCAGAGCCATTTACAAAGCTGAATTCTATGACCACAGGGAAGCAGAGGCTTCCCTCAGTGACTGCCCAAGTCAGGGATTAGAATGTGTGTGAAAAAACAGTAAGAATAGAAACAATCCTGGAAGAGAATGATAGAAGTTGAGTTCTTGTTCAGTTAAAGGGTGACTGATGGAGGCGGAGGATAGAGAAGAAAATTATCCCTACATTATTATGGATTTAAGAGATTAGGGCACAAATCTGGATTGATATAAGGTAAATTGAGTGAGAGTCCTAGGATCGCAAACTTATAGCTGAAAGGAATTTCTTGGATTATATACCCATTCCAGGACTGGGGGATGTTATAGAGGAATTTGGCTATAATATTTTGTTCTGTGAAATTAAGCTAGTTGGAATAATACTGGGTAGCTTACACCTGGACTATTTTGACCCCCACAGATATCATTTATGTGATTAAGACCTGAGGGGCTAATGGTGCTTGTGCATTTTGGAAAGATACATGACTTCCTTGTTTCACATTTCAGAATATGCTTCTTTGTTATTTATGTAATAACTACTGGGAAAATTATTGAAAGAGGCCAGATTTTCCTTATTTTGACACTAGTTGAAAAGAGCCTGGTGGTTTGCCTTCCCCATTAGCACTGCCAGTCATTTGATAAAATTAACTCATTTCAACTACTTTGGGGAATGCATCCAAGGGCCTACACTAAAACAGATGGTAGATTTAAAAGCCTCAATCTCTCTTGTTTTGCCCTGTTCTATTTCAACTGTGCTATTATTTAATTTCTTGTAAAAGTCTGACTCACAAAATTCCAATCCTGATTCCTAAATTTTTCTAATTGTGAACCTATGCCACAATGCAATCATTGAGATTATAGTGAGTTCACTTAATTTTTAAAAAGAAGGGTGGGTAAGCATGTTAAGCTAAATTTAATATGAACTACCATGTTTATATTTCAAAGTGGTGCCTTTGGAACAAGCTGAGACAGCACCAGGAGGCACTCAGGGTATAGACTAGAAAGACTGCCACTGGTATACCTGATGTCTACACAAAGCCTCGGTGGTTTCATATTAACTATAACACTGTACCCAGATACATAGTATGAATTCAATTAAAGAATCCAGAAAATTATTAAAACATTTGGGCTTCCTTGATAGTACAATGGTGATCTCCATGCATTTTTTTACAGATGAAAGAAAAAGCCTTTTCTTGTCATCTTTTCCCATATTATTAGCAATACCATGATATCCCTCCAAGATGTGTTATGGAAATTGGTGGTATAATTTAGAAAGTGATATAATTGTCACTCTTGCATGTACTCAGTTAAACCGTAGACCATTTCTTTTTTTTTGTTAATGTAGTTCGGATGTGTCCTCAACTCCGCAAGCCTGAGAATGGTCAAATCAGTTGTACATCAGGTGAAACATTGTTCAGGACGGTGTGCTTGGTTACCTGTGATGAGGGATACAGACTGGAAGGGAGTCCCAGACTCACTTGTCAAGGAAACTCTCAGTGGGATGGGATAGAACCTCGGTGTGTGGGTAAGTTTTCAATCATTAAACTACTTTGCTACATATCTTAACCACCCAGTGTTTTCTTGTGATGACCTCACCCTCAAATATGACTCAAAAAATTATGAGGGTATATAAAATGTTGTAATCTCTAGCTGTTTATGTATTTGTAATATGTGATATATTGCCTCATTTACCTGGGATCATTGAGAAACAAGGAGTTTGTTGCTTTGCATAAGTGAATTTTCCAAGTGGTAAGTTTCATAAATACAAAAATTCTATTTTGACTATTTGAGATGGATATCTATCCAAATTGTTTTCTGATCCTAGTACTTCAAGGGCGGTCTTATGAGGGCAGAAGAGAATAGAATTATTATTTCTCTTGTTCAGAATACTTAACCCCTATTGATGGAGAGCATCAGTTGTTTTGACTGATATCATATTGAGTTTGAAGTCCACTAAAACCCTTAGATCTTTTTCATAGAAACAGTTGTCTCTCCATGCCTGTTCTAAATTATAATTGTGAAGCTGATTTTTTAAACTTTAATATAAGACTTTACATTTGTTTCAATTAAATTTAACTAGATGTGGTCCATCTCTTTTGACCTTTAGAAATGTTTATGGATGCTGACTTATACAACATGTAAACTATCCCTTCTGGCTTAACTTTATCAGTCTATTGGTTAAGCAGGTCAGCTCTGCTTCCAGTAAAATTGATGACTAAAAATATTGAATAACATAGAGTCAAGTATGGTTCCTTGGTGAACTCCCATAGAGACCACTCTCAGAGTTGGTACTGACCTGCTAATGATAGCTCTTTGAGTTGACTCATTCAGCAAATTCCTGAATGCTCCTAATTGTACAATTATCTAGCCATATCTGTCAACCTTGTTTAAAAGCGTAGCATGACATTCAAACACTACTGAAATGTCAGCCTACCGTGACTAAGTATGTTATGAAAATCTAAGGATAACAAAAACTTAGAATATAAAATAAATATACTACATCTAAGAATGCTATGAGATGCAAGATACTGCCCTGCACTTGTAGCCCAGAAAGACGTGTGTTCAAGTTCAAACTCTAGAACTAGCTGTATGAATGACTGGACAAATAATTAATCTCTTAAAACCCTTGACGTCCTTAACTGTAAAATAGGGGCAATACTATAACTACCTGCTTCACAGGATCATGGAGATTGGAAAACATTTTTATTGTCTACACATTATCTTTCTGATTAACAAAGAAAATTATTTTCGTTTGATCTATTCTTCATGAAGTCATCCTGGCTTTTAATGATGATTGGTCCCTTTCTTTTTTAAATTTTATTTTATATTTTTAAAATAAATTTATTTTTATGTTTTATATTTTTAATTAAAAAAATTTAAATCCTTACCTTCATTCTTAGAATCAATACTGTATATTGGTTCCACGGCACAAGAAAGGTAAGGGCTAGGCAATGGAGGTTAAGTGACTTGCCAGGGTTACACAGCTTGGAAGTATCTGATTTAAACCTAGGACCTCCCATCTCTGGGCCTGGCTCTCAATCTACTGAGCCATTCAGATGCTCCTTGATTGGTCTCTTTCTAAATATTGCCTGTCTCTTTAATTTTTCCAGCAATTAAGCACACTGGTCTATAATTTGTTGAAACTGCCTTAATGAGAGAAATATTCACCCTACATCATTTGCCATTGTCTATAACCTTTCAAAGATCACTGACAGATGCTCAGTAATTATACATACCAAGATTCTTTGTCTCCTTAGACAGAGGTATCAAACATGTGACCCAGAAGCTGAATTACTTGGAAAATATTTAACAAAATAAATAAAAATATGACAGAACATAGAAGTTAATATGTTCTTCTAAATTAGAATCATCCCCTCTACTCCGAGCATCAGAAAAACCCTTCTTTGAACTTCTTACCCTGAACATATGTAAAAACAAAACAAAACAAAAGCACCTTTTTATTTTACTTATTATCTATTGCCAACTTTGGCCTATTATGGTTTAGGATTCCTAATGCCCTTCTTACAAAATGATGATACTTTCCATTCTTGGTGGACCTTTGTTCTTGGAACAGATTGTGTCTGGTCAAAGACAATAGTTTAAGAAGAGAGACCTTGGCCCCTTTTCCTCTAAGGTCAACATGTAACCCTGTGAGAACAAGCCATAGTCCTTTTCATCAGTGTTTAGGATACAGCCTCATGAGTATCCAAAGGTTGGGAGAATAAGCCTGTAGGAATTTGGAGAGTCTGGGAATCTAGGAGTCAGAGACTACACTGGGTTGTGCATCTAGCCCAGAATCAATACCTCAAGGAGCAACCTTGGACATATCCCAGCAGTAGTTGAAACAAAATCACATCTTGGAATCATGCCTCATTCAGGTTTATGAGATTACCACTATATAGTAACTGCTAAATCTAAGCCTCCTCCTTCCAGAGACCTAAGATGGGTTAGGAGAGAATATACCTTCAAGGTATTATGTATTGTATTCTTGTCATAGACTTGGAGTAAATATTCCTTACTAAAAGCTTTTTTGAAAAAGAAAATAAACAAGACCACACTACTTTTAAAAATTAATTCTCATTTATTTACCCATCTATACTTTCATATTCTCTATATTAAAAAAAAGAACCTGTCGATTGATACATTTTCTGTATGCAGATAAAGAGTGTTTTGGATTCAGAAAATATGGATTCAAATACTGACTGTAATGTTTACTATTTATGTGACCTTAAGTAAGTTACTTAACCTGTCTTGGTCTAAGTTTCTATGTGTCAGAAAAAAATAAGAGTATTGGGCTAGCTGACCTCTAAGATCCTTTCCACTTCTAAATCCTTGATGTCATTGGCAACTCTCTCTTCCTTTTCTCATCAGAATTATGTCTGCTTAGATCTCTAGAATTTCACTCTTGAGAGCTTCCTATTTTTCTCTGGCTGACTTCTGCAGAATTTTGGGCCACTAGATACTATCATTTCTTTTGCTGAACCATTTGAAATCTACTTTGCCCCAACCTAGGCTGTACTTTGGACAATGCTCACCTCTCCTCTCCTTTTTTCATGAATTATTTGATGAAATTGTCCTTTGTGCCTAAATTTCCCATCATTTATTCAGCTGTCTTTTTCTTCTTTTAGATGGAATTAGATCCACAGTAACAATTTCCTTGTTGCTTCTGTGGTCACTGGAGTATGAAATTAGTCATTATGGCAAATTACAAAATTTTCAACTACCCTCCAGTTGGTAGAAGGTGATCCAGCAGATATTTCAATTGTCAACACACTCCAATAATTACTTTATGCCTCTATCCCACATGGGGATGTATTTCCCAAATTCTTTGTCCAGTCCCTTCTTCTGGCAAGGTAGTTTGTAGCATGCTATGATGACTCACTTTTGTTTCTTCTTCCATTAATCAAACCAAACACTCTCTTACCACCTCTTATTTCTTTACTTCTCACATAAATGTAACTTCTTAATAAAAAATGGTTCAGGGGTAGCTAAGTGGCTCAATGGAGAGACCATCAAGCCTAGAGATAGGCAGTCCTGGGTTTAAATCTGGCCTCAGCCACTTCCTAGCTCTGTGACCTTGGGCAAGTCATTAAGACTCAATTCCCCTTACTGCTCTTCTGCCTTAGAATCAATACTTCATTTGGATTCTAAGACAGTAGGTAGAGTAACATATATAATGATCCTCTACTACCTCTTTGAGCTATGCTGCTCCTTCCAAGTAAGGTATCTTTGAACTGTTGGAGTCATCTTTCACATCAGTATAATTTTGGCTATATTTTAGGGTTTTTGTTATGTATGACTTTGCTCTTGCAACATTGTCCAATATGGAAGTATGTTTTGCATGACAATAAAAAAAGAAAAAATAAATAAATAATCCCCCCATACTTTTAATAAATAAATAAGTTCTATCCTTCTAAAATCAGCTTTTTACCATATATCCCATACCTATGTGTTCTAACTTTCCTCCTGTATTAAGATGTCTAGTCCAGCTGGTTTATTGTCCCATACTTTGTGCATTTTTATTCAACATCTGAGGCCAGGAATTTTGTTTATATGTCTGGAAAATTATGTCTCATGGATTACTGATTCTTTAGTCTGCTATTCTTTCTAGTTGCAAATATTTCTTTTTATGCTACCAGGCTTGGCAGTTTTCTCCTTCCTTCACCATTTCCGTTTTAAAGCCCTTATGACCACGTTTGTAAAACTATAGTCTCTTCTTAGATGTTTTCAATCAGTAGCCAAGATCTCATCATTCCGTTTATTTTGAGTCATGGTCCAAAAGTGTAAATCTAATTCTCAGACACTTGATTTTTACATAGCAGTTATACCTTTCTCTGTAGAATCTTCTCTTTCCAGGTGGTAAGAGTGATGAAAAATTCCATCTGTGACATTATTTTACGAGGATTCCATAATTTTAACAATGCTCCTTTTTTTAACTGTTGTGTTATTTGTTCCCACACAAATCAACAATTTTGACAAATCTTAGGATGTTCACCATCTCACACCTCTCAAGTACGTGTCCCAGAGAGACAAAATGCTTTCATATGATTGTATCAGATTGGTAAATAACCACCCCTTTACTTTTTTGGAAGAGAGTCACCAACCACCATTCTATTTTTCTCCCTCTGGCCATTAATGGATCACTTCTCACCTGCTAACATCTCTGTATACAACATGCATCTGTCCCCCTATGCAGGAATAATGCATGTTACTTGAATCAAACATAAAAGTCCTACTTTCCCCCTTATTTTTTCTATGTGGCATTCTTTTACATTCCAGCCTTCTGGTGCATATTAGAATATCTCTCTCCCTCTTGTGCATTGTTTTTCTTCTTTATTTCCTCCTTGAAATATTTCTTATATTATTTCAATGAAAACCTTTGTCTCTTTGATAGTCTAGAGCACTGATGGGCAAACTTTTGAAAGAGGGGGCCAAAGGAAAGGAAATGTTTTTGTCAGTCTGTCTCTGAGGCAACTCTTTTGAAGTTTCATTGTATTTTATCCTACTCATTGTATTCGTCAGATTATGAATAATGTCAGCACAGCCGGATAGAATATTTCAGGGTCCCCCCCCCCATCTGACCCACAGGCCATAGTTTGCCCATCACTGGTCTAGAGAGCAGAAACACATTGCCCTAACCCCTTCACTTTTTCACCTAGGACAATAATTAAAAAATGCATTTTTCATCATATATATATATATATATACATTCAACATTTAAATATTGAATATACCTATTTATTTACATGCTGTCTCCTCCAATATAATGGAAGCTCCTTGAGGGTAGAGTCTGTTTTTGTCTTGCTTTGTATGTATAATCCTTAGCTCAGTTCTCAACACAATAGTAAATGTGTACCAATAAGTGCTTGTTGATAGATTGTTCCTTTTATATACCTAAGTGCAATGGAATGCAAACACTACAGATCAGCATTTGGTTTCTTGTTTTATTGAGGGGTCAGACATAAGTAATGGAGAAAACTTTAATAAAGCAGTATCTTTTGTACATTTTCCCCCAAAAAGCCAGTTGAAAGACATTTATTTAGCACATCCCTGATTGTATTACTTGATACTGTCAAATGGTATAATATTTGTAAAGCACTTAGTATGATGTCTGGCACAAAATAGGCAAAATTTAAATACTTATTCCTTTCTTCCATTGCTATGGTCAAGACATTTTTTTCTCTAGAGGTCATTACAAAATTTTATTTATCCTCCATAATTACCTGAAGCCAGATCCTCAGTCTTCCTTAAATGATTATTAAGCTAAGAGCTAAGCTTCTCCCAAACCCCATCCAATAACATCAAGAATAATTAAAAATCTATTTACAAAGTATATAGTATCCCCAAAGTCTTGAGGCAGTTTTAAGTTTTAATCATTTACATTTATTAAACATGAGTTTTCATACTAATAACCACACTAAGACTTTGGGAAAACCTTATATAATGGAAAAGAACAATGGATTTGCAGTTAGTAGAAACTTATTTCCTTTCTAACAGTGGCTTCAAAAACTGCTTAACCCTTAAGAGTATAGACCACTGATGGTGAACCTTTTAGAGACCGAATATCCAAACTGCAACCCTCATACTACATGTGAGCCATCCCCACCTTTATCCCAGACAGGGAAGGGAGGACGTGCACCCACCGGGCTGCTGGATAGATGGGAGGGTGATGTGAGAAATGTCCTCAGGTACACATGGAGAGGCGGAAGGGCTCAGCCCCATCCAGCACACATGTCATAGTTTCACAAATATGTCTAGTCTCCCTTGCATGTAGCACAGTGGTTGTATGAAGACATCTCAGCCTCAAACTCAGCATTAAGAGTCCTAACTCTAACTTCATCTTCTTTATCTCACTAACTCTATGCCTCAGATTCACCAGATATAAAATTGAAAGGCATATTATTCACATATTTTATGATGTCCAATGACAAAGAGAAAACAAGTCTCAGTAAATGCGAATTTGAAAATACACAGCTTCCATCCTTAGGCACTTCCTAGCTGTGTGACCCTGGACAAGTCACTTAACCTCAGTTACCTAGCCCTTACTAGTCTTTTGCACTGGAACTAATACCTCATATCAATTCTAAGACAAAAGGTATGGGTTTTTGAAAAAGAACTTTCAATAAAATTTAGTGTTTTGCATCATAGATAAAGGCCACCAGCTGGTCACAAGCCACTGATAGCAAAGAAAATTCTACAATGAATTCTTTTCTAAATTGTTTCAAAGTATGTGAGATTCTCTCTCTCTCTCTCTCTCTCTCTCTCTATATATATATATATATATATATATATATAT
>NC_058130.1:186376609-186427325 GCF_016433145.1 Gracilinanus agilis
AAGCACTGGGGATCCAAAAAAAAAAAAAAAAAAGATAGTCCCTGCCCTTAAGGAGCTGATCATAGAATTTGAACTCAGCTTTCTCTCTCTCTCTCTCTCTCTCTCTCTCTCTCTCTCTCTCTCTCTCTCTCTCTCTCTCTCTCTCTCTCTCTCTCTCTCTCTTTCCCCTCTCCCCCTCTCTCTAACTCAATCTGTCTGTTTGTCTGTCTCTCTCTCTCCTGTACCACCTAGCTGAATTGTATATAGGCCACTGTGCTAGATTCTGATGAATCTAGAGTAGTATAAAATGTGGTCTTTAACCTAGAAGAAAAAATAAGAATTACATAGAAAGCCATAAGCTTTGCTGGCTATATGCTTAGAAACTTGATTTACCTATGTGACATGGTGAACAAATAGGACAACTGGTCATGAGTCAGAAATTCTCCTTTGGATTAAAGGGATCATTTTTTAAATGTATGCCTGAAATGAACCATCATAGGGTCAGACAAGTTATCAAAATATCAATGGAATTACAGGAAAAACCTCAGCTAACCTTAGTTTGGCAGGGTGAAAAATCTAATTCTTACTCTTATCTGGGATATTTGATCATCTAGCTTCTCTTTGGGGTTTTATTACAGATCCTTTCTGACAATTTGCACGAAACCCCTAAACTTCCTCATTTCCAACAGCCTCCTCCACTCTACCTTAGATACACACCAAACTTTATACTTTAGCAACTTGAAAACTTGTGTTGGCTCCAAGACTCTTATCACCTCAAAAAGTCTGAATGTTAAAATTCTGTTCTCTGACCACAAATTACAACTACTTCTCCCTCACTAACACTAAACCTCTATTCTTTACCCTCATGGTGATCTTCCTATCTGTAGACCAATCTCTATACACACAATACACTCTTGCTTTACATGTCTTCAAGGGATTGTATGGAGTGTTCAAGGAGGGCTAAAGTCTTTGGTGTGAGGGCTTGCAGAACCCTTTTCAGGGCTGTTCATTCACATTTAGTATCCACTTTTCACCTGATTCTCATTTGTGGCTCTAAGAAGCCATAGCATTCACAGTAACAACACCCCAGAAAAACCATCTTGGTATACTGACTACAGTCAGGTTGAAGGTAACTGCCAGGTCTCAAACCCATTGATGAGTTAAGGGGATGTCTACCTTAAGCAACTGAGTCTTGCCCCCCCCCAAGAATGTATTGATGAGAACAATTTCTTCCAAAGGCCATGAAGACTACTGAAGTAAACACTATGGAGTACTTAGAATTTGGTCAAACATTGACGATCCCAAAGACATCCACCATAACCTGGACCAACACCAGTTGTCCTGACTTTTTTGTCTTGATAAAGAACTTCAATGATTCTGGAAGAGAGAATGAGGTGAACAACTTTGTACACCTCTGCTTCACAAATTCAGTTCACACAGAAGTCAGTATATCACCCCATGATGTCATTTGTCCTCTTTGTAAACAAAAAATGAACACACTGTCATCATACATTGCCTTGGTCCCATGATTGCTCATGTTACTACTGCAATAACACTAACCATTGACTTGGGTTTCTTATAGGTCGCATTTATGCTTCAGAGCTAAAAGTGGGAATAAGAACCCATATAGTCTTTCAACCAATAAGCCCCACCTTAGTAGAATACTTGGGAATGAGATTCCATACTGAAAAACTGTGAAACATCAACAGCATTCCACATTCCATTTGGAATTTTGAGATTTTTAGAATTTAAGTAATTTTCAAATTACATAATTTAAGAGTTTGAGGCAACCTCAATGATCATCTAGTCCAGTGATTCCCAAAGTGGGCACTACCACCCCCAGTGGGTAGTGCAGCGATCTGAAGAGAGGTGATGACCACAGGTGCATTTATCTTTCCTATTAATTGCTATTAAAATTTTTTAAAAATTAATTTCCAGGGGTCTAAGTAATATTTTTTTCTAGAAGAGGGCGGTAGGCCAAAAAAGTTTGGGAACCACTACTCTAATCATTTGGAAGATTTTCCTGAAATCATATCTAAATTTGCTTCTTTGCCATTTCCATCCATTGGTTCTTGTTCTGCATTCTGGACTGACTAGGACAAGCCTTTTAAATGTTTGAAAACAGCAATGTCTCCTCCCTTTTGACCCTCCCCCCAGGTCCCAATATTCCCTTCTCTAGTCTTAAACATCATTAGTCTTTCTGCTTATCTTCATGAAATATAGGCTCCAGGCTCTTTGTCATCCTGGATACCATACAAGTTATAAATGCCCTTATTTTAATTTTTTGTGACACACAGAATTGATAATAATGCTCCAGATTGAGAAAGAGGAGAGTGGGGGTATCATCTCCCTGGTTCCTGGAAGCTATGTATCTCTCAATGCAACCCAATATCACACAATTTCTGCCAATTGAGCATTCCACTTCTCCTACAGCTGACATGCTACTCTATCTATTTCACACCTAATCCTCCTTAGTCAGGCTAGTCACTCCAGAGCAGGACTCCTTAACCGTCATTTTATTTAAATTTTTTGTAATGGACTCCTCAGAATAATATTTCTAAATATTCAAAATATGTAAGATTACAAAGAAAGCCAATTATTTTGGAATACAATTCTCAAAATACTTTAAAAAAATAAATTCCCAGAGCCCAGGTAAGGAACCTCTGTTTTAGAAGCAAGGTATATATGAATCAAGCCCACCTTTGATAATCCCTGTGTGACTTTAGGCAAATCTTTTAACTTCTTTGGTTCCCATATTCATTTGTAAAATGAAAAAGTTGTGCTAGATGGACTCTGAAATTACTTCCAGTTCTAAAACTATGAACTTATGTTCCCTCCCTCTTCTTAGGATTACTGCTATTCTACCAATAGGATCATTGTTACATCTGTCTTTGTATCCCCAATGTCTTATATAAAACCTTGTACATAACTGGTATTTGACAAATATTTGTTGAATTCAGTTAAATTTGTCTCAGTTTTCATTTTGGTCACTGACCTTTCTTTTACACAGATTACTAGCTATAATTTAATTTGGTTTTTAGTGTCTGGTTTCTGTTTTCATTCTCTGACTAGGTCCCAACTTGTTTCCTAGTTCATAATAGTTTACTACACTCTTTCAGGCTTAGACATATGGTAAATGTCAACAATCTCAAAGCACACATTAGAATAGTTGACCTTTCTTCCCTATTTCCTAGATAACCACATGACATTTGACAAAGTAAAGGAATTTCAAGATTAAAAGCAAAATTTCCAAAATGTATGAGTCACTGTATATGAATACCTTCAAAAAGTGGAATTTCAAAATATGCATCTTGCCAAATCTTATAAACCCAAGAATGTGAACAAATTTTTGAGATTGCCCCAGAGTAATAGAAAGTTTGTGAAACCATCAACTCTTAGTTTTCAATAATTAGCAAAGACCTGGAACCAATTTTCACTCTATTTGTGTGTATTGGGGCAGAGTGTGGGAATGTGGGCAATGAATTAGTCTTTTAAACTTGCCTGTAGATGTAGGAACACTAGTATTCAAATTCTGGCTGTGCTATTTAATACCTGTGACCCTGGAAAAGCCTTACCTTTTCTGTACTTCAGAGGGGTTTTAATTAGATAATGCCAAAGTCCTTTCTATCTCTAAATTTTATTGTTGTTCAGTCATTTCAGTGGTGTTCAACTCTTCATTACCCCATTTGGTGTTTTCTTGCAAAGAGACTAGAGTGGTTTGCCATTTCCTTCTCCAGATCATTTTATACTTGAGGAAACTGAGGCAAACAGTATCATGTCTTGCCCAGGGTCACATAGCCAGTGTCCAACTCAAGAGCTGAACTCAGGAAATTGAATCTTCCTGACTTCACACCTGGCACTCTATCCACTGCACCATCTAAATTTATGGTGTTACGAAATGATCAGAGGATTAAGATTGAACGAAGGTTGCAGTTCCGTGGCCCAATGGGTTGAGAGCTATGTCTAGAGATGGGAGATAATTGGTTCAAATCTGGTCTTAGTCACATCCTAGCTGTGTGACCCTGAGCAAAACATTTAACCCCCATTGCCTAACCCTTACCACTCTTCTGTCTTAGAACCAATAACTAGTATTGATACTAAGATGGGAGGTAACAGTTAATTTAAAAACAAAAAAGAAAGATTGAACCAATCATCAGAATGACTGACAGTCCAATTTTTTCCTCCTCTCTTCTGGGAGACATAATAAAATAAAATAGAACTGTGCAAACACATTTCTATGTCTTTATTCATGATGTAATAAGGTCAAATATGATCAATATTTCTGGTTTAAATTGTGTTTCTTTACAATAGCAGTAGACTCTTTTGAGCATGGTTGTCAAAAAGTGAATAGTTAATGTAAGATGCAGAAATGAGTAGCCATATTTCTGGGGTTGCAAGCTGGCAGTTGCCACTTTGGAATACAGAACCCGGCAGAGGACCCAGGCCATGTGCCAGGGTGTCAGTTAAGGACAGGGTATAAAAGGGGGTCTTCTAATCTATGGGGAGCTTCACTTTTCTGACTCACCTGCAAGGTTAGGGAAGAAGGAGGGTTTGGGGCACCAGGGCAGTTTGGGAGTTTCTGTTAGGCAGAAAGAAACTAATTCAATCATTAGCCAAATATTCCACACTTCCTTGGCATAGACAACATCCTTACATACCAGCTAGAGAGAACAGCTACAACCAAGAACAACTGCAACTGACCCAAGGGCTTCCCAGCCTCTGGGCTCAGCAACAAGCAACAGAGTTGGGATTTGCCCTCAAGGCTAATTTACTCTGCACCTAGGGAACGTCAACTAGTGCTTCAAGATTGAGCAACATCAACAATTTAGGCAAGGTCTTAGGGTTTTCTTCTCCCACTTATCTATCCAACCTTCCCTCTGTTTAATTATAAATAAACCCTGGTTAACCTTGAGCCTGAACAATCCTGGAGCCTTCCTTACCTTACCATTAACCATCCTTTAAATAACAATCAGATCCGCATTGCAATTTAGTTGAGCAAGCCTTTCCAAACCAGTTTATCCATTTCAATTTGAGGTTTCAGGAAGTTTCAATGTGGTTCCTGGAAACATTTCTAACTGTCTTGGCTGGATTGGTTCCAAGCCCTGGGCCTATTATCAGAGAACCTTGGGCTCAAAGGTGACCTGACCCTGCTGCTGTGGGAGGTTATCTAACTCACATACAGCCATGGTTTGGGTCTCCCTCCCTTTCATATTCCAACATCAACGTCTGCCTAGGCCTCTTGGCTGCTCCTAAGGTACCCACATTACATTAAAAGAATAATTACTTGGATTTGCTGGCTTTCTTTTCAACTATCCAACTTCTACCTGTCCTTCCCATTGAAATCTCACTTCTGCCAGAAAGTCTTCCCTGACCATTACAGCCCACAAGAATATCAACCTCTAGTTGTAAATTGATCCAACCATTCTGGATGGCATTTTGGAACTATGCTCAAAAGGCTTTAAAAGACTGTCTGCTTTTTGATCCAGCCATACCACTGCTGGGTTTATACCCCAAAGAGATAATAAGTAAAAATGTTTGTACAAAAATATTCATAGCCACACTCTTTGTGGCAGCAAAAAATTGGAAAATGAGGGGATGCTCTTCGATTGGGGAATGGCTGAACAAATTGTGGTATCTGTTGGTGATGGAATATATTGTGCTAAAAGGAATAATGAACTGGAGGAATTCCATGTGAACTGGAACAACCTCTAGGAATTGATGCAGAGTGAAAGGATCAGGACCAGGAGAACATTATACACAGATGGATACATTGTGGCACAATCCAATGTATTGGACTTCTCTACTAGCAGCAATGCAATAATCCAGGACAATTCTGAGGGACTTATAAGAAAGAACACTATCCACATCCAGAGGAAGAACTGTGGGAACAGAAACACAGAAGAAAAACAAGTGTTTCATCACATGGGTCGATGGGGACATGTTTGGGGATGTAGACTCTAAACGATCACCCTAATGCAAATATTAATAATATGGAAATAGGTCTTGATCAATGACATATGTAAAACCCAGTGGAATTACTCATTGACTATGGGGGGGTGAGGAAGGGAAAGAACATGAATCATGTAAGCATGGAAAAATATTCTGCCAATTAATTAAATAAAAATTTTTCAATTAAAAAATAAAAATAATAAGATCAACTTAAAAAGAATGTCAACCTCCTCCAATCTAAACTCAAGTTTGACTCATCTCAATTTAAACATTTACAAAATGTCTATTCTAGAGCTGTAAAGGTAGGGGGAAGAGAAGAATACTGACTATAAGGAACTTCTAATTTAGTAAAGGATTCCTAAAAACAGATAAATAAGTAAAGGAGGAAAATAGACAGTATTAGTAAGATTATAATAAAGAAAGGATTCTAAGAGGAAAGTATATTCTAGATATGGGGAACAGCTTGTAGAAATACATGGAGGCAGGAGATAGGATGCTGAGTTAAGAGGAAAGCGAGTAGGCCAGTTTGGCGACATTATAGAACTCAGGAGGAATTTGAGGCATATAGGGTTAAGTGACTTGCCCAAGGTCATATAGCTAGTAAGTGTCTGAGGCCATATTTGCACTCAGGAAAATGTGTCTTTCTAACATTTACCACAACATATAACTATATTGTTAAATTATTACTATAATCTATCATTATGATAATAGTATATGTTAGATGATATATAGTATATCTAATAAAATATTATTTCAATCATCTATATCACTTTTTTGCCAAATCCTTCATTTTATAGATGATCAAACCAAACCCCAGAATGAATGAATGACTTGGCCAAGGTAAAACAGTATTAAGTGGAAGATCAGAGATTCAAACACAGGTGATTCCCTAATTCCAAATTGAGTACTTATTCCATAGTTCCACATTGCCTTGTCAATAAAGCCACTTTGACCTGATTTATATGTGAGGGAAGCCAATGTTATAGCAAAGTTGGTTTTGTCTCTGCATAGATCAGATGTATATTTCATAACAAAAGTATAAAGCATGCAAAAATAGTTTTAATCCCCCTAGAAATATATGATCAGTATTTTTGTTTTTTTTAACCCTTACCTTTCATCTTAGAATCAAGACTGTGTATTGGTTCTAAGGCAGAAGAATGGTAAGGGCTAGGCAATGGGGGTTAAGTGACTTGCCCAGGGTCACTAGGAAGTGTCTGAGGTCAGATTTGCACCAGGACCTCCCATATCTAGGTCTGGCTCTCAATCCACTGAGCCACCCAGCTGCCCGCAATCAGTATTTCTGTTTTAAATTGTGTTTCTTTACAATAGGAGTAGACTCTTTTGAGCATGGTTGCCATATTAGACACAGAAGTGAATATTTAAAAGAATAATTTGTAGCAAAAAAAAAAGATAGATTTGATATCTTTCTTAGCAAATAAAAATAATTCCATTGACATGCAAAGCATTGCTTTTTGTGTGTCTAGGAAAGAATGCATTTATTTAAACCCAAATGGAAAAGCAAAGAACAAATATTCCTTTTATAAATCAGTTTATCACTTTGTATCAACATAAACTGTTCTTGCTTAATTTAGGAAATAGATGCTGAAAGAAAGTGTTCATTAATAAGTAGTTCAGCTCAGTGGCTCAATGGATAGTCAGGTCTAGAGATGGGAGGTTCTGCGTTCAAATCTTGCCTCAAACAATTCGTAGTTGGGTAACCATGGACAAGTCACTTAATCCCAAATACCTAGCTCTCATCTCTCTTCTGCCTTGGAACCAATACTTAGTATCAATTCTAAGGCAGAAGGTAAGGGTTTTAAAATATACTACTAATAATACTTGGCCAAGGTTAAAAGGATATATCAAAACAACAATGAACATAATTCAAAGCTTTTATGAATGTCATTGAACCCTAAGCAGCTATAACTATCAATATCTGAGAAGTTACCATTCTGAAACACTCAAAACTATAATTTCATTTTAATTCGATCAATTAAGCACTTATCAAGTGCCTACTGTTTATAAGAGATTGTACTGAGAAAAAAAGGAGGAAAAAACATTTTTAATGATAAAGTATATGAAGCTGTTGCAATAGTGTACCGATTTGTCTTCCTTCCTTAAATCCAATCCCGTCTGTCTTCCAGTAGGCTGATCAAATAAATCTTCCTAAAGGACAGGTCTGACCACATCAAGCTTTCCCTCTTCAATAAACTTCAGTGACCCCTCATTGCCTCCAATTTCTAATTAACAGTTCTTTGGTTTTTAAAGCCTTTCATAGTCTTGAGAGCAGGCATCTTTCTTTGTGTTTATTTATTTGTCATTCTTTTTATCTCCAAGGATGCAAAGTACAGTATTGGGTTTTTTCCTTTTCTTTGTGTCCCCGTGTATTGGCACACTACCTGCCACATAGTAGGCTCTTAATAAATGTTTATTAACATGACTTTACAAAACAAGAGAAATTCCTTAATTTAAACATATTCTTTAACATCTATTTAAAAGCTTCAAATTATATAACCTTAGCACTATTCCTATGTATAAGATATAATTACAAAAAAGTAATGAGGTTAATTTTTGTGGCTAGTTTAAGGAATCAATCTCATTATCTTTCTTTAAAAAAAATAACCATTACCTTTTGACTTAGAATTGATACCAAGTATCATTTCCAAGGAGAAGAACAGTATGAGCTAGACAACTGAGGCTAAGAGACTTGCCCAGGATCACAAAGCTAGGAAGTGTCTGAGGCCATATCTGAAACCAGACCTTTTTAGCCTTATCTGCCTCAGTTTCCTCATCTATAAAATGATCAAGAGAAGGAAATGGCAAACCACTCTAGTATCTTTGCCAAAAAAAGCCAAAATGATCACGAAGAGTCAGACACAACTGAAAAACAACTGAACCCACCAACCACAAAATAACATGGTGAAAGCCATAGCATGGTACAGTTGGAAAATTGCTGTATTTGGAGTCAAAGGTCTATATATAGATTCTTTGCCACTTGCCTCCATGACATGAGCAAAGAGCTTTATCCCTCTGCGCCTCATCTTCCTTGCCTGGGTAAGAATCCCCTCCATGCCTTACTCTCTGACTGTTATGTGACTTCCTGATGGAGGTTTGTTTGTTTTAAAAAACCTTTTGTGACACATAGGCATCAGAAAGCTATGATTCGATGAATAAATGTAAACAGATAAAAATCCAGCACCTGACAAATAGCTGAAGCATTCATAGTGCAAAATGCTTGATAGAAACAAGTATGGGTATGAAGGAGCCTGGAAACATTTTGAAAGAGTAAGAAGAGTACCCAGCTCACATCCAGATTTCCTCATTCTTTCCATCTCTCTTTTCCATCATGCTCCCTCACACCCTGGGTGAGTTCATTAAAGTCTATATTTGTACTTTTTGCCTAATGTATTTGACTCATTGTGTCCCCGACAATAAAGCTGGTTGGCAGTTATATTATGCTTTTAATGCCTTCAAATTGTGGCAGAGCCACTATGCCCTGATGCTCTTGTAAAATTCCTTCTCCTAGAGATACTCTATAAAAGTTAAGAATAATTTGCAAAGTGGCAGCTAGGTAGTAGAGTAGATAGAGTGCCAGGTCTGTAGTTGTGGAGACCTGGGATCCAATTTGACTTCAGTTATTTCTGAACTATGTGACCCTGAGCAAGTCACTTAACCCCAATTGCCTAGCCCATGCCACTCTTCTCTCCTTGAAGTGCCACAAAGATAGAAGGTGAGGGCTTTTAAAAAATTTCTCAGCCACATTAGTTTGATTAAATGAGGTTGGTAAAAATGGGCTTTTCCTTTTATGACTTCTTAGAAATGAGTATGGTAGACTCTGCCTAGTAAAAGGAAAACAGCCGTCAGTCTCCATTAATTTCATGGTGACCCTTCTTGAACTTATTGCTCATATATCATTTCTCCAGATGAAGTGCTCTAAGATTCCACAATTCTTGGTCGTAGCTGGAAGGAATTTATTAAGCATTCAAAATTTTACAACTATTCAAGTGACAGGGAGATAAGAAATGAACTTTAAAAGTATTCGATTAAATGTTCCTCTGGTTTTAAAATATCAGGCATCTCCAGGGCAAAGTAAGATGATTTGTAATACTGACATTCTTCATTTCAAATGGAATATGTAACTGCAAACATTTCAATAACTTGAAGTACAAAAGGAAATCATCTCTTTTGAAGGGCATAGAGTTTGGCATACATCAATAATACAGTGTCAAATTCTATATTCTTTCTCTTCCTTTTTCTTCTTTTCTATTCCTTCAGAGGAGGGGATATGTCTTTCAGAGTTCCACTTAAAATGCCCCCCATCATTATCATCTTCCATACAATTATGATATTAGCATGACTTCTAAGGAACAAATTCATTTGTTTTAAGATCTTTGATATGGTTAATTTTCCCTAATGAAAGATAAAACCTAGTAAGTAACTAATTCTATGCAAATAATAATCCTATACAACTACTACTAACATTTATATAGGGCTTTAAAGTTTGTAAAGTATTTTACATATGCTGTCTTGTTCAGTCCTAGCAACAGCCCTGTAAGTGCTATTATTACTGCATTGTATACATGAGGAAATTCATCAGAGTTTTTAAATGACTTATTCATGGTTATTTAGCTAATAAGAGTCTGAGGCAGGATTTGAACTCATGTCTTCCTGACTCCCAGTCCAATGGTCTATCCACTATATTATATTGCTGCTTCTAGTCTCAAAGACCATAGGACAGTCACCAAAAACCTATAGAGATTTATGTGAAATGAAGAATCAGGAAAACGTTGTACATAGTAATAGCAATAGCGTAAGATGATAAATTTGAATGACTTGACTATTATCAACAAAGTAAGGATCCAGGACAAGTCCAAAGAACTGATGACAAAAAAGTCTCTCCATCACCATGGAAGGAATTGACAGATTCTGAATGCAGATTGAAACTTACTGTTATTCATTTTATTTTCTCTAGTGTAAGTGATATGTTTCTTCTTTCATAACTATGATGTTTTAAACCCCTGCCTTCTGTCTTAGAATTGATAAGTATCATTTCCAAGGCAGAGAATGATAAGTCTGGGCAGCTGAGGTTAAATGAATAGCATGTCCAGGGTCCCATAGCTAAGGAGTATATAGGTCCAAATTTGAACCCAGGGCCACCTGCTCTCTAACCACTGAGCAACCTAACTGCTCCACTATATCCTTTTAAAGTCCAATATCATCTGACCCTTTCCTATCTTTCCTCTCACTCTGAGATCCAACTATTCTGGCCCCTTTGCTGTTCCTCCCACACAGCCCTTCATCTCCCAACTCCAACTATTTGCACTGACTGGCCTCCATGTCTAGAATGATCCCTGTCTTCACCATCAAATCCTAGCTTCTCTAGTTTCCTTCAGTAATAGGCTGAAATTCCACTTTCAGCAAGAGACTTTACCCAGTACTCAATTCCTCATTCCCTTTAGAGCCTTCCCTATGAAATTACCTTCCAGTTATACTTTACATAATTTGTATACTGCCTTTCCTATTAGAATGCAAGCTTCTTGAGGGCATGAACCATGTTTTTGCCTTTATTTTCTGAGTTGTTCTAAGGAACAAAACCTGCCATGTTTTATTGTTCAGTTGTTTTTCAGTCTATTGAAATCTTCATGACCCCATTTAGCATTTTCTTGGCAAAGATTCTGGCCTGGTTTACAATTTCCTTCTCCAGCTCATATTATATGGAAGGAACTGAGGCAAGGTGGTTTAATGACTTGCCCAGGGTTACACAGATGTGTCTGAGGCCAGGTTTGAACTCAGAAAAATGAGTCTTTCTGACTCCAAATCTTGCACTTTCTCTACTGTGACACCTAACTGTCTATACCTGGCATAGTAAGTATTAATAAATACAAATTGATGAAATGATGAAATCACTTGTTTTATACAGATTGGAGCTTTCCTCCCAAAATGCTGACATTTTTAATTCTTCCTCATGAAAAAACTATGTCATAATCACTAGTCACTGTGAACATTTTTAATAACCCTTAACTTCTGTCTTAGATTCAATAATAAGTATCAGTTTCAAGGCAAAAGAACAGAAAGACTAAGCCATTGGAGTTAAACAACTTGCCCAGGGTGGGATACTTATGAAATGTCTGAGACCATACGAGAACATACAGAGGACCTTCCACCTCTAAGACCAATACTTGATCCACCTTGCTGCCCCAACAATGAATATTAATCCCTAACCTTTCTTAAAACGTGGTTTTCACTTTTCAGAGAAAATAGGAAATTGCAGACTTTCAATCAAACTTTTCTTGTATTATACATTCTTGTATTTATCTTCCTTACAGAACGTCATTGCCCTACTTTTCAGAAGCCCAAAGGTGTGACCATTCACCCATCAAGTTGTGGAAGAGGACCCGCCAAGATTGGTTCTGTGTGTCAATTAAGTTGTCCCCCAGGATTCCTCTTGTCTGGAGCTAGGGGAGATGTGAGATGCACCAGTTCAGGGAAATGGAATGCCAAAATTCAGGCAGCTATTTGTAAAGGTATGCAATCTTTTTTTTATGATTTAAAGGAAGAAATTTTTGATCAATTCCATGTTAAGACAACCTCAAATATGCATGAAGTTTATGATGCATTATATGCACCATCATTGTCATCTTTTTGCTTTGATGAACCACCCTTTGGTTATATGTGATCCTACTAAGTGCTCATACTTTTACACAGTCATTTTGCTATGTCTCTTGAACTCAGTGATCTTATAATCCCACAGACATTCTAGCTCTTTGTGAACAATTGTATTAAGGTACAGTTTGTGTTGTTCTCTTTTGTTCTGGGAGAATTAAGTATTTTCTGGGAAAATAATTCTTCAGTGGTTGAAAGCAGAGCCCAGGAAAATAAATGATCATGTTTATGTAACATGATAAGCTCCTAGCAAGGTACCCCAAGTTCTAGGTATTTTTTTCAGTTAGAATTCTCTTCAAGCAACAGCTCATGAGACTCTACTGATATGTTTATTTCTATTAGTTAGCTTGAGGACAAAGTTAAAGATATTTGATCAAACAGCATCGTAATAAAATTAGTAATAGACTAGTACCTCTATAAACCTTGAGGTCATTTTCTCTAAAATATACAAAGTTCTTGGTGGAAGGAGTAACACTAGAAAGGGATCAGAAAAGGAGCAATCACACATGGAGAATCTATGTGGCCAAGATCATTTGTGGAGGGGCATATCCAGGGTACAAAGACATGCCACGCATGTGGAAGGACAATTTACATCTCCAAAAATGCAAAGATATTGTTAGCTTCTGGTGATACCATAATGCTTCTCTTTTCTGGGCCTGCATCCCATGGGACTTTGTTTTCAAATTTCTCCTGCCAAATATCTTGTCTCAACTTTTTTCCATTTTGCAGCATATCTTCACTCCAACTAGTTTTGAGACTACAGGTATCTTTAAGATATGATACTCTGTCTTCCTTCCACTGTGGGAGAGAGAATGCTGGCATTAATAAACATTCCCTCTTACATGGAAGACTATGATTCATCCCTTTCAGCCAGTGATGATAAAGCACTTCCAGCAATGGTAATTAGCTCTTGCTCTCAACTAGGCTCCTCATATAATCTAAACTATATCTAGGCTAATGTCATATTTCTTTAATTCATATTCTTTCACCTAAATTCTCTTTTACTTCTCATTTGAATTCTGATTCAAAATCTCACCCAACTTAAAATCAAAAATCTATTTAGTTATCATTTCTTATATTCCATTTATCTAGTATTTATATACTTAATTCTGAACTATTAACTTCCCTGAAAGAATGTAAACTTCTTTAAGGCAGGTATTGCACTGCATAGAACAGTGCCAGGTATGTAGAAGGAGTAACATGTTTATTGAATTAAATCGAAAAACACCTTTGAGCAGTGAAAAAAACAAACAACCAAGAAGTACCAAAAACCTGAAGAGTGCACTTGCCTTGCTGAAACTGTTCAGGCTTTGCTCTCTCCCACCCAGGCTTCTTATCCTCTACCCAAAAACTCTCATTGGCTCCCTATAGTCTACCAGATCCAATACAATTGCCTGATCCTACTAGCATTTGAGGACCAATCTGATCTGGTCTTTAAAAAATCTATCTAGGAGGCAACTAGATGGCTCAGTGGATTGAGAGCCAGGTCTAGAGATGGGAACCCTTGGTTCCAAATGACCTCAGACACTTCTTAGCTGTGCGACCCTGGGCAAGTCACTTAATCCCAATTGCCTAGCCCTTACCACTTTTCTACCTTGGAACCAATGCACTATATTGATTCTAAGATAGAAAGTAAGGCTTTTAAATACATATATAAATATATATATATATATATATGTAGTCGTATTTCATACTATTTTTAGACTATGTTCCAGGGATACAGTTACTTACCATCTCTCTCCATGTCTTTTCCTAGACTTTGTTCTTATACTTTAAATGGACTTCCCCATGCCTACTGAAGTATCTCTCAACTTGGGTTCCACATTCTCCATTAAGATCTCTCCATAATTTAATTTTCCTTTTATCATATTTATTTGTGTGAATATCTTGCCTGACATAATTGCAACTGTATTGTAAGCTACTCTTGAGCAGGATTCTATTACATATCAATTCTTCTAGCTACAATGCTTATATACAATTCTTTGAACATAGCAGATGTTTACTAAATGTTTGTTGAATTGGTAGATGAATAGGATCTGAACTTTGCCCTTAAGGCATATAGCATCTGAGAGAGAAAATAATTATAATTAAAACTGTCATTGCTGGCAAAGATATATCCTATTCCATGTATAGAAGCTTCCACTCATGGAAATGGGCACAGTTTTCATGGCAAGAATAAACATTTAGGGGATCGTTTTCTCAAAGACATAGAAAGGAAGGAAGAAAAGGCTATCAAGAAGATCTAAATGGTCAAATGCTGTGCAAAGAAAATGAGAACAACAATAAAAAGTCACTGGATTTTGATCCAATTAAGGTCTTTAGTGACCTAGAAAGTCATTTCAGGAGAAATGAGTGAGTGGGTAATGAGGCAATCAGGGAAGTAAGCTTAAACTGCTTTTTCTGGAAGTTTGATTTCAAATGGGGAGGAAAGAGAAAGGATATCAAATTTAAAGGGTGGTATGGTCAATAAAATTTCTATTATTTTAGTCATGGGAAATATAAGCATGTTTGCAGGCTAGGAGAAGAGTGGGAAGAAACCATGGGCATGAAAATACTTAAAAGAGCAAGGTTTCTTATTGCAGCAAATGTCTAGAGGTTGTGAGGGGACAGGACCAACAGATATTTAAAGGAGTTGACGTTGTGGAGGAAGAAGGATGGCTGCCTCTTCTTCTGAGGAAGGAATGGATTAATGTAGACAGTGAGAGGTATAAAAGAGTGGTGAACCTCTCAGCCTTCATGCCAGTCTCTCAACCTCTCAGCCAACATGAAAGTTGGTTTGGGGGTAACTCCTCAATTGTCAGTGGGGACTCAGAGGGCAATGAGGTAATCTGTATCCTTTCACCAGTGCTGAGCTCAGTGCTTTACCCAAATTAGGTAATTAAACTTTCTATCTGAACCAACAACTAGCTCTTTGCTTCTCCTTAGGGTACTAGAAGGACTCAACATTGCCTCCTTTACCAACTCTGTAACCTTTCACTTTTTCATCTTATGCCTTCTTCCGTCCTACATTCAGTAATCCCTCCAGCACTAACAGGAAACTTGAGCAGAGATCTAGAGCTGTTACTAATGCTTTGTTTATCTTTCTCTGGATTGTTGTTGTTGTTCAGTCCTACAATCATGCCTGACTCAATATGACCACATGAATATTGTCTTCTTGGCAAAGATATTGGAGTGATTTGCCATTTCCTTTTCTAGTATGTCTCCACTTTACAGATGAAGAACTGAGGCAAATAGAGGTTAAGTGACTTGCACACAGTCAATGTCTAAGGCCAGATTTTAATTAAGATCTTCCTGACTCCAGTACTCTCTCCACTGTACCACCTAGTTGCCCTCTGGAATAGGTTAGTTTAAGATACATTTGAAACTTTAAATGAAAGAAAATCTCAGGTGAAAACACCCATATCGGTCACCAATAAAATATCCTTGTGGCCACACTAAAGAGATTTTAGAAATGAGAACTGCTGAAGAAAGTGAGAGAGAAATGTTAGAAATGAAAATGCTAACTACCTTTCTCCCAAATTGCTATTTAAATCTAGTTAAATCTTCATTCTTCAGTAATTTCAAATCTCAAAAACTAGATACTACCAAAAAGGAGAGCAGGTGGCAATCCAGGCCCAATTTCTATGATACTACTTATTACTGGGATTCTGTTACTGCCTAGTAATATGCATGTCTTGATTCTTAAATTGGCACAAACTTATTTAATAGACATTAATTGTGCATTAATTGTACATATATCTAGAAATGTATTTTTGCATACTAAATTTTTAATATATTGATAGTTTGTGTTTTTTATATCACCTTCATCTCCAGATATATATCTCCCTTCCCATTATCCAGTGATATAATGTCTGTAATTAAGATTTTTTCTTAAAAAGTAAAGGAGAAAAAAAGACAAAATTAATCAATATCACTTATGTAATATTCCACACCCATGATCTCCTCCTCTGCTAAGAAAGTAGGGAGATAAAATGCATTTATTATTATTTTTAATTTTTATTTATTTATTATTTTGCTCTAGTCTAATATTTTTATTTATTTAATTGTTATTATTTTTTAAGATTTAAAAAAAATTTTAAACCATTACCTTCTATCTTGAATTGAATCTGTGTATTGATTCCAAGGAAGAAGTACGGTAAGAAGTAGGCAATAGGGGGTTAAGTGACTTGCCCAGGGTTAGCTAAGAAGTATCTGAGGTCAGATTTGAACCCAGAGCTTCCCATCACTAGGCCTGACTCTCAATCCACAGAGCCACTAGCTGCCTCTAATGTGCATTTATTATTAAAGAAAGTCTCCTTCCTTCTTGAAATTTTATCATAGAATTATAGTGATTGAGGCTTTTTGTTGTTCTTGTTCTTAATTGAGTTCTGCAAAATTGTTTGGAAATTTTAACTTTAACTAAAGTTCAGAATGAGGTTAAGGAGTGGGTCTTGATGTGTTTTGTAATCCTAAAGCTGATGTTTTGGCTGCCAGATTTATTTATTAGAAATGCAATAAAAATATCAGAGGAAGTGGTTCAGTTTCCTTAAGCCTCCTGAGCAAAGGGGAATTTGATGTTGCTTCTCCTCTTCCTTGCTGGTGAGCTTGGAGACCATTTAGTTTCTAAAACTGTAATTTAGATTAGTAACCAAATATAATTCATAAAGTATTTGGAAGAGATGCTCTAGTCTGGGGTCAAATTTTTTTTAAAATTGCCAAATATGAATTGTTTTTACATGTAATTGGGAGAAAAATAAAATATTATTTTTTAAAATTAACCAGATAAGCTAATGATTCAAATAACATTGGCTTCACTCTCTGCATGGAGGATTGGCTGTCAGAGTGATGGGAAACTACAGAGATCTTGTCTCCATCACATGTGAGGAAGGAATTATTTGTCGGATACAGGGTTGTGATTTTGTAATTCTGAGTCAACACTGACACCTGTTCTTTGAGGAATTTGTTTATCTTGAACATTTTTCAGGCCTTGAAAAATAAATAAACTGTATGGGAGTGGGAAACAATGGAGTATAACAGAAAGATTTGGATTCAGAGGGACCAGAATTCAAATTCCACTTTATTATACAATCCCATTTGCTTTTTAGGTGACTTTAAGCTCTGTGGACCCCTAAATTCTCACTTCTGATGATACAGGGTGTCTTAACTGACCCTTGAGGTAACTTCCAGAACTATGCTCCTATGAAAACTCTCAAGTGGCAATTTGCATTAACCTAAATACTCTTGAAAAGTTTGACAAACTAAAATAAGATATTAAAATTCCACCATGAGTCCATTCTTTTCCACCTGTGATCACTAATGGTTACATGACCAATCACTGACATAATTTGCACTGGAATTCTAATTGCAATTTGTTCTTTAAATTATTTTTTTCATTGGCATAGATTTGCAGATTGTACATTCCTTTGATGTATCTGAATATTTCTACATGCATTTTTGGCCAGATATGATTTCACGGATGTAGGGAATTTCTGTGATTAAGTTTACCAAATGGAGATCAATAACTATTCTCTGTGGCAGTTATATAGCTCAATGGATAGAGCTTCAATCCTGGAGTCAAGGAGACCTGAGTTTAAATCCATTCTCAACCACTTAGTGCCTGTGTTAGGCAAGTTATTTAACTCCCTTTGTCTCAATTTCCTCATCTGTAAAATATGCTGGAAAAGGAAAACGCAAACCACCTCAGTATCTTTGCCAAGAAAATCCCAAATAGGGATACAGCAGAAACAACCAAATGACAAACAATTCCTCAATTTTACAGCCTTTAGTGAATTGCCTGAAACTCTGAGAAGTTAAATGACTTGTCCAGAGCCACAAAGCCAGTTTGGTCACAGGCAGAATTTGAAACCAGGTCTTCTGTCCTGTTTCTCTATCCACTATTCCATGCTTTTTTCAGATATTAAAAAAAGTAATTACCTTTCTACCTAGAAATTGAAATTAATCAAAAAAGATTTTATTATTTATATGTTATCTGCAAGACACTGTAGTAACCCAGTTGAATTGCTTATCAGCTCTGGGAGGGGGGAGTAAAGAGTAGAGGGAAAGAAAAATGAATCATGGAAACATGGAAAAATATTTTAAAATAAAATTTTTTAAAATTTAAATTAAGAAAAGGCACTGTACTGCTAGGTGATTGACATAAAACACAAAATCTAAAATAATCCTATACCCCAAGTAGTTTATATCTTAATGTGAGGAAAGGAAAGAGAATTGAGAAGATAACTTTCTCCCTATCTTTCTCTTGCCAATACTTTTAAGGAACTAATATTGTTGGGGCAGCTAGATAATACAGTGGATAGAGTGCCAGGCCTGAAGTCCAGAGGACCTAGGTTCAAATCTGGCCCCAGATATTTACTAGCTGTATGAACCTAGACAAATCTTTTTTAACCTCTCTTGGGCTCATTTCCCTCTACTATAAAATAGGGATAGCAATAGTACCTACCTCTCAGGGTTGTTGTGAGGATTAATCAAGATAATATTTATAAAGTGTTTAGCGCAGTGCCTGGACTATAGTTGGTTAAATAAATGGTAGCTAGTAGTTATATAAATGGTAGCTAGTAGGAGTAATGGGGCAGCTAGTTGGTACAGTAACCCTGGGCTAGGAATTTGACTCATCTTCCCGAGTTCAAATCTAGCTTCAAATATTTTGCTAGCTAGATCACTCTGAGCAAGTCACTTAACCCTCAGTTTCCTTCCCTGTTAAATGAGCTGCAAAAGGAAATGGCAAACCACTCCAGTGTCATTGCCAAGAAAACCCCAAATGGAGTCACCAAGAGTCAACATGACTAAAACAATTGAACAACAATATCAAGTTTAGTAGTAGTAACACTCATCATCATCACCATCACACCTATCTTCCAGGGATGTTGTAAGGATCAAACAAGATAATATAGTGAAATACTTAGCACATATGAAACACTAAATAAATGTTTATTTCCTTACATAATTCTTTTCCTTCCATAAGTATCCGTGCTCCTCTTGTTCCAGTCCCCAAGCAAGATGGGGTCCTTTTTAAGCATACTAACACCTCTTCTAATGTCTTCAAGCCCATATCTTCTTATTTTTTCTTGGAACTTGTCTCAATTAAGCATGTCCTCTCTCTCATCTTCAATTCTATCCTGACACATTAGCTCCTTTGCTGTTGCCTACAAACATGATCAAGTCAGTTTTATCTTGAAATAAATTTTTTTCACCTGATCATGTCATCTCCTCAAGCCATAATCCTAACGATAGCTCTCCTTTTCAATGTGAAACTCCCAGAATCACCTCTACTTATTAAAATCTCTTCCTCTCTACTCATTTTTCAATCCCTTGCTACACTGTCTTTTGGGCAAGAATTATTAATTTATTTATTTATACTTGTAATAACAATTTCCACATAAGTTTTCTGAAGTTATATGATCCAAATTATCTTCTTCTCTCCCTTTCTTCTCCCTTCCCAGAGCTGTTAAGCAGTCCATTCTGGATTATAGATGTATGATACAAAATATATTTCTATATTTTTCACTTTTTTAAGAGAGCAAACATATAGAACCAAAACCCCAAAATAAAAATCCAAATAAACTAAAGTGAAAATCCCATGTCTTGATCTGCACTCCCTCTCTAACACTTCTTTCTCTAGAGGTGGATAGCATTCTTTGTCATAAATCCCTCAGAATTCTCCCAGATCATTGTACAGCTGAGAGTAACTAAGTCTTTCACAGCTGATCAGAAAGATTCTTCAGTGTTTACCTTGGTTACCTCCAGAATCTAGCACAATGTGTTTTATTTATTTTTTAAGGCATTGCCTTCAATGTTTTTCCAATTGTTTAGATCTAGTTTTAATTGTTTAATAGTTGTGTTCGTATAATTCCTGTGTTTTTTGGTAGATAGATTCCTAAGTATTTTATATTGTCTAGGGTGATTTTAAATGGTGTTTCTCTTTCTAACTCTTGTTGCTGTGATGTGTTGGAAATATATAGAAACACTGATGATTTATGTGCATTTATTTTGTTTCCTGCGACTTTGCTAAAGTTGTTGATTATTTCTATTAGCTTTTTTAGTTGATTTTCTAGAATTTTTAAGTAGACCATCATATCATCTGCAAAGTGTGATAGCTTAGTCTCATCATTGCCTATTTTAATACCTTCAATTTCTTTTTCTTCTCTAATTGCAACTGCTAGTGTTTCTAGTACTATGTTAAATAATAGAGGTGATAGTGGGCATCTTTGTTTCATGCCTGATCTTATTGGAAAGGCTTCTAATTTATCCCCATTGCATATGATGTTTGTTGATGGTTTTAGATATATACTGTTTATTATTTTTAGGAAAGGACCTTCTATTCCTATACTTTCTAGTGTTTTCAATAGGAATGAATGTTATATTTTGTCAAAGGCCTTTTCAGCATCTATTGAGATAATCATGTGATTTTTGTTGGTTTGCTTCTTGATATGGTCAATTATGTGACTGGTTTTTCTTATATTGAACCATCCTTGCATTCCTGGTATAAATCACACCTGATCATGATGGATAACCCTCATGATCACATGCTGGAGTCTTTTTGCTCGTATTCTCTTTAAGATTTTCGCATCTATGTTCATTAAGGAGATTGGTCTGTAGTTTTCTTTCTCTGTTTTTGTTCTGGCTTTGGGATCAGTACCATATTTGTATCATAAAAGGAGTTTGGTAGAACTCCTTCTTTGCTTATTATGTCAAATAGTTTGTATAGTATTGGAATTAGTTGCTCTTTGAAGGTTTGATAGAATTCACTTGTTAATCCATGTGGTTCTAGGGATTTTTTCTTAGGGAGTTCTTTGATGGCTTGTTAAATTTCTTTTTCTGATATGGGATTATTTAAGTATTCTATTTCTTCTACTGTAAATCTAGGCAATTTATATTTTTGTAAATATTCATCCATCTCACCTAGATTGCTATATTTATTGCCATATAATTGGGCAAAATAGTTTTTAATGATTGCCTTGACTTCCTCTTCATTAGAGGTGAGGTCTCCCTTTTCATCTTTGATAATGATGATTTGGTTTTCTTCTTTCCTTTTTTAAATTAGATTGACCAGAACTTTGTTGATTTTGTTTGTTTTTTCAAAGTACCAGCTCCTAGTCTTATTTATTAATTCAATAGTTCTTTTACTTTCAATTTTATTGATTTCTCCTTTAATTTTTATAATCTCTAATTTGGTCTTTAGCTGGGGATTTTTAATTTGTGTCCTTTCTAGTTTTTTAATTAGCATGCCCAGTTCATTGATCTTTGCCCTCTCTAATGTCTTATTCATGCTCTGGGAGTTGAGAGTCACACCTTGATTGACAGTTGATGACAGTTAGAGACTTTGGAATGTTCTCAGAGGCCATGAGGGAAAAAAGGCAGTTGGCCAGAGAGGGTATAAATACCTGAGAGACTTCTGAGGGGGGCTTTTTGATTTTGGGACCCTTTGCTTTTGGTTTAAAAGCCTTGACCTGAAATCCTTGACTAAAACATCAAATTGATCTTGAACATTGATTGACCTGTGGGTCTGACCATGAATCCTCTGATTCTATCTGAATTCCCCCTAGATATTTGGCATTTAAACCATCTCTATATTTATGTATCCCAGGCCAGGGGGTGGGAGGGGCAAACCAGAAAGTGGGTAGGAAAAGAAGAAGAGGGTGGTAAGGGTGGTATATTCCTGAAGGCTGTAAAACTGGCACAACAACTAGCAGTAAGAAGCTGAGAGCGATATCATCAATAGTTATGTCATCAAAAGAGATTGCTTACTCTGCTTTGGCCGTGGCCAGGCAGAGCCAGAGGAGGTAAAGAACAAGAGCCCAGCATTACTGGACCACCTACAGTCCTGAGGGATTTGTGTCATAGATTACTTAGTGACAGGGCCTCCTATTCCCAATCCGTTCCTGATCATTCCTTTTCCTTTTTAACAAGATAGATAAATTTTATTAAGTACCTACCTGGAGTTGTTATTCCATCACCACTCTGGGGAGGGAGAAACACAGTCAGCTGAACATTATCCAAGGCTAATAGAGCCCAATACTAATAATCAATCAAACCCAGGTGGGACCTGAAATGGTCACTCATCCACTGACCTTTAGGGATCCTGCCTGGGCACTGTTATAAAGAAGAGCAGTTTTTATAACATCCACCTGAGTGGCAGGACACAGGCGTCCCTACACCAACCATCAGAGGAACCAAATCACAGCTTCCTCAGATTAATAACAACAATATAATAACTAGCCTATTATAAGTATAAAAGATACCATCTCAATCTCTTATTTTATAACACTAATCTGTTAATATATGCACTCAAGGATATAAATTTCCTCCTAAGTACTGCCTTAGCTGCATCCCACAGAGTTTGGTAGGATGTCTCATCATTGTCATTCTCTTCAATGAAATTATTGATTGTTTATATGATTTCTTCTTTAACTAACTGGTTTTGGAGAATCATATTATTTAATTTCCAATTAGTTGTTGATTTGCCTGTCTAGGTGCCCTTACTAATTATTCTTTTTATTGCATTATGATCTGAGGTTACATTTATTATTTCTGCTCTTTTGCATTTGTTTGCAATGTTTCTATGCCCTATTACATGGTCAATCTTTGTGAATGTATCATGTGCAGCTGAAAAGAAGGTGTATTTCTTTCTGTCCCTATTTATTTTTCTCTACATATCTATTAAATCTAATTTTTCTAGGATTTCATTCACATCTCTTATCTTTTTCTTATTTATTTTTTGGTTTGATTTATCTAGTTCTGAAAGAGGAATATTTATATCTCCCACTAGTATGGTTTTACTGTCTATTTCCTTCTTGAGCTCTTCCAGTTTCTCATTTAGGAATTTGGCTGCTATGCCATTTGGTGCATACATATTGAGTACTATTATTTCCTCATTGTCTATACTGCCTTTTATCAGGATGTAATAACCTTCCCCATCTCTTTTAATCATATCTATTTTTAGTTTGGCTTTGTCAGAAATCATGATTGCCACTCTTGCCTTCTTTTTCTCATTTGAAGCCCAAAAGATTTTGCTCCAGCCCTTTACCTTAAACCTGTGTATGTCTACCCACCTCATATGTGTTTCTTATAAATAACATATGGTAGGATTTTGGTTTCTAATCCACTCTGCTATTTGCTTCCCATTTTATGGACGACTTCATCCTATTCACATTCAGAGTTATAATTATCAGTTGTGTATTCCCCAACATTTTGGTATCCTCTCCTATTTCTACACATTGATTGCTCATGGGTAGGATGAGCTAACATAATATAAATGACCATTCTACCCAAATTAATTTACCTATTTAGTGCCATACCTATCAAACTACAAAAAATCTTTTTTACTGCATTAGAAAAAATATAACAAAGTTCATTTGGAAGAACAAAAGATCAAGAATATCAAGGGAAATAATGAAAAAATGTGAAGGAACGGGGCCTAGCAGTACCAGATATTAAACTATACTATAAAGCAGCAGTCATCAAAAAGATATGGTACTGGTTAAGAGACAGAAGGGAGGATCAGTGGAATAGACTTTGGGTAAGTGTTGCCAGTAAGACAGTGTATGTTAAACCCAAAGAGCCCAACTTTTGGGACAAAAATCCGCTATTTGACAAAAACTGCTGGGAAAATTGGAAAACAATATGGGAGAGATTAGGTTTAGATCAATATCTCACACCCTACACCAAGATAAATTCAGAATGAGTGAATGACTTGAACATAATGAAGGAAACTATAAGTAAATTATGTAAACACAGAATAGTATACTTGTCAGATCTATGGGAAAGGGAAAATTTTAAAACCAACCAAGAGTTAGAAAAAATTACAAAATGCAAAATAAATAATTTTGGTTATATTAAATTTAAAAGGTTTTGTACAAACAAAAACAATGCAACCAAAATCAGAATGGAAACAACAAACTGGGGAAAAAATCTTTATAACAAAAACTCTGACAGGGGTCTAATTACAAGGAGCTAAATCAATTGTATAAAAAATCAAGCCACTGCCCAATTGATAAATTGGCAAGGGACATGAATAGGCAATTTTCAGATTAAAAAATCAAAACTATTAATCAGCACATGAGAAAGTGTTCTAAATCTCTAATAATTAGAGAAATGCAAATCAAAAGAACTCTGAGGTACCACCTACCACCTAGAAGATTGGCTGAAATGATAGAAGGGGAGAGTAATGAATGTTGGAGGGGATGTGGCAAAATTGGGACATTAATGCATTGCTGGTGGAGTTGTGAACTGATCCAACCATTCTGGATGGCAATTTGGAACTAAGCCCAAAGAGCTCTAAAAGACTGCCTGCCCTTCAATCCAGCTATAGCATTGCTGGATTTGTACCCCCAAAGAGATCATAGATAAACAGACTTGTACAAAAATATTTATAGCCACACTTTTTGTGGTGGCAAAAAACTGGAAAATGAGGGTATGTCCTTCAATTGGGGAATGACTGAACAAATTGTGGTATATGCTGGTGATGGAATACTATTGTGCTCAAAGGAATAATGAACTGGAAGTATTCCATATGAACTGGAAAAACCTCCAGGAATTGATTTAGAGTGAAAGTAGCAGAGCCAGAAGAACATTCTACACACAGACTGATACACTGTGGTAAAATTGAATGTGTAATGGACTTCTGTACTGGCAGCAATGCAGTGACCCAGGACAATTCTGAGGGACTTATGGTAAAGGCATTGTCTTCTGTCTTAGAGCAATTACTGTGTATTGGTTCCAAGGCAGAAAAGCAGTAAGGCTTAGGCAGTGGGATAAAGTAACTTACCCAGGGTTACATAGTGAGGAAGTGTCTTGGACCATATTTGAAGCTAGGTCCTCTCAGCTACAGACCTGAGTTTCCATCCACTGAGGCACCTAGCTGCCCCCACAATGTGTTTTATATCAGAGGTGCATTTATGAGTTTGTGAATTTATGAGTTTATGAATCAGCTCAAGTCTTTAATAATGAATGAATCAAATTATGAATCAATATATTTATATATACATATATTTTTAATATATTTTTCTGAGTCAGATGTGGAGGTTCCTCAAATCACCTGTCCTAAAGACATTGAAGCCAAGACCCTAGAACAGCAAGACTCTGCTAATATTACTTGGGTTGTACCAGTGGCAAAAGACAACTCTGGTGAAGAGGTAAGATATATGTATAAATATGAACTCCTTTTTCATATTATTCTAAATCACCTACACATGTTCTTTTATTTGTCTACTATTTTCATGACATGCATAGGTCATACATAAGTTTTGGTGCATTCTCTGAAAGAAAAATGATCTTTTTGAGTTAGTGGGTTGAAACCTCCAATTGAGATTATAAATTTACAACTTATCTTAATGAATTTTCTATCTTATTCCAGCTTGTTATTATTCTAAAGGATAGAATATTCTTTTCTATTTTTTCATAACAAATTATTCTACCTTCCAGTGAGATTATTTTGTTAGGGAAGTTTTGATCTCTGCCAAGGTTTAAAGCTCTGAAAAGAGACCTTAGAGATGTCTAAACAGAGGTTTAAATAATTTTAGAAATCCTCTCATTTCTTCATTTGTAAAGCATATAAAGCAAAAATGATTTGGCACATTTTTATGACAAAAATACAGCATTTTACATGTAATTATTTGGAACAATCTGTCAGATATTAATTTAGCAATTCATCCAGAAATTTAAACATGTACCTCAAGAGGTACCCTTGGAATCTGTTCTGGTAACACACATTTTGAAGGAAAGAAAAAAAGAGGCTTCAACTCCACTTTGCATTCATATATGCAATTAGATACACTTTCATGGTAATGTCAGCCTACTTTTCAGGAAAGGTTTGTCTTTTGGGGATTGTACCATACACTGTTTGCTTTGAAATAAATTGTGTAGATTTATCAGTGGATATTCTTTTGTTGCTCTTGTTTTTAAGTCAAATGGGAATTAGAACATGAAAGTGAGTTGTTATATTTTGGAAGGTCAATTTTCTCATCTGTTTTGTTACTTTTTATTTGCTTTGTGATTTTTAAGAACAATTTATATGTAATATATATATATATAGTTTGTGTTTATGTATGTGTAGTTAAATGCAAATGAATATATATGTGTGTATATGTCTATATCTCAATGTTCTAAGCAACCTCAGATCTTCATTTTTGTAAAATAAATATGATAAAACCTAAGCACTTGGAACAGTAAAGATTTATCTTAATTATCACCTTTAGCTCTTAGGGAAAATATTCCACATAAGTGCAAAATGGGATTATTTCTCAAAATGGATGTTCTGACAGAAAATTTTAACAAGAATGTTTAAAACATACCTATTTTTTCACAATTCAAATTTTAGTTGAAACCAAACACAATGAATTTATAGTATATTAAATTATGTCTTTTAAAAATACCTTATACTCTCAGTGTTGACTTTAAATATGAAGAAAAAAAAACCCTTACTTATTTCCAAAAGGTATCGATTCACGTTACTCCAGCTTTTACACCACCTTACCTTTTCCCAATTGGAGAGGTTGCTATCACATATACAGCAGTTGACCAGTCCAGAAACCAGGCCCGTTGTACATTCAATGTCAAGGTTATTGGTAAGTCTTCTTCAGAAATATTTGGATGAAGTTCTAAAAGTGGCCTAGAACCTATTTCTCATTTCTCTTTTTTTCTTGTTACGATGAATCTCAGCCTTCCTAAAAATGAGACAAGCCATAGCATTCATATCATAAGATTATGAAAATTTACCATGTCTGTATACTAGGTTGTCACAGGTTATGTGGCTATTTTTTTAATTAAAGTTTTTGATTTGTGATTAAAAAATATTTCTTACAATAATGTGATAACGAAGGTAAAGGTAGAAATCTATCTCTATCCTATAGATCATGGTTTTTGATAACAATAGAAAAAAGCATATAGTACTGGATAGAATATGGAAACTTGAGTTGAAACTCTGACATATATTAATTGTGTGACTAAGACCAAGCCTCTTAACCATTCATTGACTATTGATCGAGACAATTCCAGAGGCACTTCAAGTTACAGAATCACCATCAGTGTAAATTCCCTTATGAAAATTTCCTTTTTGATACTGATGAATTCACTCATCTGTCCAGCCCACAAGTGACCCAAGTCAAAAATCCGATAATTTTTGTAAGCAACTAATTCCTTATTAGTTTTAACTCCAAAACTAAAATTTATATTTTCATTTAGGGTGTGGAAAATACCTTGGCTTTGATTCATTTTAAAATAATTTACTGACAAGCTCTGAAATGCAGTTCTATGGAAGACCTGCCAAAGTTCTTATGTTTCCCATATGGAAAGAAAATTAGCTCCATGGTCATCAACTTGGAATGTGGATGAGTTTGCAGTAGGCTTGAATACATAGCTGGACACTGGCCCAATTTAAGACAAAGACCTAGAGTGCAGCTATGATGCTTCTTTCATTCAAATAAGTGGATCGAGCTATCCACCTCATAGAGCAGGGTAGGCACTTAAGCCTGTGCTCTTGCTAACTTCAGCCTTAGACTGACTTGATTCCATAGTAGTGCCACTGCTGCTGATTAGAGAAAAGGGATCTACTACCTTGACTTCATATTTCATTTTTAAAATGTTGAACCAACATGACTTTGTTGGAGAGTTTTAGAGAGAGAGAGGAGGGAAAGGATCGTATTCATGCCTTTTAAAAACTGCCACATTATATAGACCTACTATGGAAAATTTTATTGAAAATATGAAGAAACAACAGACAAGATGAAAAGGTCTAGGGGCAATGGTTGCTATCATGGTTCAGTAGGGAAGTATCCATGTCTGTTAGAGTATGGATCCATCGCAATCTCAGAAAATGAGCCTCTGAGTATTTCTGATAATTAATTGTATGGATTTTTCTGCTTTTATGCATGTCTGGCTAATATTTGTTTGATATGTTTTAGGGATTTAGGCTCTAGTTTTAGAATACTTTGGAAACAGAAGCCATTCAGGAAAGAAAATAACCAGTTTGCTAGGAAAGTATAGAAGATCAGTTTCATTCATTTTGCCACTGGTTGATTTAACTTGTTAATCATTAAATGTCTTTATGAAATAGTGACCACTGGGAGGAGGTATGGTAATAATAAACAATCACAGGGTCATAAAGTTTGGTTTCATATTCATAAGATCCAACTAATAATACAAAAAAATCACCAACCTATATATAGTATCTTTCCTTTTAGTGAGGATAATGACTGATGCCTGACATAAAAGTTGACAGTTATATTTGACCTTGGGGTTGGGGGATAAGTGAAGAGTATTGGCAGGACCCAGATTCAAGTCCTAGCTCTGATATTTACCAACTGGGTGTCATTGGGCATGTAACTGGAACCTTCTGCATCTCACTTTCTTTTTCTATAAAGTGAGGAAGGTTGGACTGTTGTTATATTCTGAGAATCAGGTTCAACTCTTCATGACCTTTTTTGAAATTTTCTTGGCAAGCATACTGGAGTGGTTTGCCATTTCCTTCAGTTTATTTTATAGGTGAAGAACTGAGACAAACAGGGTTAAATTATTTGCCTGGGTCACACAGTTGTTAAGTGTCTGAGTTCATATCTAGTCTCAGGAAGATGAATCTTCTTGACTCTAGATCCAGCACTCTATCTACCATTCCAATTTGCTACCCCATTGTTGGGCTAGTTGACTTCTAAAACCCTGTCTAATCTCTGAATCTGACACTTAGATCACTGAAAAGCAACAAAACATGTCCACAAGTTAGAGGTATCTAAAAGTGGAATAGGCTATGTAGGGAGATAGTAGCATCCCTGTTAATAGTGACCCTCCAACAAAATTGGATACCCTTTTACCATTTATGTTTTCCAGAGAATTCTTGTTTGCGTATAGTTGGCCTCTGCAAACTCATTCAATTGTCTATACTTCTACAAGACTCCCAATACTGATTCAATGGGTCACAAATAGAGGAGGGACATGCAAACTATAAGGGACCTGACTACATGTAGCACCCAAAAGTCTACTGGTTGCTTCAGAATTGCTGCAGCCCTGCCCACCCACAACCTATGACAAAGCAATGAAAGATTCAGGATTCAGAGAAACTGTAAATGTGTCATTTGTCCCATCTGTAGAGAGTCTATGCCAAAGATTCCCTTCACCCTGTGAAAAAATGAAATATGGACCTTCTCCTCGCCCCAAAACATTTTATCTTCATGAAAATTGTTAATCCAGTGACATAATTATCTGCACAAAGTTACAAAGGACTGCATGATATGCCTTAGGGGGGCTATACATCAGCCCAAGCAGCCTGTGTGCCATGAGTTTGAGTTCCTAGAACTCTAACAGTTTATCTGAAATGGAACACTGTCTCTGTCATCAAAATACCTGAGTTCATATCTTGTACCTGATGATCCTCATCCCTAAGACAAAAAGGTTGGCCTCTATTTGGCTCTAATTTTGAGTCTACTAAGGGTCTTAGAATCCTTTGATTGTATGTACAGATAGTCTTATGTACTACAACAATTAATAGTGATATCATCCTGGGCAAATCCCTTAAGGTCCCTGAGCCTCAGTTTCCTCAACCTTATATTATCTACTTCACAAGTTGCTCTGAGGAAAACTCTTTGTAAACTCTATAGCTCTGGTGTGCTTTAATAATTAATAATAAATATATCATATTAATGAACAATTAATAACCCCAAAATTGTTGATATTATCATTGTATTAATGACTTAAAATAATTGCATAATTATTATGATTATTATGATTATTTACAATTGCCATAGCTATAGTTACCTAGTTACTTCCTTTAAATGAATATTGCAATTCTACTGTTAAGGAAGGCTACACTGCCAAGGTACCTCCCAGTGGTCTTTCTTTAAGCAGAAACAATGTGCCCACCATTTGGCTAAAATAATTCCCACTAAATACAAAGGGAAAAACAGGATCCATGGTGTCCAGGAGGATATAGGAATTCGTTGCATGAGACATGTGTAGGTTTCCATTCTTCCTCATGGCTATTCCACTCTTTCTTTAATTTGGAGCTGTGGATAGCCCATTCAGTATTTAGTTTCTCTTTATGCTTTCATGTTCTTTAGATGTAGAACCACCTGTCATTGATAGATGCCGATCCCCACCTCCAATCCAGGGCCCCAAGAATGAGTATGCAGCAACCTGGGATGAACCTCAGTTCTCAGATAACTCAGGTAAGGAAACGATCATTTTATTTTTAATTAAAATACATTATCATTTGTGTTAGTATAGTAAACAGAACTAGGAAGTAGAAAACAAATGGTAATTGTTATCTTAGAGTCAATAACAACTACAAGAAATGATGGAAAAACACATTGATGTAATGTGGCACAGTAAAAAGACCAGTGGCTTTAGAATGAATTCAGTGTGTTGGGTGTCCATACCCAGCCTTTTCCAGTGATATGCTATGTCACTTTTGACAGTTTGCTTTGCCTGCTTGGGACTATTTCTTTGATTATAAAATGAAGAGATGAAACCAGGTAATCTCTAAATCCTCTTCTTAATCTGCCATTCTTTGATTTTATAATGCTGACATTTTTTTTTCTAAGTAATACAACATGAGTGCCATTTGTACCCAAAAGTCAGTGGAGAGGCAATAAATATTAAATACCAATTATTTGCCAGGTGGTATATTTGATGCTTGGAATACAAAGACAAAGATGAAAGAAAGTGAAAAAAAGGAGCTTCTTTCAATCTGGAGAGACATTATGTAGATAGCTAATCTTTAAATTATTGTTGGGTTCCAATCTGCCTAAGGGTTTAGGGCAATTATCCAGGGAGTTAAATAAATAGTAAGGAAGCTAAGGACTTCTTTGCTCCAATAGACAATGTCTATATCCTATTACAAAAGCAACTTGGGTCCACAAGCATTTGGGAGAATTAGAAAAAAATTTCATTTAGAAAATTTCATTTAGAAAATGGTGCTTAGTCTCAGTCATGAAGGAAACTTGGGATACCAAGAAGCTGAAGTGAGGAGGAGGTACATTGCAGTCACATGGCAGGCATGAACAGGCTAGAAAGTACTACATACAAGAAAGAGCAAAAGGATGTCTTCAGATATATTTGATTATACAAAGATGAAAGCTGGGTCATGTAGATTGAATGAAGGATAACTAATGAATAGACCATGTAGCCCACTCTTTAGAGATCTAGAGAAAAGCTTCAAGTATATTGGAGAGATCCTTTGTGGACAATTTAAGGGGAAACTTGGATGAGTCACAGAAGATGAATAGATACAAATGGATTATATAATAAAAACTGGAGAAGGTGTGTATGTAGCCATTGAAGATGCAATATAGACATAATATACCTGTAGTCAAGACCTGGGTTCAAATCCTGCCTAGTCAGTTACTAGTTGTATGACCCTGAATTAGGCACTTAATTATCTTAGTTCCTCATCTGTCTAAACAGAATCCAAAGTCCTGTACATGCTACTTTATAGGAACTACTACTTAACTGGGTTAAGTAATTAAATATCTCAGAAAATGTACACTCCTAAGGGCAGTGACTGGGCAACTTTTTCTGTAACCACTAACTACTTTTACTTTAAAAAAACTACTTTTTCTGTAACCACTAAAATGCTACATTATGCTATGTACTATCCTGTATTTAATACATATTCAATGGAAAGATGTATCATGAGCCAAAGAATGTAAGGTAACAATAACAATATGAGTATCAATCACTTTGATGCTAGACATCCCCCTAGAGTCATTATTAGGTCCCTTATTCCAATAAGAAAATGTAGTGAGACAATATTTTCCATGTCTGATATTAAGGGGAAAAAACAGTAAATCTTATGCTTTTCTTACTCTTGCTCATCTTTATTGTTTCCAGGATCTATGCTAACTATCACTAGAAGTCATTCCCCAGGAGATCTCTTTCCCCAAGGAAGGACCACAGTACAGTATACAGCCACAGACCCATCTGGCAATAACAGGACATGTGAAATTTATGTTGTCATCAAAGGTGTGTATGCTCCTTAGGACCCAGTCCCATAAGAATGTTGTCAACAAACATTTATTAGGTATCTACTATTCTTAGGCATTGTTCTAAATGTGGAAGATTCCCCCAACCTCCATTCCCACCCCACAAAAATAGTCTTTGATACCTTTTGGCCACAAGCACCCTTCTCTACCCTGTAACTGGATAATAGGTAATGAATTGCCAAATAGTATTCAGCTGTATGCCCAATGCCAGCCCAGTGATCACTTCTAATCTCTTTTTGACCAGGGATCCAATCCCCTTACCATCTTTGGGCAGTGAGAGCTCCCAGGAAGTACTGCTGCTACTTGTAGCTATTGCTACCTCCAAAGCCACCTATACTTCATGTCTCTGCCATACTGCACCTAGCCAACCTCCATTCCAGTGTCACAGATACACACACATATGTATATATATAAAACTTTCACATAAATTTCTGATTCTGTGTTACCAAAGAAATGTCCAGTGGGCCTAAGGGGAAGACAAGTGTGGATTCTGAGGACACCAAGGCAAAGAAATCCATTTATCCAGGATGTGCACCCATTCTAAAACAAAAAAATGTTTTTCCAGACTTGGCACCTATAGTATAAAGTGTATTTCTGAGATAAAATTCAACTACTTCCCAGCTGTGTGACCCTGGGCAAGTCACTTGACCCCCATTGCCCACCCTTACCAATCTTCCACCTATGAGACAATACACCGAAGTACAAGGGTAAAAAAAAAAATTCAACTAAGGGAACTTGTCAAGAAGATTAGGATTGGGGGCAGCTGTCAGGCCTAGAGACAGGAGGTCCTAGGTTCAAATCCGGCCGCAGACACTTCCCAGCTGTGTGACCCTGGGCAAGTCACTTGGCCCCCATTGCCCACCCTTACCACTCTTCCACCTAAGAGCCAATACACAGAAGTTAAGGGTTTAAAAAAAAAAGAAGAATATTAGAATTCCTGCCATAGAGCCATCAAATATATCTTTTTGCCTTATTGCATAGTGGCAAGGCCATCTACCACCAATTGTTGCTTTAACCTTTGGATATTAGTTAGATCACTACCCTCATAAAAGATGTATTTCTAATTCTAATGCAATCAAAGGTTTTTATTGGATTATTTTTAAAATTGTATTTGTTGAGTACTAAGTGTACTTCATAGATCTTCATAACAAAAATTGTTATAAAATATCAATAAAAAGTCATCTAAAAATGCCACAGATTTCTTACCCTCACATTTTGTTTGTTATGCCACACCAGTATTCCATTTGAGGCATTATTATAAAGTTATTTGAAGAAAAAAGTTAGGAGAGTTTGAACGGAAAGCTCCCTATTCTCTGCCATCTTGACTCTGCCCCATCGCTGCTGGTCTGCTTTTTTTTCCCCCACTCTATTTAGCAAAAAAAAAAATTAGCAAGAAAGTATATTGCTTTAAAGCAAAACACTGACACTGTTCAGATCTGGGTTTTTAATATTCCTTGTCATCAGATGCCTTCCATCAACATTTCACCAAATACTCTCTTATTCTTGTTGTCATGATCTTTATTTGAGTTGGAAGAAAAGAGGGGTTGAAAGATCCTGAAAATTTTATTTCTCTGCCATAGTTTTTGTCCAGATTGTTTTCATCTTTAATGAGGGAATTGCAGAAACATCCCCATCAACACAGGAGTACATGTAGCTCTTCCTAACCTTAAGAGCATACAGTACCCAATTACCTATGCAGAACCACTTTTTAGTAACATTTACAAAACATCTTTTTCCACTTTTAACTCTCATTTCAATGTAAACCTTTTGATAGGAACAATAAGAAAGCAAAAAGGCCACCTCCCTTTGCAAAGTTCAGACTCAGTGTTTAAACTTCTACATTGTAAATCTTATAGTATCATATAAGGAGGAGGAAGGGGGATGATAAAAAATATTGCTAGTTGTGCATTGTAGAGTCAGTTCTTTGAGAACTGGGACTGTGTTTTTGACTTTGTATCTCTTGCCACAGTTCTTGGGACGTAGTAGGTGCATGCTACATGGTAGTTAATTGTATGTAATTAGAGTATATTTTTGTATAGGTTCTCCCTGTGAAATTCCATTCACTCCTGTTAATGGAGATTTCATATGTACCAATGACAGTGTTGGTATTAACTGCACACTAAGTTGCCTAGAAGGCTATGATTTTACTGAAGGATCAGCTGAAAAATATTACTGTGCCTTTGAAGATGGAATCTGGAGACCTCCATATTCTACTGAATGGCCAGACTGTGCTGGTAAGTTTACTTTGCATTCATTTCTCCCATGATAAAAATATTTCTCACTACTTGGGGCTACAATTTCTAGAGTATTTAGAAATATTCATGGAAAGATCTACATGAAATTATGAAAAATGGAATGAGTAGAGCTAATAAAACATTATATACAGTAACAGAAATAATGCTTGAAGAATAACTTGTGAATATCTACATCCAGAGAAAGAATTGATAAAATGGAATATAAGACGTGGTTTTATATATGCATATTTTTGTCAAATGAAGCCTTTTCTAGGGAGGGAGGTAGTTGGTCATTTTAATGTAACCAACAAATTAATAAATAAAATAATTTGTTAAAAGAAATGTGTATTCAGAGAAATATTTTCCCCTAAGAATCAATGTTGTTGACTGCTTGATCACATAGTTCGATGGGGATATGATTGGGGATGTAGATTCTAAGCAATCACCCTAATGCAAATATCAATAATATCGAAATAGGTCTTGATTGATGACACATGTAAAAACCGGTGAAATTGCTTGTTGGCTACGGGTCAGGGGTGGGAGGAGGGGAGGGAAAGAACATGAATCATGTCACCATGGAAAAATATTCTTAATCAACTAATTAAATAAAATTTTTCAAATTAAAAAAATCAATGTTGTTGGACATGAGGGGGCACTGGAGCATTAAAGTAGGGATAAAACACAGGAACACTTTTGGTATTACTTATTACTTTTTTAATAAATGCATTTACTTTTAATGCTACTGTCCATAATATATGGGTATTTGTTTTGTGATGAATCTATTTGCCAGTGTAAGCCCAGGCAAGTTGCATAACCTTTCAATGCCCCCAGAAACTCTAAGACTATGAACTGCAGAATGATTGTGAATCTGCACTGGGAGTGGAAATATCCCCATTAGGAGTACTCTATACATTTCTGGTTATAGAACATTTAAATATATATATATATATACATATATATATATATATATATTTAAGATTGCCTATGTTCTAGTGAGGGCTCAGATTCTCTGGTAGATAGTCAGAGATATCAGAGATTCAATTTTCCAACTTTCCCTAAGGTATAGATGTCCATCAGTATGATTCTACTTCTAATCCCATTGGTACTAATGGAGAGTTCCCCTTTGCCACCATAAAGAACTTGTTGCTGTATTTAGGGGTCTATGGCTTTGTATCTATTTGCTTTCCATTAAAGGCCTCTTCTTCCACCAATGTATGCGTGGTCTCTCTGAGTTCAAACCAGAACAATCCTGACCTCATAGAAGAGAGATCAGACTCTTTTTCTCACATTTTTTGGCTTGTTAATTTCATCTCCCTTTCCCAAACTTCCAGCCATCACCTCAGGGATGGTTTACTTAAAGATTAAGTTTGGGCTCTCATGTGAAGCGCTCCCCAAGGGGAAAAACAGAAAGGTACTCAATGTACACAATATGCATCAGGTAAAGAACAGGTTTATGTCCCATACACAAAAAGAACCTATTACATAAAACATTCACAAGCATGCATAAATAGAAATACTTAAACAAACAGCAGTAGTGTACTATTGTTATACTTTGCCAGGATAAGACTCTAAAACCTTACCAGAACATAAAGCAGGGACAGCTAGGTGGCTCAGTGAATAGTGAGCCATATCTGGAAATGAGAGGTCCTGGGTTCAAACCTGACCTCACACACTTGCTAGCTATGTGACCCTGGGCAAGTCATTTCACCCCAATTGCCACCCCAATTACCTAGCCATCACTGCTCTCCTTACTTGGAACCAATACTTAGTGTTGATTCTAAGACAGAAGGTAAGAGGTTTTTTGTTTTTTTTTTAAATAGCATAAGGCAGGTTGTCAGGCATTTCAAATTTAACCTCAGTTCTGCTTCTCATAATCTGTGTCTTCTGACAAGCTGTGCTATGGATAGGGTTCATCCTCAGGCCAGTGGTCATCTGCTTCAAGAACAAAGGAGTGATTGTTAGGGACTCCTCTCAAAGTGCAGCAAGCCTCAACAGAAGAGCCAAGGTCTCTGAACCTCTTAAACATACAAGATAACCTCTAAGCCTGGATGCATTCAGGAGCAAGACACAGTCATTTAAGACAAGGAAAGAATAAACACAGAAGATGCACCCTGGAAAGATCATTTTGCACAGTGTTAAGAAAAATAATATTTATGACCTATTCTTAGCTTACTCAACAAGCCAAGTCGATATATCATGAAAAACCTGCAGAACTTACTTCTTGTAACTTCTAGAAGTGTTCTGGTGATTGGGAGGTTGAAACTCTTGAATTCTGGAAATCAAACTCTTATCACTAGGTAACTCTGCAATTTTGTGTCACTCTGTGTTTATTTCCGAATGCTTCTTAAGTGGCATCTCTGGTTTTTGTAAAGAACAATGTGAAAAGTGAAGCATTAAGTTCAAGTCATTTCCCATAAACTTCTCCATATCAGAGTTTATCTGACGTTAAAAAACCTTCCATTAGAAAATCACTGACAAACAGAAACTGCTTTCTCCTTATATTTTCTAGTAAATCGCTTTGCAAATCATGGATTCAAGTCGTTTGAGATGCTCTACAAAACAACATGCTGTGATAATAATGATCTCCTCAAAAACTTTTCTAAAGCTTTTGAGACTACTCTTGGTGAAATGGTAGGTTAGTAGTATTCCTTTATTTCTTTTTCTTTTAGTTGTTTGAAAGATATTATCAAGACTTTTTTCACAACAAAGTTTTTTGAATTTTACTTGGTAGTCTACATTTTGAGTAATTGCTCTGAAATTTTCTTTCCCTTCAGTTGTGCTACTTGTTGCTAAGCATAAGTTTTATCATGAATATTGAATTTGAGGAATTTCATTCATTCACTCATCAGTCATATTTTAAGCACCCATTATGGGCCAGATGTTATACTAATCACTGGAGTCACAAAGAAAAAAAATTATATTATTCCTACCCTCAACAAGCTTATATTCTGTTATAGAAGGAAGAGAGGCAACAAAAAAAATGAAGAGCAAATACTAAATGTATATAATCTATATGCTGAGTAATTTCCAGAGGGATAATTTTTAGGTGGTACTAGCAACTAGAAGGAATAGAATAGGCTTCCTATAGAAGATTTTATTTTGTGAAATGGTTTACTTAAAACCCATAGACAGGGGCAGTCAGGTGGCATAGTGGATAGAGCACCAAGTCTGGAATCCTGGGTTCAAATTTTAACTTAGATACTTCCTAGCTGTGTGACTCTAGGTAAGTCACTTAACCCCATTTGCCTAGCCCTTGCCCTTCTGTCTTAGAGTTGTTACTAGGACAGAAAGTAAGAGTTAAAAAAAAGACACATACATCCCAAGATAATAAACTAGAGTGGGTTTTATTTGTTTTCTCATGGAAATCAGCTTCCTAGACATTTTTCAGATTATAAATTCTCATTTAAAACAACATCACCTGTTCAGAAAAAATAGAGAAAGTTAGTTTCTTTAGGGGTATCTAAGCGACCTAATGGATAAAATGCCAGACCTGGAGTCAGGGAGACTGATCTTCCTGAGTTCAAATGTAGCTTCAGACAGTTACTAGCTATGTAACTTTTGAGCAATTCATTTAACCTTATTTGCCTAAATTTCTTCATCTATAAAATGAATTAGAGAAGAAAATAGCAAACCACTCCAGGATTTCTGTCAAGAAATCCCCAGGGGGCAGCTGGGTAGCTCAGTGGATTGAGAGTCAGGCCTAGAGATAGGAAGTCCTAGGTTCAAATCTGACCTCAGACACTTCCCAGCTGTGTGACCCTGGGCAAATCACTTGACCCCCATTGCCTTCCCTTACCAATCTTCTGCCTTGGAGCCAAACATAGAGTATTGACTCCAAGACGGAAGGTTAAGGGTTTAAAAAAAAAAGAAATCCCCAGATGAGGTCACAAAGAGTTGGACATGGATGGACTAGAGAACAGCAGTCTCTCCAAGTATATTTTAAGTTGGTAGAGAAAACAGGAATGACATCACATGGGCATCTTCCACAGTGCCGTGGAAGTAAGCATTTAACAAAAGCTTATCAGTTTATTTTTAGTCTATGTAAAATATGTTCAAAATAAGAGATGCAAGATTACTAACACTCTTGAATTTAAGGGGAGAAAATCAGTAAATAAAATCCTTAGAAACTAAATTAGTACCTATCTGCATTTGAGAAGGCAACAGTGTAAACTCATCAAAATCCCAAATTAAGTAATACAAACATTGATGGAATGCACTGTCTCTTAATCTCTGTCTCCTGGCTTCTCTGGATTCCTTCAACACTCAATTTAGGAACCAGTTACATGAATAGAGAGCCAGGCCTGGAGTCAGGAGGACCTGGATTTAAATCTGGTCTCGGACTTTTCCAAACTGAGTTACCCTAGGAAAGTCATTTACCCCTCTTTGCCTAGTCTTTGCCCTTTTGTCTTAGAATTATTTCTAGTCCAGAAAGTAAGGGTTTAAAAAAAGTCTTAATTTAAATCTGATTTTCTACAGATGGCCTTTCCTGTCCCCTTACCCCACCCCACTTTTAGTGACTTACTTCTGAAATTACCTCTATTTTTCCCTGTAAGTTTTTTATGTTCACTTCTCCCATTAAAGTGTAAATGCTTTATGGACAGGGACTGGTTTGCCTTTCATTGTAATCCCAGTGCCTGGCAAATAGTAAGGCTTTAATAAATGCTCCTTGAATGACTACTTCAGTCTTTAAGAGTATGTACAAAAACCAAAGCAGTTGGAGTGGAGGGAGGAGAGAAATTAAATTGTTGTTTGTCAGTCACAAGTCTAAGAAGGTTAAATTGTAATGAATTCAATATATGATAAGATAAATATATAGAAGAGATAGTTTGATATTGAGATTGGATTTACAACTTCTTCATTTGGGGTTTTTCTAGGTCCCATCATTTTGTAATGATGCTGATGATATTGACTGCAGACTGGAGGACCGGACACAAAAACACTGCCTAGAATATAACTATGACTATGAAAATGGCTTTGCAATTGGTAATTAAATATTGTAATTCCACAAAATCTATTTAGTATCACCAGTTTTCAAATATGAAGCACAGAGGAGAATTTATTGATCAAGAAGTTAGGCATACTATATGGTTCATTCAAGAAATATTTATTGAGTATAAAATTAGACAACAGAGAGGTTCAATAGGGAAAAAATGTAAACTCTGCTTTATAATTTAATACTAAACAGATTAAAAGTGTTATCTAATGACTTTTAAGGAAGAAAAATGAAGACATGTTATGATTTTTAAATTATGTGAGTTAGAGTAGACAACCCATTAGAAAGTGAAATATAATCTCTTTGTACCCAAGATTAATTTTCAATCATAAGAAGGCATCCTTGAAAGTATAGACCAGAAAATAAAAAGAAAGTAAGAAAATATAGCCCAGATCCTATGTAGTTGTACATACCTATAATCCCTGCTACTAAGGAGGCTGAAACTGCTGATCACTTTTGAGATCGAGTTCTCAACTGAAATGGGCAAAATAGCCTTTATCGGTATTTTAATTAAGCTTTATTTCCTTTGAAAGCAAAGTTTCTTTTTTCGTCTTTCTCTTTTGTTCTCTTGCTTTTACTTTTTCTTTCCCTCTAACTTCTCAATTTTTTCTTTTCTTTCCTCTAAAGCAGTGATTCCCAAAGTGGGCACTACCACCCCCTGGTGGGTGCAGCAGCGATCCAGAGGAGCAGTGATGGCCACACTTTTTTTTGTATTACATTCTATTCTGAGTTCAATAAATAGTTTCATAATTTTCAGGGGGCGCTAAGTAATACTTTTTTTTTGGAAAGGGGGCGGTAGGCCAAAAAAGTTTGGGAAGCACTGCTCTAAAGGAAAGAACCCATTTGAATAGAAAAGTTAATTTTCCAATTTTAATATATTTTGCTAATTTGGATACTACAAATTAGCATAAGCTATAATAATTCAGTGAAGGCTACTTTGAAGTTCAACTTTATACTATTTCTGGGGGAAATAAAGAAAGAGGCTGGCTTAAGCAAACTAATGGCATAAATAAAATGTCAGTACTGTTTATTTTGCTTCATCATTATATGAGAACTGCTTACAATTGTATATCTAAAGCTTTGTGTCTGATGATATTAGTTATCCTTATCTATTCACCATAATAACCCTCTTCTCATTGCTATTTCTCAAAAAAAAATTAACATTCATCTGTTGATGCTTTTAGATACTCAAACTACATTTAATTATCATTCTTAAGACTAGAGATCTTGGTAGGTAACTAGGCTTAGTACTATTAGTACGAGAGAGATAGAGACAGAGCCAGAGAAAGAGCCAGAGAGAGAGAGAGAGAGAGAGAGAGAGAGAGAGAGAGAGAGAGAGAGTGAGCTAGANAGAGAGAGAGAGAGAGAGAGAGAGAGAGAGAGAGAGAGAGAGAGAGAAAGTGAGCTAGAAGTCTCTAATGTAGGTTTTTAACCCAGGCCTAATTTATCTTGTACACTATAATACTACAAAAGCCTTATAACTAAAAGGGATCTTTGAGGTCACCTAGTCCTGATTGCTCATTTATGCATATGTCCCCTGTTAAATTTTATATATAGATATAGATATTTATTTAATTTAAATTAAGTAGTAATATTCTAAAGAAGCAGGGAGGCTATTCATTGAGACTAGAAAAAAAGACTTTAATTTTGTTTCCTCACATTCTCTTCCAACTTAAAGTGAATTTTATTCATTTATCTATGGAGCAAGGCAAATATTCTTCTCAGATCTCTCTCTTGCTCTCTCTCTTCCTTTCCCCTTTCCCTCTGCTGTGAGAATTCGATTGCTGGCTGAGCCAGTAATTACAGCTGGGAGTAATTCTTGCCATAATGGTTGGCAATCACTTAAAAGAGTTTAAGGCCTGGAAGTAACAGAAATAGTGTCATCCTCTCAACCTCGAAATGTTTTGCTAGTCAATAAATCAGCAATCATTTATTAACTTTTGTTCCAGACACTGTGCTGAAGTGGATAAAGAAGGGATAAAGGAAAAAAGTAAGGATGTCCCTGCCCTCAAGGAGCTTATATCCTGTTTTGTAGGAAAACAAAAGCTAGCCCATTTCTGTAGGGACAACAATGAAAACCCAAAGCAGGGCACTTTTTCTCTTGGTAATACTCACCAAGATGATGTATTTTTGGGCAGCTAGGTACCACAGTGGGTAGAGCTTCAGGCCTGGAGTTGAGAGGACCTGAGTCAAATGTGTCCTCAGGTATAGCATGTGACCCTGGGAAAGTCACAATCTAAATTGCCCTGCTCTCCTCCCTTAGAATCCATATTAAGTATAGATTTTAAGACAGAAGGAAAGAGTTTTTTTAAAAGGTATTTTACAAGTAAAAATAATTTTTATATCCATTGTCTCATTTAATCCTCACAGCACTCTGTGTTCTGTAAGGGAGCTGCTACAAATATTTATTAATCCCATTTTACAGAAAAGGAATCTAAATCTGAGTAATTAGATGACTTTTCAAAAGGTCACATAACATATTTAAAAAGTATCAAAGTCAGTATGAAAAAGAATGCTATCCACATCCAGAGAAAGACCTGTGGGAGTAGAAATACAGAAGAAAAACAACTGCTTGCTCACATGGTTCAATGGGGTATGATTGGGGATGTGGACTCTAAAGGATCACCCTAGTACAAATATCAATAATATGGAAATAGGTCTTGATCAGTGACATATGTAAAACCCAAAGAAATAGTATGTTGGCTATGGGAAGGCGGTGAGAGGAGGGGAAGGAAAGAACATGAATCATGTAACTATAGAAAATTTTTCTTAATCAATAAAATTAAATTAAAAAAGATAAACTGACTGCCAAACTAGAGAGAGAGAGAGAGAGAGAGAGAGAGAGAGAGAGAGAGAGAGAGAGAGAGAGAGAAGAAAAGTATCAAAGTCAAGACTCAACCAGACATTTATCAAATGTTTGTGTCTTCTTGTATCACCTGCCCAGGACCAGGTGGTTGGGGTGTGGCCAATAAAGTGGATTATTCCTATGAAGACTTCATGGATGTCATTCAAGAGCAGCCTCAGAAGCCTGTCACCACAGGGACTGGTAAAACTCAAAGTTCTCGGGTCAAAAGACATGAAAAACTTAGCACTTCAACATCCGACCATAAAATTAAGTTAATATTTAACATAACAGGTAATGAAGAAGTTTTTTTTTAATTGAGCATTATTTAAAGTTCTCACAAATAGATGACTTTTCCTTGTCACTTCATTTTGCTGTCAAATTAAAAAAGAAAAAACAACCACTGGATCTAAGAATTAACTGAGAATAACGTCCCTTGAATTTCATGAGTCTACTTTGAACAACTTTAGTGCTACAAATAGATTTTATCTTGACCTGATGAGCTCAGGCATATTTTTAAAATAAAGAAATTTGAGGGTGATTTTGTGTTTTGTAATAAGAGAATCCCATACAAGCCACTGGGAGTTTTGTACCATTGTGCAAAAAAATGATTCATTTTTCTTAGACTAGCGTTACACATATATGTGGTGTTTGTTTTCTTTTACTCATGTTCAAATACCTTTGGAGTTTTAAAAAGAATTTTCTTTTTAGTGAGAACCAGTTATTACAGTTTATGAAATATCAGGTGTACTTTTCTTTCCTTTATCTCAGCAAGTGTACCTTTGCCTGATCAGAGAAATGATACCCTGGAATTGGAAAACCAGCAACGACTCCTAAAGACTTTAGAGACAATCACCAACCGGCTCAAAAGGACTCTCAATAAGGAACCCATGTATACTTTTCAGCTTGCATCTGAGATGGTTGTAGCTGACAGCAATTCATTGGAAACAGAAAAGGCCTTTCTCTTCTGCAGACCAGGCTCAGTGCTAAGAGGACGAATGTGTGGTAAGATGCCCTTGTTTCATCTAAACCAACCAGTACATGTAAAATGTCTTTGCTTTTCCATTGTCACAATAGGGTTTGTGACTATTCATGGATCATAGGAATTAGAGTTAAAAGGATCCTTGGAAATCATCTTACTCCTATAATTAGGCAGATGAGACAACAGAGGCCCAGAGAAATGAAGTGATTTGGTCAAAATCTAGAAGTTTGTAATAGAACAGGATTTGAAATCCAGGTCCTCTGTCTCTTAAACTTTTCCTTCCATATACCACAAGGAATCAGACTAAGGAAGCAATTTTGTTGTTAATTTACATTTAGAGAATTTCAAAATTAAGTTGTGTTAATTATTCTTCAATCTCATGACTTTCAGAATCAGTTCCAAAATAAAGGAACTAAGTGTGCATTGTGGCCTATTTCATACTAAAGCTATAACTTGTAGATAATCTTCCACTATACTACCGAGTCAATGCATGCCTGTTTGTTTGATTTCTGCATACCTTCTGCAAACACATTATGCTTTTACCACCTTGTGAAACCTCATGCTAGTTGGTCTAATATATATTCCTAAAAATCAGTTATCAGATTTCAGGAAAGATGGTTATATGATGCGAAGGAAACTACCTCCCCCAAAACAGTGATAGAAAAAAAAAAACAACAAAAAGAAACAGAATGACCCAAAATCTTCAAAAGAAGACTTAAAACTCATTCCAAGAAGTGAGAAAATAAAAGAGAAGTTATGGGAGACTGGGGAAAGAATCATAAATTACAAGAAGGCAAAAACTCCAGAAGAAAAATGTGCTTAAATAACATCAAAACAAAGCTAGAAATTTCTCAAGAAAAAATTAAAATGAGTCATAGCAACACTAAAGGAATTAGAGACAAAAGTGAAATTTTAAATTTTTTCTTCTTTTAATAAAAGAAGAAATTACATATGTCTGAGGAATTTAAGGATAAGTTGATAAATTCAAACAGTTTAAGTACATCTATAGAATCTAAACACAACAATTGATTCAATGAAATGTAAAATTATTTTACTGAAGGACAAAATGGTGAAAGGAACACTAGAGCCAGAAAAATAATCCCAGAAAGCTATTCAATTGAGAAATGATGAAGACAAAAGTAATGGAACTGAAGGAATGATTAAAGAAAACCTTTTTAATTTATTTTTTTAAACCCTTGTACTTCAGTGTATTGTCTCATAGGTGGAAGAGTGGTAAGGGTGGGCAATGGGGGTCAAGTGACTTGCCCAGGGTCACATAGCTGGGAAGTGGCTGAGGCCAGGTTTGAACCTAGGACCTCCTGACTCTAGGCCTGACTCTCACTCCACTGAGCTACCCAGCTGCCCCAAGAAAAACCTTTTTAGAAAGTTGCTTTCCCCCAAGAAATGAAAAATAAAAGATTTAATAGAATCGCAGAGAAGGAAGCAATTCACAGAAATGCTGAAAATAAAGGAAAGCTTGCAAATTGGCCAAATTTTTAGAATTTCATCATGGAAAAACCACATATCAATTTACTCAGAAACTTGGTTTTTTAATCTTCAAAACCACAATGATGAGATAATCCAAAAAGTAGACAACAAAAAAAATCACATAAAAATAAAATATAAATATATTTAAACATTTTAAATAAAAAAGTAAAAATATAATAATCAGATAAAAGTGACATTTTAAAAGAACATAAAACCATTTTTGAATATCACCATGTTATTATACAAAAAAAGGAGTCATGCCAGAAAATGTTTGAATATGATAAACTTCACAAATATAGGATTTGATTCAAAATCTAAGCATTTTTTAAAATGTACATTTAAAATTTAAGTATTTTGAATAGATTCCTTTTTTAAAAATATTTCACTGAGTGCTTACTCTATGCCGAGCACTATACTAGGCATAGATAAAAATAGAAGAATGAGAAAGTCTCTGCTCTCAAAGACTTCACATTCCAATACATAAAAGAACATTCAGCAAGGGTCAAGGATTCATAGGTTCTAGTTTTGAAAGTCATAGAAATACAATAGATGTGAAGGCCCAGAAGCACAGTGACAAGGCAGATAAATGGTAAGGCTGAGTGGTCCTCCATCTTCCTGGAAAGATTGTTATTGGTGACTCTATATTCATCTAAGAGATGTACACAGCCAAAGCTCCCTGCTGGACTTGGAGATAGGACCAATGATTAATATAAAGGAGGTAGTAAACCTAAGAATCAAGAGTGGAAAAGGAGATCCAGGCTAACAGGGCAGGGGGAGGGGAAGTAAGAGGTAAGGGTAGGGGGAGAAAATCACCATTCAGCTAGGAAGGAAAATATTGTAGCCCACTCACACATATCATGTGCCTTTCTATTTTTCATTGACATCGTGTAATGCTTATCTTTAGTTGTTTGGAGGCAGTGGTATTTCAGAACTTGCTGCTATATAACACCACCAGTAAAATACTTACATTCAAAAGATGGGCCTTCCTATATAGGAAGCTTGGAGTCAGTAAAAATGTTTGCAGTTTCATGAAAACAATTCAGTGCACAGTACTACTCCTCTGTAGTACTGTGCCTAGCTCATTTAACATAGAAAAATTTCTGTTTCTGTAGACCTCTTCTCAAAATAAAATACATAGGATTACAAAGAAAATCAATTATGTTAAAATAGTCATCAAAATATTAAATAAATATGTAATAGAGTAAAATTGTCCAGCAGCATGTCTAATGACCACTAAAATTTTACATCACAGTCTGAGCATCCATTTGGTTTTTTTTCAGTGTGAATTGTTACACCAATCTCATTGACCATGGATATCATTGAAAAAGTCCTTTAATATTATAGTATTTAGTACATTTGGGACAATGGTCACCTACCAAAAGAAGTACCTGTACGACCTCACTCTAAAAGAAATGAAAGAAGGAATTCATCCTTCTTCATTTGTACTCTTGCATCCCTCATAAAAGGAAAATAAAGAATCACTACTTGATTAAAATCTTAAAATTTAATAGTATAATGTAAAAAAATAGAATAAAATCCACATCTTATACCATATAGTATTTAGAAGTGGATCAATATCATGAAAGGAAAAAAATTTCAAGAAAAAATAGAATGATGCCATAATTGTGGAAAGAAAATTCTTTATATTTGAACAAACTAGATAGAATAAATGGATTTGGTTACATTTTAAAAATCATTAATGATTTGCCCAACAAAAAGTAATACATATAGAGGGAATAAATGGATTGTGGAAATCTTTACCATAAGTAAGACTGATAAAAATCTAACCTATCTGATTGAATATCCACTCTCAATAAGGAACAGACTTGAAATTGTAACATTAGGATTAAATTCTTTAGTGAATTGGTAGTCAAAAGATATATGAATGGGCAATTTCAAAGAGAAGTACAAATTGTCAATAACTCCCTGGAAAATCTTTTCAAACTTTAATAAACAAATGAATGCAATTTAAAATAACTGTGAGATCCCATATTTTTCTTATTATTAATTTATCAAATATTCAGTAAAAGTGATAAAATTCTGTGTGGATTAGTTTGAAGATAAAGTCACTATTTTACTGGAGAATTGGAGCACTCATTTTGAAAAACAGGATGACAATATAGACCAGTGATGGCAAACCTATGGCACAAGTGCCAAAGATGGCACACAGAGCACTCTCTGTGGGCACATGGAGGACCCCCCTTTTTCTACACTTGCTGTAAAGGCACACCCTTTAAATAATTTTACTACACTCACAATACTATTGACAGCAATAGAAAAAAATCTGTTTAAAAAAACTGATACCAACCATGAATCCTAGTTCAATGCTCAGGGAATGACTGAATGAACTGTGTTTACAAACATAATGTAACATTACTATGATATAAAAAAGGAAAATTTGAAAAATATAAAGAAATATGAGAATACATATGAAGTGAGAGAGTGAAGATACAGCATCAAAATAACATACACATAAACTACGACTATTTAACAAATTGCAATAATCATAGCAATACTAGCAGAATCTCAAAACTTATCTAGAAAAAGATCAGAGAGGAATTTGGGAACAAACAGGATGTTTTTGTTAATTTATATACACAATTTTTAAAAAAATTAGACAATTTAGGATTTATGAGTTTATGCACTATCAGTTTTTGTTTTGTTTATTTAAATTTGTAGTTGGTTTTGCTGATGGTCACTAAGCTTAGAATTTAACAATTAAGTGGCAATATCAGTAAAAAAGATGTTTGATACTTTGCCTTTTTCCAGGAGCTGGTCTGAATCCCCTTCTTATACCCCATATTCTTTGGATCAAGGTCAGGGTAGCCTTGGCAATAACCTCAAGGTTCTAAGCTCTGGGCCTTAAAAATCCCAAGGAGATTTTAGTTCTCATCTCTCTTCAGATAATCTTAAGAGTCAGTGCACTTTGATCTCAAACCTCTTAAGCATCCCTAGATCCAAAAGCCTGAAGTGGGAGGGAGGTAAAGGAAAAAGGGTCTAAAATTGAGTCATTTTTCCATGGTAGGGTCCTTGAGTCTGGAAACTGAAGAGGTATTTACCAATGTAAACAATATCTTCAAAGGCGAGGAATAAATCTGCTTTTCCAAACCAGTCAAACTTTAGAAATGCTTTGAGTTGAACAAATGCGCCACTCACTACCTTTAACCCTGTGTCACTCACCAGAATGCATATACCCTAACATTTATTAGTCTTCAAAAAATCTACTTCTGTTTCTTATCACATAAGGGGGAAAGTTTAAGTAGCTGAAGACCTTTTTGCCTCCGGGGGAGAAGATGAGCAGAGGTCGAATATTGGAATTTAAATTGACCTAAAATTGACCCAGTCACTATTTTCTCCTTATCTTCAGGATGGGGCAAATATCCTACTTATTGTGAAGTCAAGGTTTTTCCTAACATTTAGGCCATTCTTTTATTCTAGGGCCGTGCTTAGCAGCCATATTTTGAGTCCTAAACTTTGTCAGCATAACACTGACATGTACAATTACAGATAGATGAGAGCTTCCATTTCCAGAAATAGCTATCTGAGAAGGTCAGGCTGATAAGAAAATGACAAGCAGTAAAAATTTCTCTCCTAAACAATAGTGCCTGAAATGTTGTTTGACCACTTTGAATTTCTGGAATGAAAGATCCCATTGGACATTCCATTGTTGTAATCCACTAAATTCTGCAATTAATCTTCAGTTGTTCTGCTTTGTCTACCTACAGTTAATTGTCCTTTGGGGACCTATTATTCCCTGGAGCACACTGTCTGTGAAAGCTGTTGGATTGGATCCTATCAAGATGAGGAAGGGCAACTCGAGTGTAAACTTTGCCCCACTGGTAGTTCCACTGAATATCTCCACTCAAGAAGCATCTCTGAATGTAAAGGTGAGTGGACCAGAGTCTGCTCTCATTATAGCTAAAAGGAATCAAACTTTGAAAACAGAATTTTCAGATGTAACAAATTGTTACAAAGGAAAGTAGGGCATATTAAAAGTAATCATACTAGATTGTTAATGTCTCTTTTGTGTTTTATTTATAAATCCTCACATGGGTATCCTTCTCCTTTAAAGCAATTCATTAATCTTTGTTAATTGAAATACATATAGCTTAAAACCCAAGAACCATATAGAATATAGGTCAAATCCCACTATTAATCATTTCTGAATGATAGTGACATTCACTTGGTATGCTGGATTTTCTTAAATCAAATACTGCTTGAAGGAAATAAACTTCCTTTGTGTTATTTAGAAATATTTCTGTTTCATGAAATTCATATTCCAAGATTTGCTATGAAAAAAGGAACTTGTTTTGATATAATGTTTATAAATTATTTATAAGGTTATATAGAAAGACTTTCAAAATCTAATTTGATCACCGTATTGTCTGAGAACTTGGTACTATGAAATGTTCTCATTTTATATAGATTAGTAAACTATAGCTCAGAAAAGCAGAGTCAAAGGATCTTAGACCTATAGTTTAAAAAGGGATCTCCTAAGCCATCTAGTGCAATCTTTTAATTTATTTATTTTAGGGCAAACAGGGTTGAATGATCTGCCCAGGGTCATATAGCTAGTAAGTGTCTGAGGCCAGATTTGAACTCACAGAGATGAGTGTTCCAGACTCCAGATCTGACACTCTACTATACCACCTACCTGCCCCAATCCTCTAATTTTACAGATGAAACTGAGGCCCTTGAAGTGAGCTAACTTGCTCAAGATCACACAGCAAGTTAGTAGAAAAGCTAAAAAATTAAAAATGCAGATTTCTTGTCTCCCAGCCTGAAATTCTTTCTACTGTGCCATAACTGTAGCCAGGATTTGGCTGCCTCAAATCCAGCATTCTTTTAGCTATATCACACTCCCTTTCATAATTAGATTGGATTTGTATTAAAGTAGGAATTAGTAACATATAGATAATGGCTAGCAGGGCAGTATTCTGGCTACTAAAATAGTTTATTTTCCCCGTGTTATCAAGGAGAGAGTGTTCCCTCATAGAAATATTCCCAAATATTTTAATAAGTGAATGTGTGTAAGCATTCTGAGCACATTTATTTCCTCCAAAGAACAGCACAATGAAGCCATACTTAAACAATGACATCTAAAAATAATTTATATCTCATTTCAAAAGTAGCCAATGTAGATGAGGCATTTCACCCTCCTCTTCTGTAGTAGACTTTGTGTCATCAAGACCCCTTGGCATCCTTCTCCAATGCTATAACTATATATGCTATATGTATAAGAAAAAAATATATATAGGAAATATATATGTATATATTTTCAATGCTATAATGCTATAAAAAGATGAAAGTCACCTTAGGAAGCAAGTTAAAAAGAAAGGACATTGGATGGGGAACTAGGATGATGTAGAAGAAAGAATCTCAAATAAAGTCAAGAAACTTGGGTTCTGAGGCAGTTAGGTGGTTCAGTGGATAGAGAGTCAGGCCTAGAGATAGGAAGTCCTGGGTTCAAATCTGAACTCAGGGCAAGTTCTTTATACCCATTGCCTAACCCTTGCTGCTCTTCTGTCTTAGAATCAATGTTTGAAGAAAGAGAGAGAGAGACAGAGAGAGAGACAGAGAGAGAGAGAGAGAGAGAGAGAGAGAGAGAGAGAGAGAGAGAGA
>NC_058130.1:186427335-186443237 GCF_016433145.1 Gracilinanus agilis
AGAGAGAGAGAGAGAGAGAGAGAGAGAGAGAGAGAGAGAGAGAGAGACAGAGACAGAGACAGAGACAGAGACAGAGACAGAGACAGAGACAGAGACAGAGAGAGAAATATCTGAGTCCTAGTCCTGGTTTTGCCACTAATTAGCTGCATGATTTTAAGCAACATAACTTACCTTAATGGGTCACAGTTGTAAATGAATGGTTTGGACCAGATTTCTGAAATCCCTAATGACTATGACTAGACCTGGCTAAACCACTAACAAGCTGTCTGACCATGAACAAAATATTTAAAATCTCTAGACCTCAGAGTCCTAATGAGTAGAATTAAAGTCTCTTCCAGATGTAAAATTCTTTGAATTTAAGAGTTTTCATTTTCCATTTTCATATTCTTTCCTTCAAGGCTCACACTGACAAGGAAGACCTAGGGTTTAGGGGAGAGGAGGAGCTATGTCAGTGATTCCCAAAGAGGGCACCACCGCCCCCTGGTGGGTGCTGCAGCAATCCAGGAGAGTGGTGATGGCCACAGGCGCATTTATCTTTCCTATTAATTGCTATTAAAATTTTAAAAAAATTAATTTCCAAAGGCGCTAAGTAATATTTTTTTCTGGAAAGGGGGCAGTAGGCCAAAACAGTTTGGGAACCACTGAGCCATGTGAAGGTAATTCAGCCTGGTTTTGCATAGGCAACCACAGAGTGGTAATACCCTATGGTTATTTTTTCCTTGAGAGAGAGAGCTATGTTGTGATAGAGGGGGTTAGGGGATATGGGAGAGTAGAAACAATACTACATTTAGGATCAAAAGTCCTGGATTTGAGTCCTGGATCTGGGTCCTGGATCTATAATTTGATAGCTACATGGCCTTTAGCAAGTTCTTTAACCTCCCTAAGCCTCAGTTTCCTTATCTGTAAAATAGACACCTACACTGTGCACATTCCAGAGTTATTGTGAGCATTATATGATATAATGAGAACAGAGACTATCTTTAGTCTTTCTTCTTATCTTCAGTGCTTAGTATAGTGCCTAGCATGGTGATGGCAAACCTATGACATGCGTGACTGACACGCATAGCCATTTTCAATGACACGCAGCCACATACAGAAAAGTATGGGGCTGCATGCTGAGGATGAAACATTTATAGTAGTGTAGTGTAGACACTCTGTGCACTATAGATGACAATTCTACCTATATTAATTTAACTACTTTGGTTTATTAAATACAGTTATGTATTACAATTATGCATTTTTGTTATTTAAACTATAAATATCATGAAATTATGGCTTTTTTCTCGAAGTGTCACATCACCCGAGTTATGCTCGTTTTTTTGGTGAATTTTGACACACCAAGATCAAAAGGTTGCCCATCACTGGCCTAGCACATAGTAAATGCTTAAAAGTTTACTGACTGTTGACTGAATGGCTCTGTGAATGTCAATTATCTTTACTGTTCTATGGTTGTCATTCTTAATTTATTCATCCCACAAACATTTATAAATCACCCATTAGTTCAAGCACTCTGCTAGAGCTGGAGATATAAACATGAGAATTAAATGTCCTCTGCTCTCAAAAATATTATATTTTATTGAGGGAAAGAAGCATGTTCACAGAGTCTGATTACCTCCAACCCAGCCTAAGCTATACAAGTCACCCTTCTCCAGCTCTTTCAAGTTATAATGTTGAAAGAAGCATCTAGGTGGCTCAGTAGATAAAGCACCAGGCCTGAGCTTGAGTTAAAATCTGGCTTCAGACACTTACTATCTATGTGACCCTGCACAAGTATCATTTAACGCTATTTGCCTCAGTTTCCTCATCTGTAAAATGAACTGGAAAAGGAATTGGTAAACCACTCCATTATCTTTGCCAAAAAAAACTCAAACAGGTTCACAAAGAGTTAGATATGTCTGAAATAACTGAACCACAGCCTAATGTTACACATCAGAGGCTAGAAAACATTGTTCTATTTGCATTCCTTTTTTAGGATAATTCTTCATGTCTCTCCTGCTCTCTAAGTTGGACTGTGGACAAATGTGTTCCATAAGGTAATTGCTTTTGAAAATGTAAACTCTTAATAGCTGTTTATGCATAATTTTGTCTTTTAGCTCAGTGCAAGCAAGGCACCTACTCACCAAATGGTCTAGAAACCTGTGAATCATGTCCTCTGGGCACCTATCAGCCAGCATTTGGTTCCAAGAACTGCCTCTCTTGTCCAGAAAACACTTCAACTGTGAAAAGAGGAGCTGTGGATATATCTGCCTGCGGAGGTTAGTAAAAACTCAAACACTGAAATATAGCCAAATGTTCTGTATGTTCTGTATGTAGAGAAGTGGAGGATTTCCAAAAGCTCAGTATTTGAAATGTTTTTCTATACCTTTTTCAAAGTTTGTAGAATTGTGAGAATGTAGAAATCAAATGAATTAATTTTAGAAACACTCACTATTAAAACTATTGCTGAGAGTTCCTTTTCCTTTATCTTTAGCCAAACTAGCTTAGAGTTTTTCGAATTAAAGCTTATCCTCAAAAGAAAGTCTAATAGGATTTCTTGATTATAAAATAGGTCTTAATATTCTGACTATTTTATTTGGAAAGCAGAATATTCTTTTCTTTTTTCTTAGTGTTTTTGAAAATGGTTTCTGCACAAAGGGCTGCTTATTAGCATGATGGAGTTAGGGGAAACATGAATGTATATGATTATGAAAGAATATTATAGACTGGTAACAATGAATAAATTGGGTAGCTGAGTGATATATATATATACATAGATATATATATGGAGAGAGAAAGAGAGACAGACAGACAGACAGACAGACAGAGAGAAACAGACAGACAGACAGACAGAGAGTGAGTGTCAGGCATGGAGATGGGAGGTCCTTGATTCACATATGGTCCCAGGCACTTTCTAGCTGTGTGACACTGGGTCTGCCTTAGAACTATTACTTAATATTGAATCTAAGACAGAAGGTGAGTGTTTTTAATGAATAAATTGTGAATATAGTTCATCTCAGTCAATGGAGATATAATTCTTGACCTTCTTCATGACTCTTGTTCATGGAGAACACCTTGGTTATCGACTTCAATCAGTAATCATTTTTAGTACTTGCAGGTGCCTTTTCTGATGTTTAATCACTGCTCTAGGGGAGTTTACAATCAATGGAAGATTTCTAATTGGGAAAAATAAGCCTGTGATTTTATAGTAAGGTTAAGAGTCAGTTCCCAAGTTCAAATCTGGCCTTGAACTATTACTAGCTGTGTTATCCTGGACAAGTCACTTAACCTGTCAACCTCAATTTCCTGATATGTAAAATGACTTGGAGAAAGAAATGGCAAACCATCCCAGTATCTTTGCCAAGAAAACTCCAAATTAGATCATGAAGAGTCGGACACAACTGAAACTACTAAACAACAAAGAGAATTGGACAAGGTTCCAGAAGACCTGTGTGCTAGTCCTAGCTCTGTCACTAATTAGTCACATAACCTTTAGCAAATCACTTTGCTTCTCTGGGTCTCATTTTCCCCATCTGTCAAAACAGTTGAGCTTGATCGTTTCCTGGGTTCCTTCCAGCTTTAAATTCTATGAGTGATGAGATCCATGCCTTATAACATGATGATTTAAATGAATCAGAAAGCCAACGAGTTGAACATTTGTTCAACCCAGTGCTTTCCCAAGGTTCCTCTGGTTTGGCACACATCTGACTTGCTCCCTCTGTTTGAAGATATTCATTTGCATTGGCAGAAAGACCCCCATGCTCTTCCCAGACCCAAGATACCAAAAACTGAGAATTTTGAGTACCTTTAACTTCTCAGAAATTGCATGGATTCTGTTAACTACACGTTTTTAAAAATCTTCATATGCCTTATAATTACACTAGTTTTCTAGAATCAAATGATTTCAACACTTAGTTAAAGAATGCCTACAATGTGTAACAAATTGTACGAGGTGCTAAGAAGAGCAATAAGTAAGATATGTTCACTTTACTCTAGTTTACAGGTGACCGGGACAAATAAAATTTATACTAAGTAGAACAGTAACAAACATTTGAGTTCTTTTTCTGTCCTTGTCTCTTTGTCTCTGTCTCTCTCCAAAGCACTGTCCTAGGCACTTAGTGAGATTAAAAGATTATTGTCAGACACTATGCCTAAATGATTGGGGGCAAGCGTGAAATTAAATATATTCCAAAAAAAGAATTGCAATTTATAAGTAATATGCTAAGTATATCTTAAAAGCATAGAAGGCTATGAAAGTCCAGAGGAAGGGGAGAAAATTTCTAGCCAGGGGCATAAGAGAAGGCTTAATCGAGTAGGTAGCATTTGAGTAGGTTCTTGTAGAATAATTAGGATTTTAGTAATCAGAGCTGGTGGGAATAGTGAGGTGGGATTCCAAGTAGAGGTAATACGAAGGAAGGCATGTAAATGGATTTTGGCAGTGGCATATAACACTCTAAAGGACCTAATATAACATAAGGGTGGAGAGGCACTTTGGAGCAAAAGTAGAAAAGGCTTTAAACCTCAAACTACAGAGCATGAATTTCATTTGGTGGAACAAGAATCATTTGAAATTTTTGAAAGTGAGTATGTGATCAGAGCTGTACATTAGAAAAATTACTTATCTAGGAAAGGAAACAAGGGATGATATAATTGATTTTTTTAACCTCCTCGATGTGAGAAAACAGTTCTGATCTGTAATCCCAACATTCTAACATAATGCTGTGAATTCCATAGACAGTAAACATTGATTGTCTGGTGTGAAGACTTAAAAAAGTCATTGATGGAATTCGAAAGGGTATTCTATAACAGAATTTCCCTTCTCTACTACACACAGAGATCCCATGAAATTCTGATCATTTTGTAGGACTTTGTTAGACCAAATGGTATTGTGCTTACTACATGTGATCAAGGGTCATAATGCTATCAGTGTATTTGAATATCACCGTGATTGATGCCAGCACCTGTCCAATGTATTTATTTATACTGTTGATAGGAATGAACAAGTTATTTTCACCAGAAGCATACTCGTCTCTGTAAATAGACCAGTTGTTTACTGGACGGGGGGAGGTGGGGGAGGCTGTGAGGGGGTCATCTTCAGGTCTTTTGATACTAAATGAAGAAAAACCAAAGATAAAAAGCAGAGCTCCTCTCTTCAAATAGAAAACAGACAAATTTAGAAGAGACCTACTTTCTTCTACTTGGAAGAGACAGGAATCATTTTCCAGAAGTCCTTTCTTTTCCTCATTCTCTATAGACATTTTAAAATTAATTTGTTCAGAAGACATTTGACTTTCCAATTAAAGTCTATTTCAAATACTTGGCACCATTTAGAAATCCTGTTCTTTAGTGTTGGGGGGAGGAGAGTAGACATAAACAGTTAAAATGAAAGCATTCAGTAATTGCACATTCTATACTTGGGGAATTTCTCTGAGAATATGCCTTCATGTCTACTGAATTCATCCTAAAGGGAACATTTTAGAAATGTGTTCATTTTCTATAGCCTTTTTTAGCATGAAAAATGAGTAGGTGATATTCTTCTCAGTGAGGAATGTAGTATACCTTTATGGTGTTTTTAAGGGTTCCAAAGAAAGGTGTACAAAGAGAAGAGTGATAATGCTATAATAGGACAGATTGGTGGTGTAGTGGATAGAGTGCTGGGCCTTCATTTAGGAAGACTCATCTTCCTTGAGTTCTAATCTGGCCTCAGATATTTACTAGCTAGGTAAATCACTTCGTCTGTTTGCCTCAGTTTCCTCATCTGTAAAATGAGCTAAAAAAGGATTTGGCAAGCCACTCTAGTATCTCTGCCAAGAAAACCCCAAATGGAGTCATAAAGAGTCAAACATAATGATTGAACAAAACAATATAGACAGTGGCTGACTTCTTAAGGTCATGCCATGAATTTTTGTTAATGTTTAAGAAATGTGTTTTTCCCCCCTCTTTACAGTGCCTTGTCCAATAGGAGAATTCTCTCGCTCTGGCATAAAGCCCTGTTATCCATGTCCCAGAGACTATTACCAACCAAACCCAGGAAAGTCCTTCTGCCTTTCTTGTCCTTTTTATGGAACAACAACAATCACCGGGGCAAGATCCATCACCGATTGCTCAAGTAAGCTGATACTATGTTCTCATTGTCCAAGAATGACATGTAAGGGATTCTGATAAACTGTGACCAGGCTCTCATTCTCTTAGCTATGATTGTGTCTCTCCTTACTTGTATATAACTCTTCTTTTTATTAGAATCAATCAGTTAACAAGCATTTCTTATATACCTCCAATATTCCAAGCACTTTTAGGCACTGAGAATATAAAAAGAGAAATGGAACAGCCTTTGCCCTCAAGACACTTTATTGATGGGTAGAGGGAAGATTCAAGATATGTGTGTGTATGCTAACACACATACACACACATATTCATAATAATGGAGATCATTTGTGAATTTTTTAAAATTATAGCTGTAATTCCACTGATATAAAAAATTCCAATAGAGGAGATCTCAAAACTCAAGGAGTAAAATTTGGCAGATATTTTGGGTGGCTAGGCTTATTTAACTAATTTGGAAGAATCTTTTATTCACTTCAATTTGACAACACTCATGACAACACTTATCTTAAAGTACTTGCTAGATGCAAGGCTTTGGACTAGACACCAAAGGATAAAAGTATGAACAAGAGATATAGTCCTCATCCACACTGAAGCTTAATATCCTTAATACATGACCCACATTCAACTAAATACAAAATATAATGAATTAAGTACAAAAGGAAGGACTATGAGAGTTCAAAAGAAAGAAGAACTCATTTATGCTTTGGGGGAATTAGGAAGAAAGATGTGTTTAAGATGGCTCTTGATTGGGAAGATTTTGATAGATAAGTAGAGGAAGGAAAGTCTTCCTCCAGGATTAGGAAGTGACATCAGTAATGACATGGAGTTGGGAAATGTGAGAAAAATTGAGGAAATTTGGTTCTGCTGGAGCATAGCATCCATGAAATAAACCAATGATTCCCAAAGTGGGCACTACCACCCCCTGGTGGGTGCTGCAGCAATCCAGGGAGGCAGTGATGGCCACAGGTGCATTTATCTTTCCTATTAATTGCTATTAAAATTTAAAAAAATAATCTCCAGGGGCACTAAGTAATATTTTTTCTGGAAAGGGGGCGGTAGGCCAAAAAAGTTTGGGAACCACTGAAATAAACTATGAGAGAGAGGGGAATTTAGAGCCAGACTGTGGAAGTGCTGATAACCAGAGTAAAGCATATATAGTTTATTCATTCAATGAAGGGACATTATTCAGGGCTATGATTTAGATGATATAATAGAACAAGGATTTAAACCCAGATCCTCTTACTCCAAATCTACTTCTCTTTTCTGTACTCTTTTCATCACCAAGTAGCAGATGATCCAAAAATTGACTGAGAAATATAAGGCACAAGACTTGTTATGCTGAATTATAAGAATATTTTTTAATTTTTAAATAATTAACCTTTTAAGTGGTTTTTTTTAAGTGTGTAGCATTTAGACTTCTTAATCTAAGACTTTGGGAACAGACTTTACTGGCAAAGAAGCCAATTGAAGATGGAAGGAGAGGTGAAACTACAATACTCACAGTGTTGAAGTCTTAGTCTTTTTCTTTTTTGGTCAGTGGAAGCATTGACAGTTGTCTCCATCATTCTGAAGACAAGGCCTATGTTACCCCTGAGCCCTTACATACCATGTACCAAAATTGGAGGAGTAAGTCACGGTGACAAGTGTGTTTCAAATGCAAAGGAAAGCTATCTATTTAAATTGTGCTGATTAAGCTTATTCCTAGTCCCCAATACCTCAAAAAAGGGTTGGCAGGCATTTGGACCTTGAAGAATAAATGAATACATGCATGAATTAAAATTATGATCAATGCATAAAAGGCAATTCCAGCCATTGTTGACCAACAAAAAAAATCCTGATGATATCTCTCAAACTTTGCTAAGCTGGTCCTAGCAAAATAACATTCAGTCCATTATTCAGGGCATACCTTTACAGATTGATAGGACCAGCTAGAATTTTCATTTCACTGTCAGCATTTTCTGGCTCCCAAGATCTTTATGACACAATAAGGCATTGTACTAGTGCATTAATGAAGGGTTATATGGACATACCTATTGAATTATCTTGTTCTGTTTTCTCTTTATTTTTACTGATTTCCATTTCAAGTTTTTTATCTTAAATTTATCCCTGTATACATACTCCTTTTTTATCATTTATTTTTATTTTTAATATATAGCAATAATATAATACATGTGATTTGTTATAAATATTGTTGTGTGCAGATGCAAAGCATGGAATCCCTGCAAAGGTACAGGGAGACCCTCACCCAAAGTTCTCCAGGGGGGTCCCCTGGAATTCTGGGTGAGGCTCTCCCTGTACCTTTGCAGGGATTCCATGCTTTGCATCTGCACACAACAATATGTAATGAGCTATAACAAATATGCTTATGGAAAAGAAATATATTTTCATATTAGCCATATTCAAAAATCTATGTCTCATTCTTCCCCACACACACACACTTTCCAAGGAGGCAAGTGATATGAACTAGGTTGTACAAATATTATTATTTAATACATATTTCCCTGTTCATCATGCTGTGAAATGGGATACATATTACTTACATATGTGCTTCCTTGTAAGTTTTACAGAATACAACACCCAATCAGAGATTCAGAAAGCCTAATTTTAGTGTTTTATTAGTTATTCTAACTAGTTAGTGTGTATTCACTGAATTACACAAAATAACTGTCTTCCTATACATTCTCCCTAGGTTTTAGTTCAACTTTTTCAGCAGCAGAGGAAAGTATCATGTTGTCAGCATCTCCAGGACATATCACCAAGAAGTATGAAGTCAGCAGCCAGGCAAGAACATTACCTGGTTTATTATTACCATTAATGGCAAAAAAAGACATGGTTTTGCTCTTTTTGTGTTTCTAAAGCTCAGTTTAATTTAATGGTGTCCCCCTGAAAAAGAAAGGAAAAAGTGACTATGACCATAATTTCATCAATTAAAGAAAATGGGGACATATAAATAAACCATTGGATTTAATACTGAAACCCCAAAGGTTGTTGATTTAATATTACTTTGGGAAAGAGAAGAAATGTATGGATTTTTTCTAATGATGACAAAGGGACATATGATGCTATTGGTGCTGTAATTTATGTCACTATGACAATAGATGCAGGATTTTATGTATGTATGTGAAAGGATGCTTTTTAACTCATTATACACTTGGAATAACTTTTTAAATAGAGAACATTTTGAACTAAGCAAAATCCCTTGTTGATCAGTAAGGAGGCTCATTCATCTTCAGGAGCATTCATCCTCTAATTTTGTCCTACAAAAAATAATTTTAAGAAAGTTTGATATAAGAAAGTACCAAAAGCAAAATCTATGCTCATGCCATCTTAAATAAACTGTTTCTTCTTTGATTAGTATAATGAGCAATTAATTTGGTTAATCTTAATAACCAAACTGATTTAACCAAATCTGGCCCCATAAATCCCTTGACCTTTCCTATTACTGGGTCAAAAAACAATATTCCTTCTTGGAGATAGTGGGATAACTTATTGTTGAAATCTACCCTCTAGCTCTCTTTGGGGCTCAATACTAACACTTGATTAACACTACATCTTACGGATATCTAATCAGTTTATAACCTTCCTGGAATTCAACCAAATGGACCCATATGTGTTGGCTTATCCTAAGTCAGCATTCCAAAAGAAGGTTTGGAAAACATGTTGATGAGGTCCATCTATTTTTTAAAAGGTCCAAGATAAACAAATAGCAGGTGATAAAATCTGAAATAATTAGCCAGTTAACTCAAAAATATAGTTCCCATGGCTCTTGATAGATTGCTTAGTGATAGTTTTATTTGTGAGAATGATTTTTGACACCCAATTTCTATCATGACAGGTTTTCCATGAGTGTTTTCTAAATCCATGCCATAATAGTGGGACCTGCCAGCAACTTGGACGAGGATATGTTTGCATCTGCCTGCCTGGATTTACAGGTAAATTAGAGTTTCATGCCATAATTAGTAAAAATGTTGCTGTTTAAAAAATGTTACTGTGGCATGAGACATCATAAAACCACTCTAGTAAGTTAAGCATTATGCTAATGATAAGGCATTATTTTGGACTTATATAAACATTCCCATCTGACAGATCAAAATCTGTTGGGGACAATTTCATCCAGAGGAGAGGGCACATAAAGGAATCAAGTCTTCTTTATATTTCAAGTTGAACCTTTTTGTTTCCCAGTGTGTCGGGCTGAATCCAAGATACCTGGTCTAATACAGACCAAATTCATATGGACTGAGTCTATAAAAGATTATTGAGGGAGCAGTTAGGTGGCTTAGTGGATAGAGAACCAGGTCTAGAGACAGGAAGTCCTAGGATCAAATTTTATCACCAATACTTCTTAGCTGTATGACCCTGGGCGAGTCACTTGACCCCCATTACCTAGCCCTTACCACTCTTCTGCCTTAGAACTAATGCAAAGTATTCATCCTAAGATGGAAGGTAAAGGTTTAAAAGAAAAAAAAAGACTTTTGGCTATTTAAACTGTTGTGACCACATTCAAGAACAGAGTAGCAATAAAGCAAAATATACTGATACATATATATGTCTATATAAACAAAAATATAATGAGAAGAAAAATAACACATTGGAAAATATTTGCAACAAATATTATAGATTAAAACTTGACATCTAAAATACATAATGATTTTTTTTAAATATCACATAGTGAATCCCAGACTCTAATAGATTGTCAAAGGATATGAAAAACTATCAAAAGAAGAAAAATAAGGGCAATATAAGCTAGTGGAACAACTAGGTGGATAGAAAGCCAGGCCTGGGGTCAGGAAGACTCAGCTTCCTGAATTCAGATTTTCGGACACTAACTAGCTGTGTAACTCTGGGCAAGTCACTTAAGCCTGTTTACCTTCATTTCCTCTTCTGTAAAATGAGAAATGACAAGCCTCTCTAGTATGTTTGCCCTGAAAACTCTTTATGGGGTCATGAAGAGTTGTATATGAGTGAACAAACAATTGCTGGGAGGGAAATGTATCATAGTAGATAGAGAAGTCAACCTTAGAGTCTCAGGGACACCTTACTTCAAGTCCTGACTATGATACATACATACATATGATACATACATATGAGACTTGAACAAATCATTTAACCTTTCCTGTTCCAGGAGACTCTCTGGTTATAAGTTGCTGAATAGGTCCTGTTATGCATTGGTAGATGGAGTTTCCTCACTGGGGGTTTCCTATACTTGTGAATTCATAGATTGGTCTCAAAAAAAGAAGGAAAAACAAATTATTAATAATCATTTGGAAAACTTTCAAGCACTAATAATCAGAGACACATTCAGACAATTTGAAGGTACTAATTCTCTATCATCTTGGCAAAAATAATGAAGCTCAGTACTGGCAAGGATGTAGAGTAACAGGGACACACTAACTCCTTGTAGTAGAATTGAGAATTAATAGAATATTTTTGGAAAGTAATCTGGCAGTAAATAGTAAGACTTAGAAAAAATCATTATCTTTGAATCAAGAATTCTATTTTTGGGACTATATACTCCTAAGAATATTATGAAAAATAGCTTTTCAAAGATTTTTAATTAATTATAATTGCAAAAAATGGAAGTACACCTAAATATCAAATAATATGAAAGTAGCTAACAATTAGATTAATAAACAATTAAATAAATTAATATACATTAATGTAATATGATAATATAATAGAGTTAAGATTAATAAGTATAAGGAAAACCAAAAGTACAAAGTTCTTTATGAAGTAGGAAGTAGAAATATCCTCATCTCCATTTTTACAGATAGGGAAATAGAGTCTTAAAGAAAGTGAATGATATTTTCAAGGTGAGACCTATATGAAATATTTCAAAGCAAAGAAGCAAATCCAGGACCACTAAAAAAAAAGGAAATGGAAATAATATGGATAAAGAGTCCTGATGGAGATAAAGGGAGTAGCTAAGAAGTTCTGATATTTTATGCATTGAAATTAATTTATCTAAACATATATAGTCACAAAGCAAGTGTATTCACTATGTGGGTTTTTAATATTAAATTTAAGGTTATGGTAAACCAAATAATGATCTTCAAGTGTGATCACCACTGAGAACAAAGGACAATTTCGTGTGTGTCATTTTTGGTTGGAATGTATTTTCTCTTAATTTTTATGAATCATAAAGAGGTAGCATGATGTCATATGGACAGAGTGCTGTGCTTGTAGTCCAGAAAACTTAGATTCAAACCCAGCCTCTGACATGACCACATCATTGATGTGGGCAAGTCACTTGTATGTGCTTCAAGCAACCATAGTACTTATCTATTAAGACATAAATAGGGCTGGGAAATTGCATAGGCACGCCATCCTTGGCTATCTCTACACCAAGAAGTTGCACTTATATTTTGTTTTATTTTTAACCAATCTTTTATTTATGACTAATTCTGGAGATAGGCATACCAACAGTCTTAGAGTGTAGAAAGAAAGTCCCTAAAATGTAACTTTTAAAGTAAAATTATAATTTCTAAATGACTTTGTTGTAAACTGTGAGATTGAGTCATTTCAGAATAAAAGGAAAGCCCATTGGCCAAGCTTCTAAAAACAATTTTTTGGGGAAAAGAAACAGAATGAGGAACCATGAAAGCTGAAAATATGTGGGTTGTGTTAAGGTCTACATCAGTGGAGAGAGTACCCACCCCTTCGAAATCAGAGATCTTTCAAGGTGGCTGATTATTACTATAAGAGACAAATACAACTACTCCCCACTGCTCCATGTCACTGTAAACATTTTAGTGCAGTTGGGACCTAATGCCACTGTTCCAATTCCTATTAAAACTTGTCTTCAGAACTATAATTGTACTTAAGCCTCAGCTGTTGGCATGTCTTCCATGTTCTTCATAGGCTTTAGTCCTCTAATTTTCTTGTGGGAGAAGCACTTTTTTATGGTGCTATCTCACACACCTTTTCTGAAGACTGGGTGGCTATGCAGGCCCAGAAAATGCTGGACATAAAGGTTAGTCCCATCCTGGGGTTCTCTGCCAAGTGGGGCAAGGAAAAAGTGAAGAAATAGAAGAAATTGGAGCTGATGCCTCCTATTTATTTGAACCTCTTACTTATCCTTTGATTTATGTGAAATCCTCAGCATATTTACTGGAATGTTCTTTGTAAAATATTAACAATGAGAATAAACAACTGATTTACCTAAAAAAAAATTGGCCCCTGATATCGAAATGCTGTAAGAAGGGGCAATGAGGTGACTGAGCAGATAGAGACCCAGGCCAAGGGGATGAGGGGGTTGGATGGCCCTGGGTTCAAATTTGGCCTCAGATACCACCTCACTCTGTGAACCTGGGCAAGTCACTTAACCCTAAATACCTAGCCCTTACCATTCTTCTGCCTTAGAACCTATATTTAGTATGATTCTAAGACAGAAGGTAAGGGTTATTTTAAAAAATATTTTAAAGGAAGAACTTTTCATATGCAAAAAAGTCAACTTTTAAAAAATACAATAAAAATGAGAAAGGAGAAACATGAGAAAAAAGTATCACCCCACAGGACTGAGTATAATGAGTACTATGGATTCATTAATTTTTACTTTTATAAAAAATAATAACTAACATGTCTATATCAGCATAAGCTAAGGCACTTTACATTATCTCGACTGATCCTTACAGCAACCATGTGAAGTAGATGCAATTGTTTTCCACATTTTAAAGAGGAACTAAAGCAGGTAAAATGGTTTGCCATGGTTACATGGCTAGAAATTGTGTGAGACAGTATTTGAACTCAAGCCTTTCAGAGTCCAAGTTCAGGTATGAATCCACCATCCCATAGCTTCCTCAGAGTCCTTTAAACTGGACTTCTACACAAACAAATGCAGATCAATCAGAAATTAGTTATGGTGATCTTAAATGTTACTTCTGCCATTTTGAGTGATTGGGAGGCAATAATATTTGGCCTCGAATGTTAAAATGTTCTCGACTCTCTCTGTTTCTCATTGGCTACAACTTCTCAAAGGATATTTCTTCATTTGTGTAATAGAGATATTATACTTCTACTACCTGTAGATGTATAAGAAAATTCAGGGTGCCTTGTAAATAGTTATATAAATGAGAGAGGTAGAGACAAACATGGTGAACAGGAAAGACAATTAGACTTAGAATTGGAATACCTCAATCTGAGTACTAGGTCAGTTGATTATCAGCTATATGACCTTAGGCAAGTCATTAACTTTCTCTGAGACTTTATTTCACCTGGCTGTAAAATGGAGATGAGGCTATTTCCTCTTCCTACCTCATGAAGTGAGGAAAGTGCTTGTAAGGTGTAAAGCTCCATGTTGCTGTTTCTTGCCCCTTATTGCTGTTTCTTTTCCATTTCAGGCTTAAAGTGTGAAATTGATGTGGATGAGTGCAGCTCCTCACCTTGCCTCCACAATGGAGTGTGCAAAGATGGTGTTGGCAAGTTTATTTGTCAGTGCCCGGCAGGTTACACAGGTAATGGGGCAATTTTCAAATACAGGGCATTGCTGGCATGAAGTGAAAATGATTCTGAGAAGATATTCTGGGAGGTTTTTTGTTTTGTTTGGGGTATTTTTTACAATTTTGGGTCAAAGATTACTATGAATTTTTTAGTCCCTATTTTTTGAGAGAATAGTGAACTACCTCTTCTGCGACTACTTGAAACAGCTTCAAAAATATTTTTTAAATCCCCAACGTGTCTATATGCCTATATTTATTTCAACACACAGTATAAACTAAAGCACTAAATATTGAGATTTTTCATTCCCAGGGATTCGCATTCTTTCCATGTGTAAAGGTTATTTTACTCAACCTGTACCATAAACTGTCATTTTACTTAACTCATTACTTTTGTCTTGTGTTCAGGGCAGAAATTTTTACCTTCTACCCTTACTAAAATAGTTTCGCTCCTGAGGATTTGTAATATGGCAGCTGCCTCTGCTCAGTTCCATTTTAATTATAATTAGGGTATTGGTGATAAAATTGTTGAATAACATATGATTTTATAATTATTAGAATATGCAAAAGCATAGATTTTGAGTGATGGGTGGTTGCATTTTCTAATATCACCTTAATATGGACAATAAAATACCATCAAGATATTTTCAAAGGACAAGGTACTAATAATTTTTCAAGCAAAAAAAAATTTTAAGAAGGAATGTTAAACCAGAGACACATGAGAAAAGAGTAAACAAAAATTCTGTAGTTGTTACCATATACTTGAACCCACTTTGAGTTTCTATTTCTCCTCTTTGAAGCCACATAAAAATAATCACTTTCATTTGGGGATGTCAGCCTTCACAAATGAATAATTTCCTTAGCAAAAGTTATGAAAAGTAATCCATCCACTTGATCATAGGGGCTTTAGAAGTCATCTGTCACAGCTTGCATTTTACTGATGACAATAGAAAGGTTAACAGACTTGTTGGAGGATAGAAGTTAGATGCAAACTTAGAAGTGGCAGAGATAGAATGTAGATCCTGGTGCTCTTCTGTTTTTTTACACTATACCACACTGAAACATTCACTCAAATAAATTCCACCTAATTGTTTTTTCTAATGAAAGCTTTGTGCCTAGATGGGGAGAGATCTCTTTCCCTCTCGCTCTTCTTCCTTTTCCCAATTCTCTCTCCTTCTCAGCCTCCCCTTCCCTCTCCCTCCATCTTCCTCTCTATTTTCTCCTCTCTCCCCCCTCTCCCTTGTCCCTCTTCCTTTCCCCCTCTCCCCTTGCCATTTCCTCTCAATCTTCCCTTCCCTCTTCCTTTCCTCCTTTCCCCCTCCATCTCTTTCCCTTTCTCCCTCTTCTCCCCTACTTTCCTTCCCCCCCCTCACTCCCCTTCTCCCTTTC